>NC_091440.1:61658718-61991008 GCF_964237555.1 Oryctolagus cuniculus | reverse complement strand
ACCCTGGTTCCACAAAATTACCTGGGAAAACACACATTGGGCAAATGGCTTCATCCCATTGGCTACGTTTCCCATCTTTAGTAATCTGACTTGCTTTCATGATCTAGTGCAAGTAACAAAACTTGCAGTCTCTAAAGTGGTAAATCATTTTATTATTTATTTATTTAATTCTATTTGGTAGGATTTATTTATTTTATTTGTAAGGTAGAGTGATAGAGAGGGAAAGAGGATGGGGAGGAGAGATAGATGATTGATAGATACAAAGATAGATAATAGATAGATAGATAGATAGATAGATAGATAGATAGATAGACAGACAGAGAGCAACAGAGAGAAACAGAGAAATCTTTCATCTACTGGTTTACTCCCCAAATAGCTGCAATAGCCAGAGCTGGTCTAGGCTGAAGCCAGGAGCCCAGAGCTTTATCCAGATCTCTTACATGGGTGGCAGGGGCCTAAGCTCCTGGACCATCTTTGTTGCCTTTATAGACATGTTATCAGGGAGCTGGATTGTAAGAGGAGTAGCCAGGACTTGAATCCACATTCTGACTTGGTATGCTGGCCCCAAAGGTGGCCACTGAACGCACTGAGCCACAGTGCCAGCTCCCAGTAAACCATACTTATAGCTAGTATAAATCTTTTTTTTAAAGATTTATTTATTTATTTATTTGAAAGTCAGAGTTACACAGAGAGAGAAGGTGAGGCAGAGGGAGAGAGAGAGACAGAGAGAGAGAGAGAGGTCTTCATCTGCTGGTTCACTCCCCAATTGGCTGCAACAGCCGGAGCTGCGCCAATCCTAAGCCAGGAGCCATGAATTTCTTCCGCGTCTCCCACGTGGGTGCAGGGGCCCAAGGACTTGGGCCGTCTTCTACTGCTCTCTCAGGCCATAGCAGAGAGCTGGATCAGAAGTAGAGCAGCCAGGTCTCAAACCAGCACCCATATGGGATGCCAGCACTGCAGGTGGTGGCTTAACCTGCTACACTGCAGCGCTGTCCACCCCCCCCCCCCGGTATAAATCTTAAAACTGATGATGATGAAAGCATCAATTGGCTCAGTAGCATGCCCAAGACAAATTCCAAGCAAAGAACAAAAACACAACCAGAGAGATTTGGCCTTGCCCAGGTTCCTCTGAACGAGAAATTCCTAAATGTGTTTTGTGTGGAATGCCGCACGGTGTACAGTTTTCAGCTTTGCAACCTCAAGGACATCAAAAAGGTTGGAGGGGATTCAAAGAAAGGTAATGAAGCTTGGCTGGGACTAACAGACGCGGGCCGGTGGCCTGGGAGCAGCACCATGCGTGAACCCCCTCCATGCCACACAGGGGAGCAAGGCTGAGACCATTACTCACGGCCCGGCTGCCTTTGAAGGATGCAGAGCCCTGCTGCGTGGTTCCTTTAAGAGGGTTTAACTGCAGGTGTGCTACCAACTCCCCTAGCTTCTTCCTGCTGCTTGACCTTTATACGTGGTCCAGCGACAAGAGGAGGGATGTCTCAGAACCAAGATCTGAGATGCAGTTTTTGAACACAATTCATTTTTATTATGAGAGTGATCCAGGAATTAACTCTGATTTCAATTTCAAAGTTATTACACTTGAAGTTGCTAATAAAAAGTGACTTAGAAAAATAATCACTTCATAATCCTGCCTAGACCGTGACAGCGCAACTGTGGTTTACAAAAGAATACTTATGCTGTACTACTTGCCCATTGGTTTTACTGAAATTTGGATTCATGGGTGATGTGAATGCGCCAAGGTAACTGACGCCCAGCGCAGCTGCTTTGCCTGGGAACCAGCAAGGTCCAGGCAGGGAGAGGCCTCAGCCTGGGGAGGTGGATGCCTTCCTTCCCAGACGGGGGCTCTCACTGCTGCCCCCATGTGGTCTGTGGGGAGTGGACGCTGAGCCCTGTGCGGGGCTGAGTCAGTGCCAGGGTGAAGAGGGTAACCAGGAGCATGAGAAGGCTTCAAGGCCCTGGGAAGTTTTTGTTTAGACGTGGAAACTGCCATTGACGTATTTGCTCCTCTCTAACCAACCAGTCCTCCCTTGGTTAGTTTCTGCTCCTGGCTACAGAACACTCTAGGCCAGGGATGGATGGTGACAGTTGCCCATTAAAGTCACGGGAGTAAAAGACACTGGCCTACACACAGCTCCCCACTCCCCACCTCCCATCACACACAGCGACACCTCCTCTTACAAAAGAGGGCAAACCCTTTGCAGGTGTCTCCCACCTACCATTCCAATCTGACTTCTCTCCCCTCCCCCACCATGGGCATCCTACACCCTCACTACTCTCACTGAATTCTTCAGTACTTTCTAAAGTCACCCCAGACAGGGAAAGAGGGTGTTAACCAAAGAATTTTTCCCAAAAATGTGCCCAAAGGATCTGGGCCAAATCATTATTCCCGAAAGTTCAGCTCTTAATATATGTTTCTTTCCCTGGGCCATTTTCACAGTGTGATGAATTTTTTTTTTTCCTGAATTCCATTCACAGAATAGGGGTAAAGACTCTGACACCTGGTTGTGGCCACTGCCACAGACAATGGAAAGTGTTCACCTGAGCGCCAAAGGCCCTGTGTGTGTCCCCTCGTTGGCTCCTACCAGGAATGCTATGCAGTGTGTGCTTTAGTAACCCTTTGTCAGGCTTACAGCATTAAAAATAATTTGCCGAAGGCCACCTAGTGAATAAACAGTAGGTGTGCAATCCTACCTAACCAGGTCTGGCTCCCAAGCCTATACAATTTCCATTATTCTATGTTTCTCCCGAAGGACGAAGGAAGCAGCGGTAGGAAGTACTGTTGAAGCAATCAATAGACCAATCTGTATGAACATCTGAGGAGCACTATATCATCTTCTTTGATCTTTGCTTTATTTCTTTCCATGTCTTCTAGGAATATTTAATGGCCAGAAAAATGAGCCAACAGAAAGATTCCAGGTTCCACACCATGCTGATTTTTCTTAAATATCTCAGTCACCAGAAAAAGAGCTATCTTAGTTTTTTTTCTCAGGGCCAGCTCTGTGGCATAGTGGGTGGGGCCGCCGTCTGCAGTGCTGGCATCCCATATGGGCGCCGGTTCGAGTCCCGGCTGCACCACTTCCAATCCAGCTCTCTGCCATGGCCTGGGGAAGCAGTAGCAGTCCTTGGGCCCCTGCATCTGTTTGGGAGACCCAGAAGAAGCTCCTGACTCCTGGCTTCGGATCAGCAGAGCTCTGGCTATTGTGGTCAAGTGGGGCGTGAACCAGTGGATGGAAGACCTCTCTTTCTCTCTCTCTCTCTCTGCCTTTCTGTAATTCTGCCTTCCCAATAAATAAGTAAATCTTTAAAAAAATTTTTTTCTCTTAACAGTTTCTGTCTTAGTCTCAGTTGCTTGAAGAACCTGGGTGGAGGTTGAAATTTATTATTATTCCCCTGTTTCAGTCTCTAGAGTGTAGGCATGTTGTCACTCAGTAGATCTCTTTAGGGCACCCGAATTTAGACTTCAGGGGGCAACTGGACATTGGAGCAATCCTTGCTTTTTCCCTTTTAAGGAGGAACTAAAAAAAATAAAGAAAAAACTAAGTGAATTTGTTCCAAGTCAGGACTCACTATTCCCCTTAGCAACCCCAGGCACTTCAGTGTCACAGGTTACTTTTCCATGTCTCTTCATCTCATTCCAGCTAAAAAGCTTAGGACTAGCATTTTCTGATGAGCACAGGGATGGAGGAGGAGAACTGAGTCAAGTCCTCCGGGGCTTCGGGTTAGGATTCTTTGTTAACCCCTGCCCGTGATCCCCTCAGTGGAGATTTGCCACATCAGAGAGAGCTGAGAGTTATCCATGGATTACACTGTATAATTAGACATCTGCTCTGCACCTCCCAGCCAACCAGAACAACGGCAAACTCAGGAGGCAAAGACATGAGAAGAGAGAAAGATACAAAGATTGAATAATAAAATGGGTGAGTTGGTTAGCAGAAGCACAAGAAAAGAGTGTAGTCCTAAGCTGGCTAAGGCTGGAATCATTAAACCCTGAGGGTACCCACAAAGTACTGGGATGGCGGAGTTGGTGGAGAACATGAAGAGAGAGAGAGAAAGTGAGAGAGAGAGAGAGAGAGCATACTAGCATACTTAAGGTTGGAGTGATATGGACAAGTGAAATGGGACAAAGTCAAGCAATTAGGGATGAACATTAAGAAGCTGACCCAGTGGCAGTCCAAGTGGAGATCAGGAGGAACAATAAAATATACTGGACTGGGAGAAGGCAACAAAATAAGGAAAAGAATGAACGATTTGTGAACACTGAGTTTAGGTGCAAGCTATGTCCATCTGTAGTTTGGGTTACTCTATCAAAAAATGCAAACTATGTAGCTCTTAGCAATAAAAATTTATTGTTTACAATTCAGAAAATGGGCATGTCCAACATGGAGGCACCAGTAGATATGGATCTGCCAAGGGTCTGCTTTCTACTTCATAAATGGTGCCTTTTATCTGTCCCCAAGGTGGCAGGGGATGGCCAAGCTCCCCTGAGCCTACATTATGAGAACACCAATCCCATACCTGAGGGGAGGCTCTCAATAACCTCCCCAAAGACCCCACTCTCCTAGTATCATCACTTGGGAGTGAGGATTTCAACATATGAGTTTTGAGAAAGACATATTTAGCTCATGGCACTGATTTGCACATCTCAAAGGATCCTGAGGTTGGCATCACTAGATGAGAGCAAAGTACCATAACTAAGCCTTACTGAGCATAACTGGACTGAGCATAACTTAGCGTAGTGGGCTAAGCCTCTGCCTGCAGCACTGGCATCCCATCTGGGCACCAGTTCATATCCTAGCTGTTCCTCTTCCAATCCAGCTCCCTGATGATTGCCTGGGAAAGCAGTAGAAGATGGCCCATGTTCTTAGACTCTTGCACCTGTCTGGAAGATCTGGAAGAAGCTCCTGACTCCTGGCTACATCTCAACCCAGTCTGGCCATTGTAGCTAGCTGGGGAGTGAACCAGTGGATGGAAGACCTTTCTGTCTCTCCCTCTCTCTGTCTGTAACTCTACCTTTCAAATAAATAAATAAAAATGTTTAAAAGAACATTTTCAGTTATGAGTATATTAAAATGAAGACTATGGAGATCTGTGATAAATTTTAGATGGGTTTTAATAAAGTATAATTGAGATTTAAGTTTATCAGTGAAAGGCTAAGTATTCACCTATTTGCAAGTATCACAGGCTGCTAACCATCTGGGCCACAATGTCATTTGCTGTGTTTGCTAAGGCACAGAATAAGTGTGGGTGACCTTCAGAGACAGGACATGGCTCTCACTTCTGGGTCACAGGCTCCATGGGGAGAGATGAAGGTGGTGTGAAGTTGCCAGGCTCAGGGAGCAACTGAAGGCATTTAACAGGGGATGTATCATAAGTGGGGCTGTGTTTTAGAAATTTAGTTCTGACAGGATACCAATTGGAAGCTGTAATGAGAGAACTGGCAGCAGGGCAGGCAGGGACTAGAGAAAAGCAAGTGAGGCACTCATTTTAGATGCAAAATATAAGGGATGCCAAATCCCCAGTTAACAAGATACTTAATATTTCGGTGCAATACTTTAAAAATCAAAATTTATACAGAAAATCATGTGGAACAAAACACCAAAATTTTAAATAAAGAGTCTCAGCCGTGACATTTGGGAACTCCCAGGAGAGCCTGGATGACGAAGAGAGATGTTTTCAGAGGCAGGATTAGGTGACTGCTTCAATATGCGCAAAGAGTGAGATGGAGAAATCAAGGATAAAGCTCGGGTTTATAACTCAGCTGGTGCTGTCAGCCACCAGCCTGAGCAATCAAAAAGAAGTCAGTTTGGGACAGATGAGTCCTGCTGGGAGTCTGTGACAAGGGATGTGTGTGTGGTTATCAAAAGGAGGAGATCCAGCTAATGGTTGGGAACATGGACCTCATGCTTGGCTGAGAACTCTGGGCTGGCTAGAGAGAGTAGTGTGTACAGGGCAGCCTGCCCAGGGAGCAGGTGTATGGGGAGAAGGGACAACTGAACATAATAAGAAAAACCAGTAGTCACATTTATGGAGACGTAATCTGTGCTTGCTACTCCACTGAGCAGTTTACAAGCTTTATCTAAAAAAATCTTCACAATCCTGAAGGTCTACACTATTACTACCCTCATTTTAGCGATAAGGAAATAGACCTGTAGGTAGTCAGGATTTGACAGCAGGAAGTAAATGACAAAAGCAGGACACAAACTCCGAAAGTCTGAAGAAAGGAGGGAGGCAGCCTGGCTCTGCAGTGTGACGACCAGAGTTTGCGTCCCAGCCTCTTGGTTTCTGGGCAGTGTCACCTTGGCCAGCATGCCCATATTCCCTGAGCCTCTGTTCTGCATCTGTAAAATGGGGTTAAGAAACAAATCCCACAGGATGGCAGTGAAGGTGAGACAGGAGTGGGTGTCGAGTGGGTGACACCCAGTGGCGGCCCAGGATGACCTAGCAAACATCACGGTCATTAGGAACATCCAAGGGCTGTGCAAATGTGGGAAGGGGCCTTGGTGGAGAGGATTCCAGTGAAGGGACGAGGATGGAGAGCTAAGAGCAGCACCAGGGATATCGGGTCAAGCGGAAGCAGGTGGAATTAGCACAACAGGCATTTGGCCCATTGGTAGCTATTGATGTTCTAATCAGAAATGCAGCAGCTTTAGTGGCATGGTGGGGCATGAAATGATGGTGAAGGGAAGCTAACAGATATGGACAATGGTTCCCAAAAGCTTGGTTCCAAAGGAAAGAAAAGGGAGGACACAGAGGGCAGATGGAGCTCTTCTCTCTTCCACTCATGCCACAAGATGGGAGAAATTGGGGCCTTTTCCCCTCCGTGCAAGGGGAAGTCCAGGAAGAGTGAAAAAAAGCACCATGCCTTAAAACAATGCTCACTCGTCACTTTGAATAATTTAACACGTTTACAATGCTTTTACATCCATGAGACATGGAACCTTCCAAACAATACCACAGAGAAGATTAGACAGATGGACCCTCAAATTTATGAATATTGAAATGAAGACCAAGGAGGAGATTAGCGCTAGACTAAAAAATGACAACATGGGAAAAATAAGAGCATCCCTGCCCATCCCAGTTGGTGGGCAGAATTGAGGCCATGGGTGATTCTAGAAGAGCCAAGAAGGGGCGGAGTCTGGAAGAGCATTACTTGTAGAAGGGACATAGGTGAGAAGGCCTGGCAAGGCCGGAGTGAATGAGACAGAAAGGGACTTTAGCTGCTCCCTGACAAAGTCTAATCCACAAGGGAGATGTATGAAAAGGATGACTGTCAAGTTTACCTTGGCATTAAGAATAGTCTAGGGGCCGGCGCTGTGGTGCAGCAGGTTAACACCCTGGCCTGAAGTGCTGGCATCCCACATGGGCGCCAATTCTAGTCCTGGCTGCTCCTCTTCTGATCCAGCTCTCTGCTGTGGCCTGGGAAAGCAGTAGAAGATGGCCAAGTCCTTGGGCCCCTGCACCCATGTGGGAGACCCCGAAGAAGCTCCTGGCTCCTGGCTTCGGATCAGCGCAGTTCCAGCCATTGCGGCCAATTGGGGAGTGAAGCAGTAGATGGAAGACCTCTCTCTCTCTCTGCCTCTCCTCTCTATGTGTAACTCTGACTCTCAAGTAAAAAATAAATAAATCTTCATATATAAAAAAAGGAATAGTCTAGACTTTGAATTTTCTGAATACCTTGCATGAAGATTGGAATTGTTTGCAGTGTTTGTGCTTTATGGGAGCCCTGAGTACACAGGGCATGGTAATATTTGGATTATATGTGGCTGGCAGATGGTGGCACCAGACTTGAGCCCAAGGCGGCTTATGCACACCGTCCTACACACCAGCCCACATTGCTTTTGTTCACAAGTGAGACTCTGGTTTGCAAAAGTAGAGTACAAAAGAAAAATTCTTTTTTGTTTTAACGGTGAGGATTCCAACCTCAGCTCCACTAAGGATCACAAACAAAGTTTCCAGAGAGATAAAAGATTAGGGATAATTTGCATACTGCTAGTAAGATGGGAAAAGGCTTTTATTTCATTTGATTTATTTAATAATCATTGAAGGCTGGATGTCATGCTGAACTTGGAGTGTCTTGTGCAGAGAAACTAAAAGCAGGCCAAACTAAAACTGTTCACTGAGGTGACCCACGCCAGAAACCATTCATGCTGGACCAGAATTAGACTCATCAGCATGCACCTGATGTGCCCTTTGGAAAGTGTGTTAAGGGTTTTATGTAAGAAGTGGCATTTCATCCAGATTTGCTCATTTGCATACTTGGGATTTCATTAGCATATATTTTACTATGCTGTGCTCTGGAAATACAGTCTCTTGGCTTATTCCCTTCTTTAAATTCCTTACATCCTCTACAACACCAAAGGATGTAGAGGACCCAATATTGGGGAAAGCATTCTTGTTAGAAACGAAGACGAATGTGAAGGTTCTGCGTCCAATCTGCCACCAGAACTGGTTTTATGCCTTTAAATATCTTGAGGATGTGCTGACCCCCTTTCTGTTCCCATGGCATCACCTCTCACTTCCTAACTGGACTCCTGGCCTCCAGCTCACACCCTCACATCTCATCTCTTTCCTGCTTCCCAAATGCTTCCCTAAAACACCACTCACCCAGTGCTCAGTGGCCTTCATGGTGACCTCTTGGCACTTTACAAATTGATTTCTTTGAGAGGCACAGAAAAACACAAGAAAAAGAGGCAGAGAAAGAGAGAGAGTGAGCTCTCATTCACTGGTTCACTGCCTGAACGTCTACAGTGGCAGAGAGTAGGCCAGGCTGAAGCCAGGAGCCAGGACCTCAGTCTGGGTCTCCCTCATGAGAGGGAGCAGCATCCCAACTACTTGAGCTCTCACCTGCTACCTCCCAAGATCTGTGTTTGCAGGAAGCTAGAATTGGGGGTGGAGCCAGGACTTGAATCCATGCCCTGTGATGTGGTATGCAATCTTCCTAAGAGCTAGGCCAAGCACCCTCTCCTAAGGTCACTTTTGTAGTATTAGGCTCATCGCTTTACAAGTTCTTAACATCTGACATTGTGAAGCTGCCAAAATTAACACCTGTGTTCACTGGTTTCCCCATAAAAGCGAAGGAAGGCCTTCACAGTTCCGCATCACCCTGTCTTACATCTTCTAAGAGGTTGGAAAGTAAGCCAAAAGGTCATGGAATGTGGAATTAAAAGATAAGGATATTTCTGGAACGAAAAAGTTGGAAATCCATGCATTTTTTCCATGAACATTTGAATATCTCTGATATTGTGTCTTCACCAACTCAGTTCCTTTTTAGGGCAATGAGGAAAGTAGAACAGACTGGAAACGTTCTTTTAATTCCTTTTTGTGTCATGAAAAAGGAAGACTAGAGAAAGAAAGGAAAGGAGAATGGGTAGAAGCAAATGGCCTTTTGAAAGGATGAGATCTGGGAGAGTTTAGAGAAAGTGGTTGGAAGGGAAACTCCTGGGCAGCTCTCTAACCTGAGATCAAGGAATCTAAAATGTAGACATGGGCTGAGGTCAGATACTTGGAGAGGAAATTCAAGCTGAGTTTCAAAGGAAAATCAAGACATGGAGAAAAACTGAATAAAATCGTTAGGGTATTGGTTCAACAGCTTTAACAGTGACCAAGATAATAGTAAAGAAGAAGAGTTTTTTTGTCTCAGCAAAAAAGTCTGGACACCAGGAAGTTAGGGATGATCTATGAGGTCCCAAAGGAGGCCCATTCTTGCCATCTTATTGACCCCATAGGCATTGTCCTTGTCCATATGAGAACTGCTGAGTCATCCCCTCACATCTGTATTCCAACCCAATAAGGGAGCAAAGAAGATGTGGAGTCTCCTTTTAGGAGCAGAATCTCTGAATTGTGCACACCACTCTATTCATGTTCCTCATACCTGAACATTAACAGATGGCTGTACCTAGCTGCAAGGGAGGCTGGGTAATGTGGTCTGCAGGTACATAGATCTAGGCCAGGCAAAGACTCAGGCAGGAATGTTACTCAGGCAAACTGAAGAATAACTAGAAATCTTTGCACTCATAGTGAGACACATAGCAAAGCCCAAATCTCAACAATGTTGAGTAGGCTGTAGAGTTTGAATTATCTGCATTCAGATGGCAGAGATGAGGTGTTCTGGGTTTCAAGGGTAGCAAGAGCATAGATATAGAAAGATTAGATGGTAAATCTGTGTATGTGGGGTGATTGACATTGTATTGTAGCAGGTCCATGACTCTGGCCCTGACATGGGTCTCCAGTTCAGAGGTCAGCCGATTTTTTCTGTGAAGAGACAGATAATACATATTTTATGCTTTGTGAGCCAATCTCTCTCAAATCTTTCCAACTCTGCTGTTGGGAGATAAAAACAGCTTAACATTACACAAGCCAATAGACGCGACTATTTTCCAATAAAATGCTATTTATCAAAATAGTCTGTAGACCAGATTTGACCTGTAGACAATCGTTTGCCAATTCCTGCTTTCGTCTACTGCTTTCAAACTATAATCCTCTGGACCTGATGCCTGACACCATCAAACATAACTATTCCAGCTATTATTCACTTATGTAACAGAGGATTTCTATGCTAGGACCAGGGATACAAAGGAAAATGAGACATGGTGCTTGAACCAAGGGAGGTTATTGTTGAAGAAGGAGGTAACACAAAAATAATCTCAAAATGCATTGTAATTTCTACAATAGACCTTCAGGGCAGATTCTGTAGGAATACCAGAAAGAACACTTGCTTTGCTGAGTGTCAGGTAAGGCTTCTCAGAGACAAAGCTCTGTTACAGCCTGAGGATGAGCCGACATATCCTTGCTTGACAATAGAGGGAGGGGAGGGAATTTAAGGGTAGAGCCTGTCAGTACATGAAGTGGGAAAGAAGAGAGACTGGCATGTTTGAACACCACAGTTGTCCATGGAACAAAGAGGTCAGGGCTTAGGAATTCAGGTCATAAAAGATCTTGTATGAGTCCTTCTAGAGAAGGTTTTTTTTTTTTTTTTTTTTGTTGTTGTTGTTATTTTTTTTTCTTGTAGGATATGGGTAGTCTTTGAGAAAAATTTAAAGTAGGCCATGGTAGTATCAGATTTGAGTGTTAGAGTTTTTTTGCAGGACTGCAGGAGTCCACGGCATTGATGGAGGGGCTGGTAGGTGGGTGTGGCAGTGGACCAGAGCACTGAAGTCAGTACAGATGATCAAGTGTTTAGGTGGTGGTGAGTGAAAAGGCCTGAAATTAATTAAAAGGTCACGGAAAATGGAATGCATTCAAGAGATTTTCAGGAGTTTGAGGTTATATGAACTGTTGGCTTGTTGAAAGCAAATTTTATTGGGAGAGGCCAGTGCTATGGCGTGGAGGATAAAGTCACCGCCTACAGTGTTGGAATCCTATATGGGCACTGGTTCAAGTCCTGGCTGCTCCACTTCCCATCCAGCTCTCTACTATGTCCTGGGAAAGCAGTGGAAGATGGCCCAAGTCCTTGGGCCCCTGCACCCACATGGGAGACCTAGTCCTGGTTCTGGCTTCAGATTGGATCAGCTCCAGCCACTGTGGCCATCTGGGGAGTGAACCAGTGGATGGAAGATCTCTCTCTCTCTCTCTCTCTCTCTCTCTCTCTCTGCCTATGTCTTTGTAACCCTGCCTTTCAAATAGATAAATAAATCTTTGAAAAATATTTTGTAGGGAGAAGGAAGAACTGGGGGTGACACCCAGGGTTCTGACTTGCATGCTGGGACTTATCAAGACAGAATAAGGGATACTGATGAACTAGATTTGGGGAATCTGATTTGTATTTTGTATGCATTTGATATGTTTGCAGCAAATCCAGGTGGAGTTTACTATGCAGTTGGATGTTTATGTCTGTTGCTGGAGGGAAACCTGCCTGGAAATGCAGACCTAATCAACAAAGATGCTTCCTTGTGGTGAGAGGTAATTATCTAGACTTTTTTATTCTAGAATATGCAAGTTAAAAATGGGTAAGTACAGAAGTCCAGGGAAATTCAAAATATGGAGATGAGATGTAAAATCAAACCAAAGTCTAAAAGTAGACTTAAAATTCTGCACTGAAATTTGAATTACCAATGCAAAGAATGAGGCAGTCACTTGAGTCACATGTCTATCAATATCGATTATTTAGGGGAAACCAGTTTGTCTTGGAACTGAGATTTGTGAGTTCCCTAGGTGATGTAGTGAGCACTTTTCTGCGCAATCTCCCCATAAAAAATAAAATGAGTTTCATTGGACTACTTTTTCTTTGACTCTCAAAAGGTTCAAACTAAAACAAGGTTGTATAAGAGCAGTTTTCTATGAGTTCAGTCATTCACAATTCATTCATCATCTTCATAAAGTCCCTAGATGGATTACTCTTCTAGTTATCACAATGGAAACCTGAATCAGGTGGAATCTAAATGATCTTCCAGTTCCTGGAGTGGACAACATCAAATAAACAATGACGCAATAGTCTGTTGTCTCAAAACAGAAAATTTCTTCTCTTAGTTTAAGGATTCTGTTAAACTTTATTCCTTTATAGTCTCTTTGAATAATGTCAGTATTGTAATGTAGGTATTTTCAGCATCACTAGGATTAGACCAGAAAAAGCTTTTCTTGTTGAAAATGTTACTAATAGATCAGCAGGATATTGTGGCTATGGCCATCATGTGGAACACGGGAACGTATTCGTGCTACACTATTATGATCCAGGACTTTTTCCTGTCTGAAAAGGGGCTAGCTAAGTAAACTTAGTGTCTGAAATAGGAAAGGAGCAGACAATCTAACTGAGAACATATGGTTGCCGTTTTTTTTCTTCTCAAAAGGAGCATCTCCCAACAATATGTCTCATCATCTTGACTCTCCCATTTCATTCTTGACATCTGAGCAGAATAGCATCCCTTATGTGCACAGTGGGAATATCCTTAGTGCATTGCAGTGAGCTGCATTTGTTTGTCCCTATACTTTTCAACCTCCAATCATATTCTTTTATAATTGGGAGATGTGAGTTGGTGAAGGGAACTCAGGGTTGGAGGGACACATGCAAAAAACTGGCCAAAGCGTGGGCCAAATGGATGTGACTAAACATTTTCCTGCTATCAACTTTCGTTTAGATTCCTAACGTCTTTCCTCGTGAAATTTTCATGTCCACCTATTTAAAAAATCCTTAAAAGATCTGAAATTATTTTAATTGTGTTTTTTAAACAATCTATAAAACACAAAAGGAAAGAGTAATCAAAACCCAAATATAAAGCAGTGCAAATTGTTATGAACAAACCTTCAAATAATTACCACACAGGCCAAGAAGTAAGATCGTGGCAGGATTCCAGAAACATCTTCCACACATGCCCATGTCCCTTTCTGTGCCCAGCCTCTCCATGCCACAGCAGTCATGAACTTCACTTCAGATAGTCACTGTGCATCCATCCCCAAATACTCTTCTTTAAAAAATTTATATAAATGGAATAAGTTATGACACTTGTATATATTATTCAAATTCAAATATATATTTATATTTTATATATTTTCTACACATAGATTTATATTTTATTATAGGCACATTTATTATTTATATTAGTGTAAATATATTTATTCCTTTTATATGTAAATATACATTTATACATAAACTCATACACATACATATATCTACAAGACAATATATTCTTTTATGTCTGGTTTGTTCTTTCACCCCGTGTTCTCTTCACTAATTCATGGTGTTGTATGCTGCACTTCCCTCATCATTTCTGTGTAATAGTTGACTGAATAAACCACAATTGCTTATCCAGTTTATTATTGACGGGCATTTGGGTTAGCTCCAGTTTGGAGTTTTTCCCTTGCATTCACTCAAACACTCATGTTGTTTTACTTTCATACTGCATTTTCCAAAATATAATAGGGTTTCAAAGAGAAGATAAAGAAATTTACTTACAGCCATGAACATTTTACTAGAGAATTATCTGCTACAAACTCCTTGTATAAACTCAATTTGCCTTTTAATCATATGGGACACATATAAAGGCACCTTGTAAATGGTAAAATCTGTAAAACAAAAAAACTGAGTATTAGTTGTTCTGATACCACAATTTCTACATTTTTTAAAACCAAACTAACCCATTAGCTAATATTAATGAAAATGTACAATGTATGAGACTGGTGCTGTGGCACAGTGGATTAAGCCACTGCCTTCAGCACTGGCATTCCATATGGGCCCCACTTAAATTCCCAGCTGCTCCATTTCCAATTCAGTTCCTTGCTAATGTGCCTGGGAAGGCAGCAGAGGATGGCTGTAGCCCTTTGGTCCCTGCACCCACGTGGGAGACCCAGAGGAAGCTCTTGGCTCCTGGCTTCAGACCAGCCCAACCCTGACCGTTGTGGCCATTTGGGGAGTGAACCAGTGAATCGAAGATATTTCTTTCCCTCTCTCTCTAACTCTGCCTTTCAAATAAATAAATAAAATCTTTTTTAAAAATGAAAATGTACAATGTCAAGCATTACATGCCAATCCTCTTATGTCTTGACTATATCTCATGGATACAGAGGCTGAGGCACAAAGAATGGAATGCAGTCCTGCAGCTGTTCAGTGATGTTTCTAGAATCCAGTCCAGAGAATCAGACTCTGTACTAGCCAACTGTTCATCACAACTAAATACCCAAGACCAGCTGTTTTTGAGGTTCACAGTTCAAGATCATGTATGCTTCATTGGTTTGGCTGTCTGGGGAGGCCATAGGAGAGCAATGGTGGTGGTGGCGGTGGTGTGTGTGTGTGTGTGTGTGTGTGTGTAGTAGCCATCACCGAGAGAGGCAGGAAGCAGAATGAGCCTCTGGGCCTGGCTTGTGTTTCATAACAAACCCTCTCATCAGAACTACCCACCAAAGGCATGCTCCCAGGTGACCTAAAGACCTCCACTTCCTACTCACCATAATTAGATTAAATGTTTCACCCTCTTATTACTTGTCATTAATTTATGACTTTGAGATTTAACCATCCGCATGAGTGTGGGAGCTATACCGACTCCATCCCTGTGCTTTCAGCCATTGCACTAAATCTGTGAACTGAGAACAGGCAAGGAAAGAAAAGGTAGAACATAAATGGATCAAGCTGTGTTTGCAAAATCATATGAAACTGATAGAAAAGAAACACAACTCTTATACTTACAGCCCGAGTGACCTGTGTCAGCACAAAAGAAAGACTTGGAGGTGGCTTCCTCTGCACCTTGGTAGACTTCATTTTGTTCTGCCACTGGGCTAAGTGCTGCGAAGGCAGAGGGCCTTGGGAAAACCACCTCATGGAGCAGTCAGGTAGGGGCAGAGCCTACAGTCTACAGCCGCCTAACCCATAACTGTGATCAAGCCCATGGTTGGGCAGTCGACTACTTTGGGGTCAAATCGCCGTTTTATTACACTGAAAATCTTGTTGTATGGCTTCTTTAACACCTTACCAGCACCCAATAAATGTCTGGTGAATGAGGTGGAAGGAAACACATGGCGATGACTTGGCTGGTTTTATAAAATGAGATCACCCTTTCGCTGTTGGCAAGAATCATTAGAATGTCATTCTGAGCAAAGTTCTGATTTCTCTGCTTCCTTCCTCTTTGAAACACATTTCTCAGGAGCAGCTTTGTTCACCTTTATAAACAGTGCTGCCCGGACTCAGGGCTTCCTGGTGGAACATTAGCTTGTGGTTGTACAGACACAGCCATGAATGAATATGTGGCACCGTCTTCTTTACCCAAAAGCAACAGCAGGGGCCGGCGCTGTGGCGCAGTGCATTATCGCCCTGGCCTGAAGCACCAGTATCCCATATGGGCGCCGGTTCTAGTCCCGGCTGCTCCACTTCCAATGCAGTTCTCTGCTGTTGCCTGTGAAGTCGGTAGACGATGGCCCAAGTCCTTGGGCCCCCGCACCCACGTGGGAGACCCCGAGGAAGCTCCCAGCTCCTGGGTTCAGATCAGCGCAGCTCCGGCCGTTGTGGCCAATGGCAGAGTGGACCAGCGGATGGAAGACCTCTCTCTCTCTCTCTCCCTCTCTGCCTCTCCTTCTCTGTGTAACTCTGACTTTCAAATAAATAAATAAATCTTTAAGGAACAGGCCATCAAGGAGAGAGGTGCCTTTCTCTGAAGGGAGGAAGGAACCTCCACTGTGATACGGCCTTGACTAAACAAGTTCAGAGTCGGTGAACTCAAGGGGTTTCATAGCCTAGACAGCTCATAGCAAGAGTCTTGGGTGATTGCTGATGTCATAAATAAGAGTGCCAATTGTTAAATCAACAACGGGAGTCACTGGGTACATGCTCCCCACGTAGGATCTCTGTCTTTAATGTGTTTTACTATGAAACTTAAAAACAACACTACTAGTTGAACAATACCCTATACCTTGTGCGGTTGTGTGAGTGCAGCCTGTTGAAATCCTTGCTTAGTATATACTAAGTTGATCTTCAGTATATGAAGGTAATTGAAAATGAAACTCGATGAAGGACAGGATGGGAGAGGGAGTGGGAAAGGGGAGGGCCACGGGAGGGAGGGAGGTTGGGGAGTGGAAGCCACAACAATACAAAAGTTGTACTTTGTAAATTCACATTTATTAAATAAAAAAAATAACTATATAACAAACAAAAAAAGAAAAATAAATAAATCTTTAAAAAAGCAACAGCAATCAATTAAAACCCTGATTGATTTATATCACCTGTCTTTCATCAACAGAATATCTTGTTCAGCATGAGTTCTATTAACATGATTTATCACAATAAAAGCGTGGTTCCTGCTTTATCTTTTTCTCCCATTTTCCCTGTGTCTCTGTTCTACTCCAACTTTTATTGTACCTCCCAGATCTTTGTCAGCGTTGATAATTTCTATAGAGACTGGTTTTTTTTTAGAAGTCTGCACCTTAAATCATTCATTTCTCATTTTCTAGGTACTGACTATAATCATCCCTTACATTTACTGAAATTAGCACGCATTTAAAACCATTTGTCAAAAAAGAAGAGGCCTTTTTTTAAAGAAGAAAAAAAAGGCTTCCTGCTGTTCTTTGTAGATGAAACAGCCAAGGGTTTGTTAAGAGATTTTTATTTGACTTTAATTCGCTAGCTGCTAGCTTTAATGTATTCGTAACAGTTATAAATGGAATGGTTTGTCTTAAATGGAAGTGCGTGCGTGTCTGTGGTAGCATAGTTACATCCAGTCTTTAAAATGGATCATTTCATTTCGCACATGCTATAGAATCTTGAAATTCACCTTTACTCGTCTCAATTTCTTTACTAAAAATGACCCTGTTGCTGTAAATTCCTCCATCAATGGATTGGTTATATCAAATTGTAGCAGTAATTGTTCATAAGTACATATTTTATAACACGCACTAATAGAGTAATAAAATCTATTGCAATAACAATATGCTCTGCCTGATAGAATTTCATCATGAGACTCCATTACCACATTCAGCTGGTATCAGCTTTTGAAAATGCCTTCCATTGTGGTGGAAAGGAAATCATCTGTGTGAAGTGAATGGAGAAAATGGGGTTGCGACAGGAATTTCTAGGGAGGCACCGGATGGAAGATATGGGGGCGTGGCTGGACGCTGAGTAGCTTTCACGTTCACTGTGCGGCCCCCCGCGTTTGCGCCCGTTGCTAATCCTCTTCCCCTGCACCCCAGCCACTGGCCTGCAAGTGCTTTCCTAAGATCACCAGTAGGCTTCTAACCCCAGTGGACTTCTCTTACTGTCCTTCTTCCTCACACAGGCATTAGCCCTTCCTTTCCCAGTTTCCCTGTCTCTTGACCTCTGCAGAGCAGGATCTGCTCCTCCCTCTCTGATCACAGTCACAAGGAGTCTGTGCTGTATATCCCTCCCTGCTCACACCCCTAACACACACACACACACACACACACACACACCCTGGTCAGGTCAGGTTCTCTCCCTGGCCCTGTGTTCTCACCTCCACACCACTCCCAGGGCTGGCCTCTCTCCTGCAGAGGCAGCACTCATGAAAGGCAGGGACCTGCCACTTGTCCCAAAGCAGACAAGATGTCTGTGTCCTAGAACCGAGCGCTTCTAAGAGGCTCATTGTCCCCACGTCCTCGCTCTGATCTCCTCGTGAGCCCCTCATTCTCTTCCACCAGCGAATCTACGAGGCCTGAGTTGTTCATGCCTCTGTGTCTAGGTGTGTAGCCTTTGTGCCCTGGTCTTCAAGCCCAAGGTTAGTCCTCTTGATTCCTGCTCCTGGAATGTTGGGACAGAACCTAGGGGTGGTCCCTGATTCCTTCCTTTCCATCTCTGATTCGTCATGCTCATTGTTAGAAATCAGTCCTTCTTGGCGCGGAGGTGTTTTGGTGTAACAGCTTAAGCTGCACCTTGGGATACCATATTTAGAGTGCCTGGGATAGAGTTTTGCCTCACCAGGGGATCCAGCTTCCTGCTAAGGTGCCTGGGAGTTAGCAGATGGTGGCTTCAAGTATTTGAGTCCCTGCCAACCATGTGAGAGACCCAGATGGAGTTTCTGGCTCCTGGCTTCAACCTTGCCTAGTCCTGGATGTTGTGGGCAGCTCCTGTCTCTCCATCTTTTTCCATTGTTCTGCTTTTCAAATAAATAAAATGTCTAAATTAACATTTTTTTAAAAAGACAAGAAGGTAATAAAAAACACCAACAATTAAAGAAATTTTGCAACAATTTAAAGAAATCAGTCCTCCTAACATGTTCTCAGGTTAGCTATTACTAAAAACAGATTTAGGGATTCCCTATTGTCTGCCAATTAAAATTAACAACAGTTTCTTCCTGACCAAGCCATAATTTATTCCTATACTGATTTCTCACTACCATGTCTATCTAAATGTTTTCTTTGCTTTTGCCAAAACTAGTTGTTTGGAAGCGTAATAGTTAATAAATATTATTCCCACCAGCTCTCAGGCATACATCTCTGTGAACATGTACATGAACAAACAGCATAAGAGGATCCCTAGCTGGTGTAGGGATAATCACTAGGCTAATCCTCCGCCTGTGGCATCGGCACCCCGGGGTTCTAGTCCCAGTTGGGGCACCAGATTCTGTCCTGGTTGCTCCTCTTCCAGTCCAGCTCTCTGCTGTGGCCCGGGAGGGCAGTGGAGGATGGCCCAAGTCCTTGGGCCCTGCACCCCATGGGAGACCAGGATAGCACCTGGCTCCTGCCATCGGATTAGTGCAGTACGCCGGCTGGCGGCCATTGGAGGGTGAACCAACGGTAAAGGAAGACCTTTCTCTCTGTCTCTCTCTCTCTCACTGTCCACTCTGCCTGTCAAAAAAAAAATAGCACTCCTGAAATAAGGGCTGTCTGATCATTGTCTTATTACATAAATATACAGCATAACACGAAATATCGTAGCCTTCTGCATTTGAAGAAATAATGCAATTAGAGGTATGATTTGCTTTTGGTTTGTGGAGCTGCACTGCTAAAACATCACTGACGTTCAAGAAGCTCTTTCTGAAGTCACGTTGGTTGTCCTTCCGGATTCATTATGGTGTGTTTCAGTGGGGAAGCCCCTTCTCAGCGATGCTCCATTTATAAACAGGTACTCCCCCACCCTCGAGTCTGCTGGTACTCTGGGAGCCAGGAGGCTGCTCAGGAACGCACACCGTGTAGCATCTGAGGGTTTGGCTCCTTTACAGTTGGGTAATTGTTTCTGCCCCTGCACCTAAGCTGTGGTTTTCAATAGCTACAGCGATTTCTCCTCTTCAGACCTGACTGAATCCATTGTGGAACTGGCGTGGTATGATAGCTCTAATATGGAGAGAAATGAGCAACAATTCTCCCGAGGCAGACAGGGGATTGATTTCCAAAACAGGGATTGATTATGTTTCAGGCAACTGACTGTAATTTGGGGGGGCGGGGGTGGAGGCAGAGTCAATGAGGCTGATATAATGGTTTTTCTCTACAAGCATGGATGCAATTAGCAACTCATTTTAATTGAAAAGGTACAGGAACTCTTGGACATGTTCCTATGGCCTCATCATAATAGAGTCTGGTAGGGGAAACCATGACAAGATTCATTTTTGTCGAATTATAATGCCTATTTACTAAGAACAATCCTGGGGAAAAGAAATCAGTTTAGCAGATCCAGGTACTGCATAATGGAAGACCATTGGTTCCACCTGGCATTTGAGTCAGAGCCATACACAGTATATTTACTTGGGATATTGAGGACTTTCCAGGAGAGACTTCCCCTACCCTAACAAGGCTCTCTTTTCTTGCTCTTAAGTTTTAGCCGAGTTTGCTGGATCAGCCAGCTTTTTGTTACCACGCAAAATACCTGAGATAGCTGACTTTGTAAGAAGATTTGTTTAGCTCGTGCTTTTGGAGGTGGAAGCCCTGGACGCAGTGGCTCCGCGTGCTTGGCCTCCGCTGAGTGCAGCAGAGGACAGTGACAGAGGTTGTGCACAGGAGGAGTACATGGTGGACCAGGAAAGAGACTGGGCTGGAAATCAAACTTGACTATAACAAGCCTCGTGTGAGCACTACCTTCGGAGGGCGCAACCATTGACCTAAGGACCTCCCACAAGCCCCACCCCCTAAAGGTTCTACCAGTTCCTGGGAGCGCCATCCGGGGGACCGAGACTGCAACACATGGTCCCCTGGGGGATGTTCAACATCCAAACTAACATCTAAACCATCAAATTTGCCAAAGAGAAATTCAGTTTTTGAGGGTTAAAAGTATGGCTATTGAAATTGCTCTTTCAACACAAAGGGCTGTGGGGGAGGCTGAATCCGGAGAGGCCTAGAGGAAACTTCCAGAGCCTGCCTCGAATTTGAAAACCTGTCTTTAAGTTTCGAATCCCTGGTAGCAAACACCCCAGCCCCAGGGCGCTTCTGCCTAAGGTGGTAGAATAGGAATGGCTAAGACCCTTTTGCATCACAACACCCCACCCCTTGCCCACATCCAATCTGTACCATCCGCTCTGGACCTCAGCTATATATACACCTCCCTTTTACAATAAAGTGAGACCCTGCTTCGACTGGGCTCCACACCGCGCCTGATTGTCCCCCGGGTTTGGGGAAGGCTGAGTGGTGGGTGGTGCACTTCCCCTCCTCGGTCAAGGCAAACTGCGGGCAGCCTGCCTAATTCTCCGGTGGCGGCGAGGAACAGTCACCGAAAAGGGCAATTAAATGTTAGGAAGTGTAAGTATCACCTGGATATGATCACTCAGATTCTGATTCTTTGGGTTTTGGGACCTCAGAATTTGCCTTTTCTTTAAGGATCCTCAGTGAGTCTCATATTTGCATTGTATCCTGATAAATGCTGCTCTAAATATATTATACATGAACCAGATATTTTCTTATTTATTCATTTTTAATAGTTTTTTTTTAAGAAGATTTATTTATTTATTTGAAAGGCAGAGTTACAGAGAGGCAGAGAGAGAGATAGAGATCTTCCATCTGTTGGTTCACTCCCCAGATGGCCACAATGGCTGGAGCTGGGCTGATCCGAAGCCAGGAGCCAAGAGCTTCTTCTGGGTCTCCCACATGGGTGCAGGGGCCCAAGAACTTGGGCCATCTTTCACTGCTTTCCCAGGCCATAGCAGAGAGCTGGATCAGAAATGGAGCAAGCAGGACACGAACCCGTGCCCATATGGGATGCCAGCACTGTAGGCGGTGGCTTTACCTGCTATGCCACAGTATCGGCTCTTTAAGAGATGCAACATGATTGGTAGATACAATCCTAACAACTTAATGTTAGTCCCTTCCTCCCTCCCTCCTCCCTCCCCTGTTCTCCCACCCTCCTTCCTTCTCCCCCCCCCCTTTTTTTTTTAGTTTTTGAGATAACATATTCTAAATTTACATTCCAGTAAAAAGGCTTAGTACTTCACTAAATCAGAAGTTTAACAGGTACGAAGCAAAAATTGTCGCTCCCCCTCTTCGCGGAGGAACGACACAGGACCCTGCGCTGTTCTTTTGTCTGCTCGGCCCTCCCCGGGTTTGCTGCTGGTTCTTCCCAGGTTGGCTACCATCCCTTCCACCTCCGTGGAAGGGCGGTTCCCCCTGCCACTTTCCCCACTTCCGCGGGGGAGCGGCACCCCGCCGGCCGGCTCTCTCGGGGGCTGCACAGGTGTTCCTCTTAGATGTTCCCCTTAGATGTTCCTGGTGCATGTTGTCTCTCTCCTCCTTTATAGTCCTCTTCCACCAATCCCAACTCTGCTACCCACACGCCGAGTACGCTGCTCTCCTCCAATCAGGAGCAGGATCAGCTCCTGCAGGTCATCACTCAAGTTGGCAAGAGGCAGCTGCGTAGAAGTTGTTACTCCCTTCTCAGCGCCATATTGTGGGAGAGCAGATGCATAGAATAAGTCTTAATTCCAGTAACAGTCTAGTCCGAGTTGCTCCCCACAAAAAATAACCCTAGTTATTGGGAATATAGATTAGGGCTATAAACAATAATTGAATGAAAAAATGACCATTTCATCCATATACAGTAAATTTTAAAATAATCACAGATCATTAAAACTATAGTAATATAACATTATTTTTTTAAAGATTTTATTTATTTATTTATTTATTTAAGAGGAAGGGTTACAGAGAGAGAGAGAGACAGAGAGAAAGGTCTTCCATGAACTGGTTCACCCCCTAAATGGCCACAATGACTAGAGCTGTGCTGATCCGAAACCAGGAGCCAGGAGCTTCTTCCAGGTCTTCCATGTAGGTGCAGGGGCACAAGGACTTGGGCCATCTTCTACTGCTTTCCTAGGCCATAGAAGAGAACTGGATCAGAAAAGGAGCAGCTGGGACACGAACCAGCACCCATATGGGATGTCGGTGCTACAGGCGGAGACTTGACCAATTATGCCACAGCACTGGCCGCAGTATAACATTTTTAATCACTGGCTTGATAAAGATATAAAACAAAGTTTTACAAAGCTATACTTGCAGCAATATGGATACACACAGACATTTTTTTTTCTTTTCCTTTTGTTCATTTTTTGAATTTTAGCTCCCACATACAAGGGAGAACATGCAGTATTTGCCTTTCTGGGTCTGGCTTATTTCACTCAACCTTTATGTCTCAGGCTTACTTGATATCATCTCCCTCCACAGCAAGTTGAGGAATCGAGACACAGAACAGGCAAGTTTCCAGAGACAGTCCTGGCAGGGAGAAGTGTGCAGCGCAGCACCTGGGAAGACAGACTCAGGCTGGGTGTCTCCAAGGCAGCCCTGACTCGGCCATCAGACGTCATCAGAAGTGCATGTCCAGGACTAGGGTAAAGGGATGAGGCACGTGGTGGCAGTCACCGTCAGGGTAGTGCAAGAATGATGTTGCCTTTCCATCTGCACCCTAGGCATGCCCACCCTTCTCCCGTGCCCTGGCTCAAACAGCGCCAAATGAGTCCTGCCTTCTAGCATTGCTCCCCCGGTGGAATGCCCTGCCTTTGTGGCTGGCTCAGACCTCCTGACTTATGTCTAATGAACAGAGCTTAGCAAAGGTGAAAGGTTATAAAAGACCATGGCTTCCGCTTTCCACCCTCTCTCCCTTTTGTTTGCTAATGCTGAAGCTTTGGTGGAGCAAGTTGCCTTTTGTGGGCTGCCCAGTCAAGAAGCCAATGTGGCAGGGCACTGAGGGCCGCCCCCAGCCAGCGGCCAGGAAGGAATGGAGGCTCTGGGTCCACCAGGCCCAGAGAAATTAAATTCTGCCCCAACCACGTGAGGGAGCTTAACTGGGTTCCCGCCCCGATTGAATCTTCAGATGAGATCGCTGACATCGTGAGTCCAGCTTGTGAGGGACCTGGAGCCAGCAGCCCCAGCCATGGCCAGATTGCTCGGCACAGAAACTGTGAGATTGTAAATGTCAGTGCTTTAAGTCACTACATTTTGGAAGAACGTATCTACAGCAAAGGAAAATTCACATGGTGTATGAAGACTGACGGGGGTGGCGGATGCTGATTGAGGAACCTGAAGAATGATATAAAGGAGAAAAGGGAGAAGCTAACGAGGGTTCACTGAACTATTACAGTCCTCCCTTCCTGCACAGGTTGCTTCTTTTTCCTGTCTCACCTCCTCCAGTGCCTTCCTCCCTGAAAACAAGCTGGAAAGCTGCCTTATCCGCACTGACTGCTAAACTTTGAAATTTCTCCTATTAAATCCCCATGGTTATCATTATCATCACCCCTGTGCCGATCATTCCCCTCTCTCCTGAAATTTGCCGCCACTCCGGGCAAGAAGGTGACTGTAAATAACAGCAGAGAGATATTTCCCACAGACCCATGTTTTCTTCTGGCCAGCAGCCACCGTTGTTAGAAAATAAAAAATTAATGTCTGATATTGCAAGAAGGTGAAGCAACCAGGACACTTACACCTTGCTAGTGAGAAGGCAAAATAGTGCAGCCACTTTGGAAAAAACTATGGCTATGCTATAAACACACCATGTGTGTCTACACAAGAAAAGTGAAAACATATGTCCGCACAAAGGCTCACATTCAAGTGCTTCTAGAAGCTTTATTCCTAATGGTCGAAAGCCAAAAATAATCCAAATGTTCATAAACCAGAATGGAGAAGCGAATTGTTGTATATCCATACAATGGAACGCCGCTCCGCGATGGTGAACATCTTCCTTGCAGCACCATAATAAATCCCATTTTTCATGAACTTCAAGTTCAGGGCTCTAAGGGAAGAGACATTATCTGCTCATAAGGGAGAGACAGCAAGTGAGACTTTCTACACCAACTTAGCTCTATCTGTCCTTCTTCTGGGCCTGTGACATTCATTTGCCAGTCAGCTCTTAAAAGCCTCTATTGGGAAACAAGGTGCCTCTCAGATTTTTAATGCAGGGATGTAGCTGAGAATCACAAGTGGCCTCCTTGAAATTCTGCATCACTAGCTAAGGCTTACACAGCAAATATCAGTGCCCATCAAAAAAGCAATGTAAGATAAAAGTGCTTGTAAGTGGTTCAGAGAGACAGAAGACCTCTCATGGAAATAATGAGCAGATTAGTACAGATCAATGTGGGTGGGTCTCCCCTAAACTTCTGTCCCTTGAGAGGCGACCTTGTAACACAACCCGGTGCCATCTGGGTGTTTTTCTTCTTCTAAGCCTACCTCACAGTTGCTAACTTAGAAGTATAAAATCACTCAGAGTACATGAGTTTTTTACAGATCAAGGAGTTTCTTTATGATTGAGTGAATGACCTCAACAAGGTCAGTGGCAGACTAGTGGGCCTTGCCCCTTAGCTTTTCCCGAAGAGAGAAAAGTCCAAGAAGATCTCAGAACCAGTAATAGAGGTCTTAAGAATTTTACAACAATTTTTATATCTCATATGTTTTTTTTTTAATTTTTTTTTTTTTTTGACAGGAAGAATGGACAGTGAGAGAGAGAGGGGGACAGAGAGAAAGGTCTTCCTTTACTGTTGGTTCACCCTCCAATGGCCACTGCGGCCAGCGCACTGCGCTGATCCAAAGCCGGGAGCCAGGTGCTTCTCCTGGTCTCCCATGCGGGTGCAGGGCCCAAGCACTTGGGCCATCCCCCACTGCACTCCCGGGCCACAGCAGAGAGCTGGCCTGGAAGAGGGGCAACCGGGACAGAATCTGGCGCCCTGACCAGGACCAGAACCCGGTGTGCTGGCACCACAAGGCGGAGGATTAGCCTATTGAGCCGTGGCACCAGCCTATATCTCATATGTTAACTGTTACAGAAAGAAGATAATAATCATTGATGGTGAGTTTTTTCTTCCCAATAATATTGTTGCTTCTTCCTTTCAGATTAGTGTTATACACCCTTATGAAGTAAGTTGATAGTCCTTTTATGGGCATAGCAGTCTTTAGACAATTTGAACAGGGTGAAACATTTAAAAGAAATAAGATGAGGAAGAGGCATTAAAATATATTTATTTTGTTTATTTGAGAAAGAGACACACCCAGGAAAACAGAAAGAGAGAGCTGCCATCCATTGACTTATTTCCCAAATCCCCACAATGGCTGCAGCTGGGCCACGCTGAAGCTGGGAACTGGGAACTTGTTCTGGGTCGGCCATGTACATGGCAGGGACCCACATACTTGAACTGTCTCCTGCTGCCTTCCAGGGTGCACATTAGCAGGAAGCAGGAAAAGATTCAGGACTTGAACAGAGGCATTCCAACATGGGATGTAGCACCCCAACTGTTATCTTTTTTTAATATTTATTTTATTTATTTGAAAGAGTTACAGAGAGAGGTAGAGAGAGAGAGAGAGGTATTTCATCTGCTGGTTCACTCCCCAGATGGCTGCAACGGCCGGAGCTGTGCCGATCCAAAGCCAGGAGCCAGGAGCTTCTTCCAGGTCTCACACGTGGGTGCAGGGGCCCAAGGACTTGGGCCATCTTGTGCTGCTTTCCCAGGCCACAGCAGAGAACTGGATCAGAAGAGGAGCAGCTAGGACTAGAACCAGTGCCCATATGGGATGTCGGCACTTCAGGCCAGGGTGTTAACCCGCTGTGCCACAGCGCCAGCACCACCAACTGTTGTCTTAATTGGGGTACCAAATGCCTACCCCCAGAAGATGAATTTTCATTTTTTTTCCACAATGGTTTACTTTGTTTATTTGAAAGGCAGAGTTATAGAGAGATACAGAGGGAGAGAAAGAGAGAGACAGAGACAGAGACAAGGACAGAGATCTTCCATCCACTGCTTCATTCCCCAAATGGCCACTGGGACAGGACAAATGGAGCTGGGACAGGACAAAGCCAAGAGCCTGGAACTCCATCCTGGTCTTCCACGTGGATGGCCAGGCCTCAAGTACTTGGGTCATCTCCCACTGCCATCCAAGGTGCGTGTGGCTGCTGGATTGCAAGAAGAGCAGCCGGGACTTGAACCAGTGCTCTGATAGGGGATGTCAGTAGCGTAGGTGGCAGCTTAATCTACGGCACCACAATGCCAGCCCAAGATACATTTTTTAAATTTTGAGCACTGATGACTAACTTTTAACAGAAACTCAAAAAATCACTGGTGATGAACATAACCATTAGATATAACTACTGTAATCCTACATTGCTCATTTATAGCCTTGTGCGCTTTGCCTGAAACTTTGGCGACCACAGGAAGGTTGGACTTGAGATCAGTTCTTGGGATTATTTTATGTTCTGCTGACAGCATTTGTTTGACTGCCAGAGGAAGGTGTGTGGACAAATTCCCCTATCGTCTCAAGCCTGATTATAGCTGTACAGAATCAGCCCAGCTGTGGCAGGCTGATAAGTACACGTTTCAAGATGGCACACAGTGATTGAGTCAAGTGAGAGTCAGAAGCTTTTGAGCCAAGTTGAATGTTATTGCTTGATGGGAAAATGAGGAAGCCAGTAATGCAAGATGAGACAATTTGAAAGGGAGGGGGAGAGAGAGAGAGAGAGAGAGAGAGAGATCTTTCATCTGCTGGTTCACTCCCCACATGGCCGTAACAGCTGGGATAGGGCCAAACCGAAGCCTGAAGCCTGGATCACCATCCAGGTCTCCAACATGGGTGGCAAGAGCCTATGCACTTGGGCCATCTTCTGTTGCTTTCCCAGGTGCATTAGAAGGGAGCTGGATTGGAAGTGGAGCAGCCGGGACTCTAGCCAGTACCCATGGTTTGTGTATTTTCATTTTATGTAGTGTGTGGCTTGCAGGGAGTGCCAAGTGACAGAGGCTGTGGTACTCTCTGATCATTTGTCTCCTTTCACTGTTCTTGGGGTTTATCTGGGAGGTTCAAACTCAATAGAAGCTAATTTTTTTAAGCTTTGGAAGTCACATTGCAGATTATATACAATAAATGTTGCTAACTTTCAGGCCCATTGCTTTTAAACCTCTCAACTCTTCTTGCCAAGAAAATTTATGTGAATGAGCGAGACATTAATTATAGATCTGGAGTTTATATTAGAAGTTATTCTTTTATTCATTCTTATTCAACAAATATGCACTAAACACCTACTAACGCCAGGAATATCTGGGCAATTTGCCCATTTCAGAAACTCTGCATGGCCTCTGTTTCTGAGCGCTCAGTATCCTGCACTTTGGACCCTGGGTGGAGCCACAGGTCAGGCTGATGGACATTTTCTTCTCAGGGCTGAAGATGTCCGGGGAATGGTTCTTGGAGAAGCTACCTTGGCTGCGGCTCTCCTGGTAGAATCTCTAAGTACAGCAGCACAAGACAAGGCTTCTTTTTGAGTAATATAGCCTGGGGGAAGGAAACAAGAGCAAGTTCAAAGTCAACCATTGTATGAAGCAAGTAAGCAAAAGAAATGCAAATAATCACACAAAGCAAATAAGATTTCTTACTCTTGTGGGTAGCATACCCAGATGGTATGATCTTTGAAGGCAGGAAGTATATTCGCCTTTTTTTTTGCCTTTCTTATTCAGTAAGTTAATAAATACTTACTCATCAAATAACACATTAAATCATCAGGAAGGGACTTAAGCTGTGAGGAATCTTCGCGTGTTACTTATCTTTGATATCAAAGCTTTCTTCCAACCAGAAACAGACATATTTGATCTCAAAGTGTGGTATGCAGTTCACCTATTACAGAATCATCTGGCAGAGGCCATGTGCCTTTGAAAAATGTAGATTTCGAGTTTTATTGCAAAGAACTTTTGAATCACACACTTGAAGGTTATGCCTGGGACTATGCATTTAAACAAAGTAGCAAGCAGATTTTCTGCACACCAAACACTGAATTCAGTACCTCTGCTTTGGGATTCAGTGGCCTCTGTGCAGTTTTGCTGTGGACACAGAGCTACTACCTGATGCCTCTACAGCACTTCCAACATGATGGTGATGAGGCTGAAGCCCCATGCCTCATCTCACAAGGGGTGGGAGCCTGGCCAAGTTACTTGATTTATCCATGTTTCAAATGTTCTTTTCTGTAAAATGTAGATTATAAAGCAGACTGCCACATAATGGTTGAGGTTTTTTTTGTTTGTTTGTTTTTTGTTGTTTTTTTTGTTTTGTTTTTTGTTTTTTTTTTTTGTTTGTTTTTGTTTTTTTGTTTTTTTTTTTGACAGGAAGAATGGACAGTGAGAGAGACAGAGAGAAAGGTCTTCCTTTACCGTTAGTTCACCCCCCAAGTAGCCGCTATGGCCGGTACACTGCGGCCAGCGCACCGCGCTGATCCGAAGCCAGGAGCCAGGTGCTTCTCCTGGTCTCCCATGCGGGTGCAGGGCCCAAGCACTTGGGCCATCCTCCACTGCACTCCCGGGCCACAGTAGAGAGTTGGCCTGGAAGAGGGGCAACTGGGACAGAATCCGGCACCCCAACTGGGACTAGAACAATACGGGGTCGGCTCCGTGGTGCAGTAGGTTAATCCTCTGCCTGTGGCACCAGCATCACACGTGGGTGCCAGTTCTAGTCCAGGCTGCCCCTCTTACGATCCAGCTCTCTGTTATAGCCTAGGAAAGCAGTAGAAGATGGCCCAACTCCTTGGGCCCCTGCACCTACATGGGAGACCGGGAGGAAGCATCTGGCTCCTGGCTTCAGATTGGTGCAGCTCCGGCTGTTGTGGCCATTTGGGAGGTGAACCAACGGAAGGAAGACCTTTTTCTCTGTCTTTCCCTCTCACTGTCTAACTCTATCTCTCAAATAAGTAAATAAAATATTTTTTTAAAAAGACAATACATGTTGAGTTCACTAGTGCCTGCTATGTAGAAGGCCCTCAGTAAAAAATAACTATTGTTGGTGGTGTTTTTAGTAAATCATTTGCAAAATCCGTGTCTTCCTTTTATGTAAAGAGAGGAACAAAATTCATGTGCTCATGCCAATGAATGAACGTTTTTAAAGATTTATTTGTTTGAAAGGTAGAGTTGGAGAGAGAGAGAGAGAGAGAGAAGGAGAGGGAGAAGGAGAGGGAAAGGGAGAGGGAGGGAGGGAGAAAGAGATCTTCCATCCACTGGTTTATTCCCCAAATGTCTGTGAAGCCCACGGACTTCATTCAAGTCTCCCACATGAGTGGCAAGGGCACAAGGACTTGAATCATCTTCTACTGCTTTCCCAGGCACACTAGTAGGGGGTTGGGTTGGAAATGAAGCAACCAGGATAAAAACCAGCACCCATATGGGATGTTGGCATCACAGTCAGCAGCTTAACCCACTGTACACGTCAGCCCAATGAATTAATTTTTGTAAGACGTACTCTGCTGAATTCAACAGAGTACAATAGAGGGGAGCTGACCACTGGGAATGTTTCCTGTCAGAAAAGATACTCGACAATTACACCTTTCAGTAGGTTGGTGTTGATAATATGTGAAAGATTTTGGTATTGGAGAAGCAGGCAGGGAGTTAGGGAGGAATAAATGAAGCTGGAAAAATTTTTTTTCCCATAATTTTTGTGTAGTGCTACATGATAACTCCACCCCTTTCCTGTCAATATGGTATGCCCACTTTCCCATGATGCACCTGTGTCTCACCTGGGACCAGGAAAGATTATGCTCTACACGGAGGCACTGTGAAACTCCCAGAAATGCTCCCACGTACTCAACTCAGCTCCACTTATATGTGCAGTTGAGGCATGGCTCCCTATCCCATACAGGAGGCTGATAACAGGAGAGTGGCTCCTCCTTTGCCCTTCTGCACTATGTTATGGTTCTTCTCTGGCCCCTTCTCCATATCTCTCTTCATAGGTAAGTCTCTGGCCCACTCTGCGTGGGATGGCCCACACTCTGGGTAAAGGGCAATAAAGCTCACAAGATGCCCCCCCCCCCATTTCCTCTCTTTGTTGAGATTCTCCTCAATAGCCCCCAGACTCCTTACAGATAAGAGGAAAGTTCCCAGCAGCTTCTAAAAGCCCCCTACTCTCTACCTCCCACCAGCTGCAAGCCCCCTACCTCCCACCAGTGGCAGATTCCTTCTTCAGCCAGGTAAAAGCCCAGCCCTACAGGCGCCCTGTGCTTGGTCTCTTCACAAGGACTCACTGTCGCCCCTCTTGGCTTCAATAAAGCACCTGTCTCTGTTGAGGATGGCCTCTGTCTCTTTTTCTGTCTCTCTTCTCTGGGGGTATAAAAGGCCAGAACCCCGAATTAGGTAAGCCTGACAATGTGTGATGGCATATTCATTCTCTTTTAAATAAATCTTGCTCCCACTTAAAAACTGTGTTTATGTCTCTGCTTTGATTAAGTATTTCTTTGGGGGGAAAGAACTAGGAACAAAAATCAAGATACCTATGCCCACAACACTTTCATATTCATTTCATGTGTGCTTCATAAAATCCAGAGAGTGTGGAGGGAGAGGAGAGAGAGTGGAGCAGGAGGGTGAAAACGCGCGACCTTTGGAAGTGACGGCTCTGAATGAAGGCCTCACCGACCTTTACTGTCTGCTAGATGCTGACAAAGTTATATAACCTGTTTGAGCCTCTGCTTTCCACAATCACAGAGCGGAACGAAAATGAAATATTACATAGAAAGTCCTTAGCACGATGCCTGGAGCATGATAAATGCTCAATAAATATATTGTCGCTGTGAGTAAAGCAAGTTTCTGAGTTTGCACAAATAGCAAGGGATTGAGCTGTGGTTGGATCCTAAGCTATCTGGCCAAGCCCAGAGCCATTGATCAAGTTCCTGTAAATCTCGAAGAGTGGCTAACAGAACAATCCATATTCCAGTTTCTTTTGATCTTATTAATTTACCCATAAAGGCTTGCACCCTATTATCAGGGATCGCCACTTTCAAATTTGGCGAGAGAACCATGTTGATAAAACAACATGCGGGCAGAAAGCCGGTCCATGTGAATTATTTATCTGCAAACTTGACTTCAGCTGCAGCACACGGATTCCATGCTGAGCCGTGCGGTTCAGGTCAAGCAGATAAACTCACCAAGCAGCTGCTGGTGCTGCAGGCTGTGAATGTAGCGCATCTTCAGGGCCTCCCACTGGGGCCTGGAGTCGTAAATCCTCATGATGCTGTAAAAGTAGCGCTGTTGCCCTCGGGTTAGGTCCTGTCAGAGCAGAGCAGGCGATTTTGATGAGTCTGTGGAGTTCTACTGCATCACAAGTGTGATGTGTGTGTGTATGGCAGGGGGAGGGGGTGGGGGCAAGGGGCTGCTGATGACATAGTGCAGCTGATTAAGCGGCCACTACGTGGCTAGCATCCCATATTGGAGTGCAAGGACATGTGAGAGACCTGGGTGGAGTTATTGGATTCAGCGTTGGCCTAGCCCAGACCTGGCTGTTGTGGCCTTTTGAGGACTGAACCAGTGATTGGAAGATCTCTCTCTCTCTCTCTCTCTCTCATTCATTCTCTCCCTCTGTCATTTTGTTTTCTAAAAAAAAAAAAAAAAAGCAACAAAAAAAACTACCTCTAAATACATAATTGGATTCCATTACTACTTTCTTCTTTTAAAAAAAAATTATTTGAGAGGCAGAGTTACAGACAGAGAGACACAGAGAGAGGTCTTCCATCTGCTGGTTCACTCTCAAGATGGCTGCAACAACTGGAGCTGGGCTGATCTGAAGCCAGGAGCCAGGAGCTTCTTCAGATCTCCCTCATGGGTAAAGGGGCCCAAGGACTTGGGCCATCTTTTACTGCTTTCCCAGGCCATAGCAGAGAGCTGGATCAGAAGAGGAGTCACTGGGTCACAAACCGGCCCCCATATGGGATGCCTGCATGGCAGGTGGAGGCTTAACCTACTCCACAATCACTCACCCCACCTTTCTACCTTCTTAGCAGATTAACCTGAGACTTTGGGGATCAAACATTTAGCACACATGGACCTTTGGGGGGACTGTCAATATTCAAATTTGGATATCAAATCATAGCCGACAGTTCTTAATTTATAACAATGGTCAAATGACAATTAGGTACTTTTCTCTCTTGTTTTCCTTTCCAGTCTACCACTGGTCTGTCTGATGAAAACGATTAACTAAAAGATTCTAAGTAAGTAGCCAATGTTTTGGGCTGAGGGAGATCTACAGATTAACCCTTTTTGAAGGAAGTAGGTTGTGAGAACACACACCGGGTGTGAAGCATGCCTGGCCCCACTGGGTAAAACTTGGTGGAGATGTCTCAGGAAGCCAGGAAGACAGATGAGCAGATGGGTATGTGGGAAAGGGTCAGTATCGTTAGTGAGACAGTGCTATGACCACAGAAAGAAAAACCTCTGCCTATGGAAGTCAGGGAAGGTGCCTGTGTGAGAAGACCACCACCTCAGAGGGTTTAGGTGGGGAAGAGGCGTTCCCTGAAGGGGCTAGAACAATGGGGTCTCAAGGGCCGTTCCTGGGAACCTGTTAGAGAGCCAAGTATCAGTCCCACTCCAGATGTGCAGAATCAGAGATAACTATGGTTGGGGTTTGGGGGTGGTAGGGTGGTGGTGGGAGGCAGAGCTCACATTCTGCTTTGACAGGACTTCCAGATGATTCTGACACATATACACTAAAAGGTGAGAACCACTGGGCTAGGAGAAAAGGGCAAGTTCTAGCCAGAAGGGAGAAAGTGATATAAATTCTCCCATTGAACACAAAATATCTGCATCCGTAGGGACCTAGCCTATCTTTTCAGTTGAAAGGCAGCATACAGTCTGATTTTGAGAGGACTGTAGAGTTAGGCAAGCAAAGATGATAGAAACTTTTATGTTAAGCATTTAGAGATCGACTTTTATATGAGGAACAATTAAAGGAAAGGGTTCTCCATAGGAGTGGCTTTGACCCTTGAAAGACATTTGGCAATATCTGGAAAAATCTATGCTCATTTCAGTTGGTGGGAAGGGGTAGGGCCCAGGGATGCCGCTTAGCAACCCACAATGCCAAGGACAGCTCCCCATTCCTTTGCAACAAAGAGTCAGCTAACCACAGAGGCCATGCTTTGAACAGGCCTGATCTGCATTTTGAAAAGGTCACTTTGGCCTTGCTATGGAGAGTGAGAGAAGACAGACCAGTGGTAGGGTGACCAAATGGCCGCTACAGGCGGACCTGCGCCAATCCGAAGCCAGGAGCCAGGTGCTTCTTCCTGGTCTCCCACGCGGATGCAGGGTCCCAAGGACTTGGGCCATCCTCTACTTCTATCCCAGTCACTGGCCCCATATCATTTCTTGAGTTATGGAAGTCTTATGAGATTGGCAACTTATTACATTCATTTTATAGTTAGGGAAACTGATAGTGGAACCAAGATTTTAGAAAAATCAAGATAAAATAAGTTAACCCTATGCCCAGATATTTAAAACAATGACAGAATTTTCCAAACTTGTTGATCACCATGTATTAAAATTAAACATAAGATAATTGCATATAGAAGTAGGGTATGGTGATTTGAATGTTAGAAATTTTGTATGGGGCTAAAAATCTATGTCATATTCTTTTGAGATCTGGAGTCCTTAAGTTTAACATTAAAAATAAATCCAGAGAGGAGCAAAGCCAAGTACCTCACAATTTGAGACACTCATTTCAGCTTTATAGATTCCAAATTAAATATTTTAAATGATAATATAGTTGAAGAGGAAAATGGATTCTACTTATGAATAACTAATTAAGACTTTTCAAATGATTGAGAACAAGATAATATGAAAATTGCAAGCCAATTTCAAGTGCAAAGCTCCAAAGTACAATGGGAATTTCCATTTTATAAGAATATCTTGAGAGTTCTGGTTTTATTTTGCAAAAAAGTCCTACTTTTTTCTTTGGTAAAACTCTAAACTTCTTAATTGAGAAGTAACCAATAATATTCTTAATATTCTTACCCTGTTGCCTATCTTTCCTTGAAGGGATGGAAGAGAATTGAAATTTTGACAAAGAAAATTTGTGAGAAGGGCTTTAACTAAATTTGACACAGAGGAGAAAACAGCTCTCCAACAGGAAGCCATAATTAAGTGTTGTCATTGAGTTTCCTGTCCTGTTAGTCACTCAGTCACGGAGAAGCTACAGCCTGACAGGGCTCCTGACATGACGTGGATCTAGGAGTAGACCAGGCAAGCACTGGTTCGTCCCCTCACTCACACCTTCAACATGCACCTGCGTGCTTACATTAGGTCAAATGTTCTCCCTAATGCTGCTAAGCCAAGAAACTAGAAAAAGTTATTCAGCCTTTGGGGGGAGCCAGATGATGTTCTTCCACCTGTGAAGAAAACTCGGTACCTTCAGCAATGAAGTGTCAGAGGCAGAGCAAGGGACCCGAATGCAAGGAATCCGTGGGCCCTTTGGATGCTTTTGTTGTTTTTTCCAGTTTTCTCCCATGCTTTGTCTTGCACCTCCAAGGAACAAGAACGCATAACAGAATGTTTCATTATGTCCAACGACTTTTGGGGATGTACCTAAGTCAATAATTAACTAATGTATACATAATACATAATGTATACATAATAAATGTATACATAAATGTTACTTGTTCCAAGGGATAAGAACATTTTCTCAAGTTTCCAAGTAATTGGACCTTATCAGCTTACTTAGTTCTGCAAATTTTTCGATTTTCGCTCGTTATTTGGAGGAGATAATTATGAATTATTCAAGGAATGAAGGAGCCATTGAGAGCCCTTGACTTTTTGCTACACTCTGATTGGAACAAGTGAGCTGCAGAACCATACGAGGACTACAACAGTTATTTTTTGATGATATTCAATAATATTTTAGCCTATCTGATTCTAAAACAAGTCTACATAATTTTGGATAATTTGGAAAAATATAAAAATTGATTTAGAAAATAAGATGGCCCACATCTCACTGTTGTACAAAATTGTGTGCAATTGTTGGCATTTGTGTGATTTCCTTTTATGTATTTATTATATTTATTATTAGTTATACATTGTGTTTGATTTTAGAAAAGCAAGACACTCAAAAAAGGCTTCCATAGCCTTAGCAGTTCATGCCAAGAGCCTCAGGTGATCACTGATGTCATAAATAAAAGTGTTAATTATTAAATTAACAACAGAAGTCACTGTGCACTTACTCCCCATGTAGGACCTCTGTCTTTAATGAGTTGTACTCTGAGAATTAACTGCAAACTTGTTATCAAGCAGTATTTTTATGTTGTGTGTGTGTGTGTGTGTGTGTGCAAACTGTTGAAATCTTTACTTAGTATAGAGTTGGTCTTCTGTATGTAAAGTTAATTAAAAATGAGTCTTAAGAATGGGATGGGAGAGAAAGTAGGAGGTGGGATGGGAATTGGGGTGGGAGGATGGGTATGGGGAGGAAGAATGCTATATTCCTAAAGTTGTACCTATGAAAATTGTATTCATTAAACAAAATCTTCAAAAAAAAAAAAAAAAAGAAAAGGGAGATCACAACATATGTGTTGTACTCTCTCCCAGATCATTAAATATTCCTAAAAATTATGATTTTTAGTTGCAGCATGGTATACCTTTGCATCATTCTCCATTTCTTGCACATCTAATTCTGCAATTTTATAGCATTGTACTATAAAATAAACTATTAGGCTTAGTCATATTTCTTTCCCACTTGCCTGACAAAGATACGGAAGGAAACAGTCACACCTGCTATGACTAAGTTTCCTTTCCTTATGATTTAGGGTTCAGAGTCTGAGATGTATATCAGAATAAAACATTTAACAATTCAGGCAGAGTAGATGTATAGGAATCCGGTTGCCAAGGCACAGAGTGGAAACGTTAAGCATTTTTCTGTCTGCCTACTCCTTTGCCCTTATCAGTAGTGCAAACTACCCAAGGGTAGGGAGGAAGAAGACAGCAAATCAGATACAGTAACCGATCCTCTAAACAAAGCAGACTATTATCAATACCTGTATCATATGATAACAGAAAAAAAGAAATTCTAATAGAGATTGTATGGCCATTAGATCCAGATAGACTTGAGGGGCTTTGTTTCCCATTCGCTTGGGCTCCATCATTCCATCTTTGCAATGCTGGTTACAGCACCTACCTCTTTGGAGTCTTTGATTAAGTGAGAGCATAAATATAGAATATCCTCATCTGATGCCACTTTCTCCTTTCTACTCCCTGCCCTAGTGAATGCACACACACACACACACACACATACTTTAAGGAATATTTAACGCATGTGGAGGGTGATTGGTGGAATCACAGATCTGAGGCTCAAATCTTCCAGAAGAGAAATTTATTAAATAAACACCAATCAGCTTCCCTGTGTTCTTATGCTGTCAACTTTAAGTCAAGCATAAATATTTTATTTAATACTTCTTTCCTTTAGCATTTAGCATGCACTCCAGAAACCATACCAACCAAGAAAGACTCTTTTTAATATTCTCTGTGATTGAAGCCCAGGTTCTATCCAGTACTCAGATCATCTCAATTTCCCTCCTTCCATTTCCCAGATCTGCAGAGCAGAGAATAAATATTCTTCAAATCGGGAAAGATTTCTTTGGTTCTCAAATAGCATAAGGAAATGACAGATCTTTTTCTTGTGGCAACAATTCATTTGTGCTTTTCTTGGTCTGTTGCTGAAGAAATACGTCTTACCTTCTCAACTGGTCTCTGATAAAATTTGATTAAAATGCCTGGGGAATTCAAGGAGAAAAATTAAACAAAATAAATCTAAAACAAAAGACAGATTTGTTTGAAAGGAACTTACCCTGTATGACAGCTCCCTCCTTTCTGAGAGCTGACGTTCATATCCAGCGTAGTTGTCTAGCAATGCCCTTTATTCGCGGGGTAGGGCAGGGGAAAGCCAGTCTGTTGATAAGCTGGTATCCAAGCAACATCATGTGATGAGACAAAGAGCTCCAGGAGTTTGGCCATGTGCCTCTCCCTGCTTCCTGGTGATGCTTAACCACATAGTTTATTTTTCCTTCCAAGTTTTGTTTCTAATCAAGTGTAGACTTCTAACTCTACCATAGCTACATTACGTGCAGATGCGAGGGAGGAAAGGACGTGGAAACAGATGCTGAATATTAAAAGGCAGGGATTCTACCAGTGCAATAGGCCATTCCATGAGTCTTTTCCAGATTGAGAGTCAGCAACCCCATTATCATTATGCAAATGCATACATAAATGACAAAGGAATAGTGCCTAAACAAAGAGGTATGGGCATGAATTCATTGGTGGCAATCTATGGAGTTTTCCCATGGTTCAAGATAATGTTCCTTTGCCATTTTGGGGAGACAGTAAGATATTCTCCATATTTGACATGGGTTAGAGGATGATAATGAACCTATGGCCCAAGATTATTGCCCATACTGATTTCATCCCTTCCATTGTGGTAGCAATCCTGACTCCTGACTTCCTCTCTTTCCCAAGAACCCTCCTTTGGAGTGCCAGGTTATTTACAAAGATAAAGAGTGCCTCTTAAGAATGGAAGAAGAAATACCAAACCAAACCAAACAAGTGAAAATTACCTAAGAGCCAAATTCTTAGGATGCTGGAAGAAAAAGCAGGGAGATTAGAATAGTCACTCATAGGCTTTAAATTAAGAAGAAAGAAAGGACTCAACAGTCAAAAGGCTCGCATTCTTTGTGAAAATTTGACTGCAGACCTCTGGAAAATGAAGATGGCAGGGACAAGAGTTTGAAAATGCCAGCAAATGCCTCAAAAATCGCTCACTGGGTCTAAGAGGTCAGTCACTCTCTACAAAGAGATTAAAAAAAACAGTTGGGTGCAGAGCTGACTTTGTTGACTGAGTCTTCCTTCAATGTTTTTCCAGGATCTGATTCTTCCTAGGGCATGACATCTGCTGATGCTACACACACACCTGCCGATTCCTACAGTCCCTGTATCAACAGGAAAACAGTAAGAGATCTAGATTTTGATGGAGAGGGTGTTAATGTCGGGAATCTGTTAGCCAAGGATTGTTATCTAAGTTATCCAAGGAATAGCAATGACAGTTAAATACTATCTCATCTAGAGCCAGATGACAGAGGAAAACATGGTTCTATCCCAAGCTCATGAATACCATTCACCAGCTCTTTCCACTGGAGTACTGCTGCCTGAGTTGTTCCCCAGGAACCTGCCCTCATCCAACACCCTCCTTTCTACAGTCTTGCCAGAACTGCTAATGGTCCTGTTTCCATCCCCACTGTTGTTGTCCCTGCTGTTGTTGTTGCTGTTGCTGGCATGGCAGCTGCTGTTGTCATGACCACAGGTGCAAGCGGGAGTGTGAAAAAAAAAGGAGGCGGAGGCTCCTTTCCTCAAAACTTCTGTCTCCTGCCTCCCTGGTGCATGTTAGCTGGCAAGGGCTTCTAGGAAATGCATTTCGCAGTCTTCTGACTTCTGCGCCAAAGAGAAGGGTGTAGGAGGATAAGCACAAAGCTGAGATAATGGGCGCTCTCCAACACACATCAGCACAAACCTCAGAAGGACCTGCAGGAGCTGTGAAATCAGACAGGAGGCTGGAGGACTTAGAAATGCAGTCAGTGCTTCCTGGAGACACTAAAGGCTGAAATTATTTTATGAGAAAATAAGAGATAATTGACAAGCTATAAGGTGGTGTCAAAGAATGAGATATACATTTTTGGACAATAACTTAAGATTCAAGAATGTAAAATAAAAGGTTAGCTTGACAGTTTGAAAGGGGCTGAAACTGCCTACCAAAAAGTTATAATCATACAAGGAGCCGTAATCTAATTACTATAGAGAATGCAATTTGACTTCTGGTAGAAAAGGTACCATTCCTCAGTTAAAACCTTGGTACTACAGTGGGACACAATGCTTAAGCCATTTCCTATACTAATACTCATAATAGGTGTGATACAGTGTTTGCATGGAACAGTGCAGTTAATGTGACCTCATGAGCAACACTAGAAGAGGAAGAGGGACCTGGGGCTAGAATCCAAGATTAACGTAGACTGATTCATAGAATCTTCCCTGCAAGAACAAGAAGCAGAGTGTCTCTGTTCCTCATGGGGATAAGCATGTTTCCTGAAAACCCATGAACCCAAGAGGAACTTAGCTGTTGGTCTTTATGCCCCTGGTCCTTCTCCAGGGTCCCCTAAGCTACAGAGCTCTCCATGTGAGTAACACTGCCAGGCACAGACAGTTCTCCCCGACTACCCCAGCTCTTGCCACATCTCAGTTCCCCGCACAGAAGTAATGGGAGGGTCCCTTCCATGCTCCCCACCCTGTCTTCTGTTTATTACCTGCATTCTACTTGGAATCTAATACAGGCCTTGTTGGACTCTGATTTCTCATTGGACTGCGTGGTCACATGTGTAGCAGGGGAGGAGATTTAATTACTCTATTATCTTATTTTTTTTTAATCCTTCATAGAAAACTTCTTTTTTTTTTAAGATCCCAAAGCAAAAGCCTTTACAAATATCAACCCCCCTCAAACTACTCTGGACACTTGGAAGCAGAAGCAGTGAGTATCAACAAAGAAAAATCTAGATCTGTGCTAAGGACTTTAGGAAGATAGAATTGAAAAGTTCAAAAGAGAAATCAAAATGGAATGTCACTGGAGAAGAGGAATGTCTAGAGATTTAATTCTGACCCCATAATCTCAAACTCTGTGGAAGAAAGAGGTGAGATACTAAGTGAAATGAGAGAGGAAGCGCTGAGAGCTCTTGGAAAATTCTAGACTCAAGGCCAGCTTATTTTTAAAAATTGCAAAAATTTACAAAAAAGTATTTTTATTAGAGACCAGCAGTAGTTTTCTAAAAACAAATTCTATGGCACAGTTACTAAGCAGTAGATCCAGGACTCAAATCCGCAGTTGCCTGAAGTCTATGATTTCTCCCCTTGGTGTCAGGAACTAAAAAGGAATTCAAGCAACACACACCCTGCTGCAACAGAAAATTATCCCGCCTATCCAGCCATTACCTACAGACAACATTCATGCATCTTGATTCTTTCTGTCCTCAGGGTGTGTTGTGTCCCCCGATGGAATACTGTTCGGTTGACTAAAGGGGAGTTTTAGTTTCACAAAGACTTAGGGTCATAATTCTGGAGTAAGATATTGATCTCATTATACCAAACCACTGACCTTCTAATAAAGCTCCTGGAAGCCTTCCTTTAAATAGGCATCCAGTGGGCCAGTTGCATCAACACTCAACTCTTTCTAGGCACGTCCAAATTCACAGTGAATGGTTATGTGAATTTAGGTTCTTTCCCAAGAAAACACTATCCGAGTACATTCAAATTTTCAAAAATGAGTATTGGATAAAAATACCATGTAACCATCAATCGCGGATCACCAACACAACTTTGCAAACACTGGTAAAGTCAACACAAAGGACTATGTATGCAAATGGTGCCATTTCCTCCTGGTGTTGTTGCTATTGTTAATTGAGATAGTGTTCATATACACTTAGATATTGCAGTATTGTTGTTTCTGCATTTGGCAAAGTACCTGTGAAATCTCTTTCTGGATAGGTAAGTGCAATTTGAAATTTGTTAAAATTTTATATTAAAGAGTTCTAAGAGATTATTCACAATCTGGACCTGTTTTTGGTGGCATGCCTTTATGGTTTTATCAATGATTTTTTAAATAAAGATTTATTTATTTATTTATTTATTTGAAAGGCAGAGAAAGAGAGAGAAAGATTTTCCATCTGCTGGTTCATCTCCAAATGGCCACAACGCTTGGGGTTGGGACAGTCCAAAGCCAGGAATTTGGAACTTTATTCAGATTTCTTACATGGGGCCTTAAGTACTTGGGCCATCTTCTCCTGATTTCCCAGGAGCATTAGCAGGAAATTGAATCATCTAGTCACAAACCAGAAATGATTCTGAATGTTACCAACTAAGTTTTGGACAAATGCAGGATCTTTAAAATTGCACAGAAAATGCATATTATGAAAAAATTATGCATGAATTCCAATTTTTTGCACCAAAATAAACTAAGCTTTTAATTCCATTTTCCATGACCTTTTCGAAGTGCCTTCTTGTAATACATAAAAAGCTTAATACATATAGTTCTAGGTTTCATTATTGACATGTATGAGTTAGGATATATTCACCTACAGATAACAGAAGTGTTCATCAGATTGTGGTTTAAACAAGTAGGAATATATTTTCATCACTTTTTAGGAAATGAAGACAGAAGGTTGGTGGCATTGGCTCATGGATTTGGGACTGGTGTCTGCAATTTCCTTGACCTTTTCCCTACGATCATAAGTGATCTTCTTCATTCAAAATCAGGATATGATGCAGAGCAGGAAGCTTATGTTCATGCATCTTTCTTATATCAGAAAGGAAAATTTCTCAGCCAGTTACACCTGTCTTCTAGGCAGGTATGTTAGTCAGCCACTGCCTTGCTGCTGAACAAACAGCCACCAAATCATCGCAGGGACAAATCTTGAGACGCTGGTTACTTGCCTCTTATGGACCTGCAGGTCAGCTGGGAGGCCTCTGCTATGGACTGCAAGTTGGCAGGTTAGTCAGGCAGCTGCCCCCTGTTGTCCCTGTCCCTGGACTGCCTAGGACATGTCTTCTCATGGTAGAGGTGAGGTTCCCTGAGCAGGAATTGGGATTGTTGCACTCTTTTGCCCACATTCCAAGTCCAAAAATCAGTGCAGCAGAAAAGTATACTTTTTCATGGATGTCGAGGGAGAGGGGGTGGGGGGCATTGAACTTTTGCTAAAAAGTAACTTAACCTACCACAAAAGGACTGGACTTAGGCCAACTCCTAGGCTAGAGACCAAGGTGACCTTCCTGGAAACCAAAAAGTGTGTATCCAATCTGAAATACTGACTAAGCAGAGGGAAAGAGGTAAATAAATGGCTTTTAGCTGGGTCAAGAACAGTGTTGTCAACAGAGTCTGCTACAGGGGGGAGTGGAATCAGATCCAGATGGAATTTTTATAATTCTCTCCACACCTCAAAATATAAAAGCACCAAGATATAGTGTGTTTAAGCAGATAACCATGTTTTTCTGGTTTGTACCTCAAGAGATAGGGAAGAAGATGAGGAAGGGAACTGCCATTTATTATGTGTCTAGTATATGCCAGAAACTATGCTAGGAATTCAAGATAGACTATTTTATTTATTCCTTATAAATCTCTGAGATAAAGATTATTGTTATAGTTTTATGGAGAAGAGAATGGAGGCTTCGAGAAGTCACTTGACAATTTATGTATCTCACGTAAGGTGGAGCCAGTATTTATGCCCAGCTTTCACTGGAACCTAGACTTTTATTTTTTCTATTATACTATGTTGACTATATTAAATTTTGTTCAATTTGCTTAACAGCTATTTCTACAATATTCCTTGTTGGATCTCAGAGAAGAAATTTAATTCCACTCGAACAGGACAGTTCTGCGTGCATGTGAAATTATTCATTCTGTCTCTTTAAGTTATTGCCTTTCTAGGTTAAAAATCAGTGATTCCCTCAACAACTCCTTGTAACTCCTCTGGTACTGCCATTTTTAGTAGGCTCCTGGGTCATCAGTCATAAAAGAAGACCCTATACCCAAGACAAGACCAGTAGCTTGTTGGTGAATCACAGAAAGACAGTTCAAGAATGGATCATAAAAAATGCTTTCATATCTTAAACATATCAGTTTTATTTAAAACATAAATATAATTTTTTTAATCTTTTAAGATAGGCCAAGGTCTTTTATTTGAATAGAAGAAGTATTGGCAGGGGGCCCTAAAACAATTGTGTTTATTACAAAGAGCATTTTGAACTATGAAAGGAGGGTTCTCTGTTTGCTGCGATGACTGGGGCCACCATAGTATTTAGGGAGCACAACCAGAGAGGCCACATGTCTCCGAGCTGGGCAGTCTTGCTAAATGATTCATCTTATCCAAGGTCTCCATGTCTCCCACTAGGGAGACTTGGATCGTTTAGCTGATAGGATTTCACAGTGACGAACATAAACACCCTCAATGCATCCTTAATGATTTCCAGTTTTGTTTCTTTCAAGTGGACAGAGATCTTGTGAGAGACCTGAAACAGATGAAATACAGGATCCTTTCAGTTTTTAATTATTTTCTTTCTTCTTTTGCAATTATCTTACCCACATCTAACAGGGCAATACATATTTAAAAAAATGTTTATTTGTTCATTTGAAAGGCAGAGCAACAGGAAGAGGGTGAGAGATGTTGGTGGGGGGGGAGGTGGTGTGGAGAGAGCAAGAGAGAACTCTTCCATCCACTGGCTCACTCCCCAGATGGTCACAATAGCCAAGTCAGGGCCAGGCTGAAACCAGGAGCAAGAAACTCCATCCATGTCTCCCACTGCCTTCCATGGCACATTAGCAGGAAGCTGGATTGGAAGTAGAGCAATGGGACTTGAACAGACACTCCAATATGGGATGCCGGCATCCTAGGCTGTGACTTAACCCACTGCACCACAAGACCAGTGTGGGCAGTACATTTATCAGTGATTCATTTATTAATTCTTCCTAGTTACTCAACTTAGCTTTGTAGAAACTAGTCTTGTAATCACTTTACATTATATTTAATTAAAGCATTACTTACAGTTAGAAGTACAATAACAAAGGCCGGCGCCGCGGCTCACTAGGCTAATCCTCCGCCTAGCGGCACCGGCACACCGGGTTCTAGTCCCGGTCGGGGCGCCGGATTCTGTCCCGGTTGCCCCTCTTCCAGGCCAGCCCTCTGCTGTGGCCAGGGAGTGCAGTGGAGGATGGCCCAGGTGCTTGGGCCCTGCACCCCATGGGAGACCAGGAAAAGCACCTGGCTCCTGGCTCCTGCCATCGGATCAGCGCGGTGCGCCGGCCGCAGCGCGCCGGCCGCGGCGGCCATTGGAGGGTGAACCAATGGCAAAGGAAGACCTTTCTCTCTGTCTCTCTCTCTCACTGTCCACTCTGCCTGTCAAAAAAAAAAAAAAAAAAAAAAAAAAAAGAAGAAGTACAATAACAAACAGGTTGGGAGAGAATATCCACCTTGATAAGTTTGCAATGCAACTGGGAGCATCATTAATCAGGAGATTCCAACCAAGTGAGATGGGTTCAGAGGATTTCCATTAAAGAGCATTTCCTGGAATTGCCATTAGTGACCTATGGACAATCCCCTGCAGCCCAGATCTCAGATGTAGCGGCTTGAAATCCAGTCCCTGCCCACCAAGCCGCTTTCTCATTTTCCCTCTTTCCCACATGTGCTGGATTTTCTGCTTTTACACAGAAAGAGTCTGGCCCTATAATCTTTGATCTGTTATTCAACATGTAGTGTGAAACCCACAGATCAGCTTAATAAGCCTTACCTTTATTTTTCTACAGACAACGAGAAAGATCTTTGCATTCTGGCTCACCCTTCTTCGGTCAATGCATCAGGGTCTAACATCCAGTTCCAGACAGCCCACCTTGTGAAGCTGATAGGGAAATGTTGTATAATGTCGCCTGTTCCAGTTTTCTCTATTCTCTTTATCCAGAACTCTGCTCCTTGTATGTTAGCACAACTGTACAAAATCTGGCCTTGGGGCTGGCACTGTGACATAATGGGCAAAGCAGCACCTGTAGTGCTGGCATCCCATAAGGGTGCCGGTTCAAGTCCCAGCTGCTCGACTTCTGATCCAGCTCTCTGCTATGGCCTGGAAAGCAGTAGAATATGGCCCGGTGCCGTGGCTCAATAGGCTAATCCTCCGCCTGCGGCGCTGGCACACCAGGTTCTAGTCCTGGTAAGGGCACTGGATTCTGTCCCGGTTATCCCCCTTCCAGGCCAACTCTCTGCTGTGGCCCGGGAGTGCAGTGGGGGATGGCCCAAGTCCTTGGGCCCTGCACCTGCATGGGAGACCAGGAGAAGCACCTGGCTCCTGCCTTCGGATCAGTGCGGTGAGCTGGCCACAGCAGCCATTGGAGGGTGAACCAATGGTAAAAGGAAGACCTTTCTCTCTGTCTCTCTCTCTCTCACTGTCTACTCTGCCTGTCAAAAATAAAAAAAATAAAAAATAAAAAAAAAGAAGATGGCCCAAGTCCTTGGGCCCCTGCACCAGCATAGGAGTCCTGGAGGAAGCTCCCAGCTCCTGGCTTTGGATTGGTGCAGCTCTGGCCATTGCATCCATTTGGGGAGTGAACCAACAGATGGAAGACACCCCCCACCTCTCTCTCTCTCTCTCTCTCTCTCTCTCTCTCTTTCTCTCTCTCTCTCTCTAGCTCTGCCTTTCAAATAAATAAATAAATCTTAAAAAAAACCCAAAAAACAAAAAACAAGTGCCTTCCTACTCCATCCAACAGTGGAGATCAGACCTCTGGGCACAGCCTTCAGCCCTTCTGAACCCCACAGGTACACAGGGTTGGCATTTTGCCACAGATATGAACTGGGATCTGTAATATTTTATAGACAGTAAAACCCAGAGGTTAAGATTTCAGATACGGGGACAGACATTGTAGCACAGTGGGTTAAGGTACTGCTTAGGATGTCCGCATCCCACATTGGAGTGCTTGGTTCAAATCCCGGCTTCACCGCACTCCTGATCCAGCTTCCTTCCAATGCACCTGGGAGACAACAGATTATGGACCAAGTGCTTGGGTTCCTGTCACTCACATGGGAGACCTGGATGGAGTTCCTGGTTCCTGGCTTCAACCTGGCCTATGTTGTGGGCATCTGGGGAGTGAATCAGTGGATGGAAGTTCTTTCTCTCATTCTCTCTCTCTCTCTCTCTCTCTCTCTCTCTCTCTGCCTTTCAAATAAATAAACATTTGTTTCAAAGAAAGATCTCAAATGCTTAAATCAGAAAAATATGAGTTTGCAGACTTGTTTCATGTTATTTCACCTAGGCAACTTTGGGCAGGTTTCTTAACCTACAATTTTAGCTTTCTCATCTGTAAAAAAGGCTATTTCTGTAATTCCTTAATAAGCTAGAATTGGTCTATGCATTAAATGAGATGATGTAAGGATATAGCAGGTACTGAATGGGTAGTAAACTTGTCTGATACTTATGTTTCAAGTACAAGTCTAAGAACTTCATGTATATAATTTCACTTAATTGTCACATTATCCCCATAAACTAAATATTATTAGTCCTAATAAATGAAAATTCTGTGGCTTAAATGAGACACTGAAAGTTATATTGCTTTAAATTGGTAGTCCCAGGCTTAGAAAATAGGCAGACTGGTTCTCAAGTTTGCCTGCTGACTGCTCTCCTAGGCTGTAGTTTTAACTGCTGGTGTGGCTTCCCACAGCTGTATAACCTCGATGGAGGGAGAAATGGAATGACTGCTGCTCGCATTTTTTTGCATGAGGTCATTTTTCCTGCTTTCTTTTACTCCCAATGTATGCTCTTCTTTAACCTTTCCTGTGCAGAAGATACATGTGTAGCCTCTTCCTTCTGCCTTGCCACTCATGTCCAGCTCCCTGCTTTGTCCCCACCTCACAAGGAGCTTCCTGGGTTATCCACGTCTCTACTTCAGCTTCTGCAGCTGACAAGGCACATAGACAGGTTGCTCGATGAAGGCTAATTAGATCCAGTCTACCGGCATTTTCTAACTTTCATGCTCGTATGCACTGCCTTGGCTTGTCAATGGGCTTTCAAAACATTTTAATCTGAGCCACACACCACATGAACATCCAAGAGGGCTCTCAAGAGTCTAGTAGCTTCCCTTATTCTGGATATTATGCTCCTCCTGATGGTGACTCTCTGAAGAGCCACATTTGGCCAAGTCGTGTTGAACCCAATTAAATTTCTAATCAACTTGACCATCACAAGAGACGCTTCCAGGGATGGTTTACCCTCATTTTGCTGTGATAAAAGAGATATTTTGCTAATTTTAACCCTGCTGAATTTTATCTTCCTGATTTCCCACTTGCATTCAGCCCTGTCAAAATAATTTTCATTATGGATCATGTCGTCTGTTATATAGTTACTTAGAAATGTTGGCGTAATCTGAAACTCTTGTGGATGTGATGTTGATTCTTAGCAAAAATGTAGGCTTTGATGACAGATACTTCATAAACATTTAGAAAAGAAACTGTGGCACAACAGTTTAAGCTGCTGCCTGCAATGCCAGCATCCCATGTGAGCACTGGTTCCAGTCCTGGCTGCTGCATTTTCAATCCAGCTCCCTACTAATGGCCCAAGTTTCTTCATCGGAAAGCAGAGTAGCTAGGTTTGATTCCAGCTTCCTGCTAATGCACACTCTAAGAGCCAGTGGTGATGGTCCAAGTAATAGTGTCCCTGCCACTCACATGGAAGACCTGGGTTGAGTTCCCAGCTCCTAGCTTTGGCATCCTTGGATACTGGGGGCTTTGGAGAGTTAACTAGCAGCTGGAAGCCCTCTCTCTCTCTCTTTATCTCTCTCTCTCTCTCTCTCTCTCTGCGTCTCTGTCTCTATCTCTTTGTCTATCTGCTTTTCAAATAAGTAAAAAGTAAAGACAGTGACCACTCAGATCCAGATGGAGCTCCAGGTTATGCCACGCCAACCCCGTTTCATTTTTGTTGGAGTCATTACTCAGGTAGAGGAAGGCCATACACAAATGTACTGAACGAAACTTCTGTGTGGTTATCATGCTGTGAATAAGAGATATGACTTGTAGAATGTAACTACTAGGGGAATTCTTAGCTTCTTGAACCTCTGCTTCCCCAGAATGCTGATGAATGCTTTTAGATCACTTGAGCTGATGTTTCTTTTTTAGCGCTTACCCTCAGTACTGGACTTTGTCTTGTTCAACTTTTGCATCAAAAACCTGCAAGGTAGTATGCCTGAGGCTATGCAGTTCATTGTATTCCCTTTTGAAAATCACAATGCTTGTTTCTTTTCTTTTTCTTTTTTTTTTTTTTAAGATTTTATTTGTTTATTTGGGCCTGCGCTGCAGCTCACTTGGCTAATCCTCTACCTGTGGCTCTGGAACCCCAGGTTCTAGTCCCGGTCGGGGCGCCAGATTCTGTCCCGGTTGCTCCTCTTCCAGGCCAGCTCTCTGCTGTGGCCCGGGAATACAGTGGAGGATGGCCCAAGTGCTTGGGCCCTGCACCCACATGGGAGACCAGGAGGAAGCACCTGGCTCCTGGCTTCAGATCGGCGCAGCACACCCGCAGTAACAGCCATTTTGGGGGTGAACCAACAGAAGGAAGACCTTTCTCTCTCTCTCTCTCTCACTAACTCTGCCTGTCAAAAAATAAATAAAAGATTTTATTTATTTATTTGACAGGAAGAATTACAGACAGTGAGAGAGAGACAGAGAGACAGAGAGACAGAGAGAAAGGTCTTCCTTCTGTTGGTTCACCCCACAAATGACCACCACGGCCGGTTCTGTGTCAATCCAAAGCCAGGAGCCATGTGCCTTCCCCTGGTCTCCCATGCGGATGCAGGGGCCCAAGCCCTCCACTGCCCTCCCGGGCCACAGCAGAGAGCTGGATTGGAAGAAGAGCAACCGGGACTAGAACCTGGCCCCCATATGGGATGCCAGCACCACAGGAGGAGGATTAACCAAGTGAGCCACGGTGCTGGCTCCCGATACTTGTTTCTAACCTCTCCTCTCTCTGCTGTTGTTGAAGAGCACCCAAAGCCTGTGTGATGATGCTCAAAACTACCCTTAGTGCTTGAGATGCCAGTCAGCAGGGTCTAGAGACAAGAGCTTCCCCAAAGTGCAAGTTCTGAATTTAAATTCCCTGCTTTCTATCATTGGCTCTGCCCTACCTTATCACGTTTGCATTTTGTTTTTCTTATTGGAGAAGACAGAAGCTAAATAGGAATTGGATAATTTTGCTCTCTGTTATCTGTTAAATTGCACTCAAGACTCCTCAGCCGTCTGTGTGCTTATCTGTTTCTCATTCTTCTTACCTCTCACAGTTTGAAATCCTTTACTGCTTTGCCATTGTTTTCAAATTTTGGCTCATTCTGGAATTTTGCCTGCCGTAATTTTAAAAGTCTGGGATAATCACCCAAGAAATTGATGGAGCACGCATGCTCAGGAGGCATAAAGATAATAAACATCATAAGCCTGTGAATTACAGTGTATATTATAAGGTAAGCCTAGAAGAAAACAGAGGCACAGAGCAATTGGGAGTTCTTAGCTAGGGCATGAGTGGCAGCTTTGACTACGGCAGTCAAGGTAGTGTCTGTGGCCCAGCACCCTCAGTGAATAAGCAAAGACTTGATGGAGGTGGGCAGCGAGCCAGTGTTTTGTGACTGATGTTATGTACATGTCTCTCTTGCTCTTAGGCTCCTATCTTCTAACTCAATTGCAGAAAATGAGAATGTCATATTTATTATCCCGCCCCCACTCTAGTCACCCCAGTCCCCTGCCTCCCACTCTCACCTTTTTGGTCGCAGAGACTAAGATCTACAGACTACACCTGTGTCTGATTCTTAATTTCATACATCAGATGACCCTTTCTTGGCCCATAGTTGGCAGCTCACAAATGTTTGTTAAACGAATCAATACATGAACAAAGGCCTCTAGCTAGTAATAGGAGGTTGTGAATAATACGTGATATTCGCGCGAAAGAGAGCCTTTGAATGAGCCATCCATTGCAAGGGAAAGTCTCAGTTGGAGGAATGGCACATGATGGGTTTGTAGTTTGGGGCTGGGCCCCTACTGTGCAGTGCTCTGAGGAGCACCTTCAGTTAGGCCCCTGAAGCTACCCCTGAACTTGGGAACTAGACACGCAGACAATGACTCTGTGAGAATAGGAAGCGAGAAAATCACACACGAGGTCTTTTTCATTGAGCTTTTAATCTTTCGAGGGAGCTTTGCTGCTGGTCACCACAAAACAAACATCAAGCAGTTTTTCCCAGGGTCCCACATCTTGGGCGGGCTGGACACAAAAGGCTCTTGCCAAAAATCTCTGAACTGGGTGTGCTGTTGGTGAGGAAAGAAAACAGAAGTGCACAAATCATGGGATTCTGACATACTGTCAAGGGAAACTATGTGGGACATACTTTTATCCTGGGCTTGAAATATATAAATGGTGGAACGCCAATGCAATCTGTATTCTGTGAACACAGATAATGGGTAGAAGAAGCACAGAAAATGTGTGATCCTGTAATTTATTGTCCAAACTGTAGCATTTTTGCAAGTGAAAGTGTATTATTTATCACAGTGGGAAGTAGACATAAACCAAGAACCTTTCCAGGCAAACCAGAACCTATGGTGATCCTATGTAAAAGAAACATTATGAACAAAAGTAGACTGAGTAGTACAGGTAAAATTTTAATATTTTTTCTTCTACAGATCATATCATACACTGTTGACATTGTCATCTCTAATCATAGACCCCTGGACTTGCAAAGCTCCAAGAGGGCTGAGAGACCACTTGTGTCCTTTTACTTGAAAGATGGTCCATGGACCAGTAGAATAATGGGCCTCATCTTGGAACTAGGAAGAAATCCAGAAGCTCAAGTTGCGCTCCAGACCTATGCAAGTACTTAAAAAAAAAGTATCCGTGGAAAATGGAATTAAAAGGTAAGTTTATTGTGATGCAAAGACAAACATTGAAATCCATACATAGTTTGTCACAATGTGCATGTTCCACAAACTTACCTCTACATTAATAAAATGTTTCTTTAGTTACATGCAACAGATACACACTGCTTCTGAGACTGCGCCTTCCCAAGCTTGGACACCCATGGAAAGTGGGCTGTGTGGTGGGTAATTTTATGTGTCAATTTGACTGGGCTATGTGCCCATGTGTTTGGCCTAACACCGGCCTAGATGTCATTATAAAGGTATTTTTTAAGAGGCAATTGACATTTATAATCTGTAGACTTTTAATTGAAGCAGGTGACATACCCTTCATAACATGGGTGGGCCTCATCCAATCTCTTGAAGACAATAATAGCTAAGACTGACGTATTCTGAGGAAGAAGGATTTTTGCCTCAAGCCTGCAGTATAGAAATCAAGTTTAAGTTTCCAGTCTGCTGGTCTACCCTATGGATTTTGGATTTCAGTTTGTAATATCAGCACTTAGCTGAGATTCTAGACTTCCAGCCTTCCCTTCAAATTTCAGACTTGTGAGCTCCCATTCCTTAAAATCTCCTCTCTCTCTAATTTTCTCTCTCTCTCACATATACATGTGTGTATGCATATATGTACATGCATACATTTATTCTATTGCCCTATTGATTTCTAGAAACACCAACCAATACAAGCAGCATCACAAATTTATCTCCATCTCAACTCTTGTTCAACCAGAGTTAATTGGAAAGCAGATCTTGGGCAATCTATTGATAAGCACATGTGAAAGTAGAAAGCATCTTTATTCCAAGTTATGCCACAAGAAGACCAGATTCATTTCCAGCTCAAAAATCTGTCCTCCATGACAAGACTATGTCAGGCACAGAGAAGGTGTGCATAAATTCACATGAGCAATGTTTAACTTTGTAAAAAAAGAAAAGTCAGATTTAGGCTTCACAGTCAATTGTCTATTTTCTCTGCAAGTAAACAAAAAACTAATAACAATGAATGACTGTGAAGAAAGTCATTTTCTATAGACAGGGTCAAAGAGAAAAATCTATTGCATTCCCTTGGCAATATTGGAATTTAAGGGCTTGGGAGAAGAAATGCTTCTAGTCCTCTCTCAGTATCGGTATAACATAACAGCTAAGAACATAGTGCTACTGGAATGTCTGGATTTTAATCCCAGCTCTGCCATTTGGTACCTGAATGATCTTAGAAAAGTTGCTCAATTATTTTAAAATTTCAGTTTATCCATTTACAAAATTGTCATTGTAGAGTGCCTCCCTCAAAGGGTTTATATGGTGATTAAGTGAGTTAATACAAATTAAACACTCAAGGCAGTTTCTGGTATCTGCCAAGCACAATGAAAGTGTTAGCACTCATTCTCTGCAACTGTATCAAGTTCCAGAAGTAAAGAAAAATAAGACAAGATGGCTGTCTTCAGAGAAAACAATTCAGTAGGATTGACGCATGTGCAAAATGCTATAGGTCAAGTGCTTGGACATACAGAAGATAGCCAACTCTCTAAACCAAACAAGCTGAGAGATTTAGGGAGGAGGTGAAATTTACACTAAATTCTGACAAATAGTAAGAGGTCACAGGATGACAAAGTGGGAAGCACATTTCAGATAGAAAGGATGACCTATACCACAGCATAGGGACATGGAACGGTTTAGGAAGTGAGGAATTCGATTTGCACCTGTGGGATGTATAAAAAGAAGTGCTCCACAGGTCGGTGGCAAGTGGTCCTGAAGCTCAGGAGGAAGTGAAGCCGGACGAGTAATCTGGAGGCAGTGGTGTAAGAATGAGCCTGAGGGGTGAGAGGTACTGGGGACTGGGCGTGTAAGGAGCAGGTACCTGGTGGCACATTTGAGGCAGAACTGGTTAGAGAGGCTGCAAGGAGGCCCAGAAGAGAGCAGTCCTACAGACTTTGAAAAAAAGGGAGAGCATTTCAAACAGAATGGAAAATGAATCTACTTCCTGTCTCCAGGCCTTTGCATTTCATATCAATGGGATCACAAAATATGTGGCCCTTCATGTCTGGCTTCTTTCACTTAGTGTAATGTTGTCAAGGTTCATCCGTGTTGTAGCCTCTATCAGTACTTACCTTCTTTTTATTGCCAAATAATATTGCATCATATGGATACACCAAACTTCAACCATTCATCAGTTGACAGTCATCAGTGTTGTCTACGATCTGAACTATTAGAAATAATGCTGCTTTGAATATTCATGTATGCATTTTTGTGTGAACATATGCTTTTAATTATCTTTTTTTGTCATTCTTTATTTATTTATTTATTTATTTGACAGGCAGAGTGGACAGTGAGAGAGAGAGACAGAGAGAAAGGTCTTCCTTTTTGCTGTTGGTTCACCCTCCAATGGCCGCCGCGGCCGGTGCATTGCGCTGATCCGAAGGCAGGAGCCAGGTACTTCTCCTGGTCTCCCATGCGGGTGTAGGGCCCAAGCACTTGGGCCATCCTCCACTGCACTCCCAGGCCACAGCAGAGAGCTGGCCTGGAAGAGGGGCAACTGGGACAGAATCCAGCGCCCTGACCGGGACTGGAACCCGGTGTGTTGGCGCTGCAGGCGGAGGATTAGCCTATTGAGCCACGGTGCCAGCCCTTAATTATCTTACAATTAGAGATTAGCTAAATAATATAATACTGTGGAACCATCAAAAAGAATAATACAGAGTTGGATATGCTCACATGGTCAGGGTGCTAATGAAAATACAAGGTACATTACAATGTGTATTGAATAAACACTTTGTAATTAAAAATAAATGGAAAAATTGGAAATAAATAAATGGGAAAATAAGAATGAAAGAATAGGAAGAAAGTGATTACTTCAATTCTTCCCTTCTTCCGAAATTCAAGTTCCAACATGCAGGTAACTGCCTACCAGTGTTCTTTGGGTAAAGTAAAAAGAAAGCAATAACAAAAATAACCCACCAATTACATAGCTTAAACGTAATATTATTTCATCTCTTTGGTGAGTTTTTATGAATGTACAATTAAGGCAATTACCAGTAAGGAGAAGGTTTAGTCAAATTGGGAAGTGTTTGCTGTTCCAGAACTTGTGTGGGCACATTTGAGAAATAAAAAAGGAAACCATCTGTTGACTCTCTTGAAAGGCTTCCAGTCCAAGACTCCCACTCTCTAAAGTGCCATAAATCTTAGACTGTCCCTACAGAGCCATTGATTCCCTGGGGAGCATTTCCATTTCCCTATGTTCCCTTTGCTCTGTGGACACCTGACGCAGACAAATGCTGTTCTAGTCTGTTAGCTTGGTGGCTTCCAAGGGACTTTCTCGGGGTTTGCATCCACAGGATCTTCTTCCCTCGATCTGAGTTGGTTGTAACTCAACTTTAGCCCCAGAATGTGGTAGCCACAGATGTGTTGTTGCATCTAAACCTTAAGATGGTCTGGCTTTTTTTCTCCTGAGAGCCCTAAGCCACCATGTAAACAAGCCAGGCTATGCCATTAGAAAGATGCGTGGAGAGAGATCACAGAGAGAGGCCCCATCCCAGCCATGTCAGTGTCCCAGCTGACAAATGGCTTCATGCGGCCATGCAAGTGATCAATGGCAAGACCATCAGGAGAGCTTCCTGGCTGAACGCAGCCCCACGACTGAATCCTGAGAGGGGAAAAAGTCAGTGATTGCGTCTATTGCTACAGAGCAACAGAAAACCAAAGCAAATAACTTGTTTCTTTGCCCAAGAGAGAGGTATAAGAAATTTCCAACAAATTCATGTAACCTCACCCCAAAGGGTTAAGAACTAACTTCTTCATTCTTGAGTTGTTCCTTCCATAATCAACTCCTTTTCATCACAACTAGTGGGAGATTATTACAAGCCTAGGGAATCAGTGAACTGAAAGAGAATTTTTTTTCAGTTCATATATTTCAACCCAAGAAGTGTCCTTTTTATAGGAAAACCCCACATCTTTCATTTTTCTCTCCATGTGGGTTTCTATGTGTACGCTTTCTGAGAAATGTTCTTGAACACCTATTCATTCCCTAATAAATCCCTTTTCTTACCATTCGAGCGCTACTGTCCCCCAAGAATCTTTCTCCTCGGGGTCTTCTCTCTTCCTTTCCCTTTCTTTGACCTGTGGGCCCTCACGGTTCCTCTTTCTCCTGCACACTGTTCTCTAAGTGTGGATGCTGGTGCATCAGATTTCTGGGAAATGCAAGTCAGACCTCCACTGAAGATCTACTGAAGCAGAAATGTGGGGATGGGGGTGGGGCTTGCAATCGGTTTTTACAAAGCCTCCAGGTGAGCTCTACTGTACACTGAAGTATGAAAACTTCTGTCTTACAACAGGAACTGGCAAATTCTCTCTAAAGGGTAAATATTTAGGCTTTGTGAACTATCTGGCCTCTGTCGCACTCTTCAGCTCGCTCTTCTTCCTACTTCCCTGCCTGCAGCCCAGCAAAGTCTTAAGAGGATCTGTTCCTGAGCATCTCTCTCTCTCTCTCTCTCTCTCTCTCTCTCTGTTTCTTGATCTCTCTCTCTCTCATGCTCTCCCTCTCTCTCTTTTCCTTCTTTGCCCCTTCCCTCCGGTCTGTTGGGTTTCCCCCACCAATAAACCCTTTCCCTTAAAAAAAAAAAGCAGCAGCAGACTATATGTAAATGAATGACTATACTGTGCCCTAAGAAAAATGGACACCTGTAAGTGAATTTCATGTAATTCTCATGTGTCACAAAACATTGCTTTTCTTTTGATTTTTTTCCCCTACACATCTAAGAATGTGAAAGCATATCTCAGCCTGCAGGCTCCACAACAAAGAGCAATGGGCTGGCCCAAGGGTTTTAGTTTGCAGACTGCTGCACATTTCATTGTGCAGTCCTTTAGTTCTGCTATCTTTTCTTCCTGAGATGCCCAGATGATCGTGTACACTCTCTGAGCCATTGATCTGCCTGCAAGTCATATCTGGAAGAAATGGCTGAATGGGCTATTGAGTGGCCAACAGAGGCTGTGTGTGGCCTCCCAGCCAAGGCCTACCTTCACCAGCAGGAGAGTGACTCAGCCTCAGGTCCCCTGTGATGGGAGTGGATTCAGGACACTCCACTCCCAAGACCAGTAGTCTCCTCCCTGCTGAGCTAGGTCTGCGGCACTGGCAGCAAATAAACCAAAAGCATGAGTTGTGGTGGCCTTTCTGGAATCATCCACATAGGAATGATCTTGGACCAGGTCACATCTCCAGAGCTGCTACCATCTGGAACTGTTCTCCCAGGGCTTGGGTGTTCCTGGGGACTGGGTGAGGTGTTGTTTGGGTAGAGCTGTTCCAAATCACACCTCCTGGGTGGTCCAGGGAATGTGTCTTGGCACAGCTGAGAGAGAAAGGGCACAGGGACTAGCCGAAGGGAAAATAGGAGGCATGGAAGTCTCCTAATTAGACAGGAAAACATACTTGAGTCCTGCTGCTCTCTGAGACACAGACATCCTCCCCTCCTTTTCCCTTCTTGTCCTTCCCCAGGGAACACGCAGACACCATCATGGCGGCTGGTGCTTATTATCCCGGGCTCTACCCAGTCCTAAACTTTTGCAGCCATTATGCGTCATCTTGTCTTTCTGTCTGCTGCTCTGGGAATTGATGTACTTCTGGAGGTAAATGTCAGGCAGATGGATTTTTTTTTTTTTTTTTTGCTACTATTAAAAGAAGCAACAACATTTTGGAGCTCTTTGTTTTTTGGCAAAGTGAAAGATTTTGTTATTGTTGTTATATAAGTAAAGGAGAAAGGTGTTAAGTTGGCAAACTTCCCCTGCTTCGGAATCAGGAATCAGATGGATCCCTCTCCTGGAGGAAGAGGAACAGCACAGGGCTTGCATCATTATGTGGATCATAGCAACAGCCTGGCAGTGTGGCCCCGGGGTCGAGCTCAGCCAGAGCAAAGGTGTGGCTTTCTAACCAGCGGCTGTATCACGTTATGGGGGAGAAAAACAGGGTCTGCTGGCAGAATGATCATTAGCAGTTACCATGAACCGGAATCTTGACCGAAATGATCATGAAGTAGAGGCACAGAGAGGTCAGTTGTCTTGCCAAGGTCACTCAGCACTATTAACATTTTGATATATGATTCTGATTTTTACTATGCATACGTGTACAGTTTTTTTTAATACAGTTGAGATTATATTGGATACTCTGTTGCATGATCCCATTTTCACTAAATGATCTATTATGAACCTATTTCTACACCCTTAAATATTCTTCCAAGATGCCATTTTTAAGAATACATATTTTTTCCACTGTATAATTACACTGTTATTTTTAAAATCAATTTCATATTGTTGGATAGTCAATATTTCAATTGCTTCTAATTTTTCCATCTTGTGCAAGCAAATTGCTGATGATAATCCTGGCTTTGAGTGTAAAAACATAGCCATTGTCATCATTCGAGACATAGATCTCTTTTGGGTCCCTAGAAAGCCACATACAAGTGGATTTCAAAGAGTTTGTGGAAAATGGAATTAAAAGATAATGTACATTTTCCATAAACCCTTTCAGGACTCCTCATATTTCCTGTGTCACCTGGTCTATGTTACCCATCCTTTCAGCTTTGTCACTGGTAAATTAGCATAATAATAATAATAGTAACTCCCTCCTGAAATTATTCTGAGAGTTAAATTGGGAAACTGAACATAGACACTCAGTGCATAGCAGTCAAGTCAAATGATTGGAATATTTTTAAGACAGGGCATAGAGTTCTATTACCTTCCAGAAAGATTGAGCTATTTATACCCTGGCTAGAGTGTAAGACAGTACCCAATTTCTTGAATATTTGACAACGCTGAATATTAACATTTTAAAAAGTTGCCAACTTTTTAAAACCTTTTTAAAACCTCTCGCTGGTGTGTTAATCTGAATTTCTGATTGTGTGGATTTTTAATAAATGTTTGCTTCTGTGGTCTATGTGGTGTTGTGAACCCAGGAAAGGGAAGACTGATGTGTGAACAAAAACACTCAGAATGAAGGATGGCAGAGCTATAAAATATCCAGCTGCGGGTAGGGGAGACAGGACTGGAAGAAGGGCATCGCATATGTTTATCAATTGCCTCTCCAGGGACCTGATCTCATAACTGTAGGCAGCCTTTTACATGGGGTTGTCTGGGAATTTGAGGGAGCCCAAATTCAAAGTTTGAAAACAAAGTTTAAGTTGGAGGACAGACAAGGGGGATGAGCATGGTTTACCACATGCTTCCAAATGCCTCTCACCCTGTTCCTGCTCCTTGTGTGGTGGGGTTAGTTCAGACAGCACTTTCGTCTGGGGCGCTGATCCCCCACTGTCATAATTGTAGGGGGACAGAGCAGTGAGACAAGACTGTGCCACCAGCCGAGTGATGCAATCCTTTGGTGGTGGCTGAGGATCAAGGACAAACCAGTGCCTATTAAGTAAGGAGCATTAAAGCACGGAGAGTTAGTCCATGGCTCTTCTTCATTGGAGCTCAGAGGAAAACAAGCAAGACATTTAAACAGTGCCTAAATTCCGGCTTCCTGACCCTACTTGACCAAGAATGCCACTCACAACCACACACAAGCAGTCATGAAAGGCATTTCCCCATTGCCAAGTTCATCTATTGCTTGCCGGCTTGCCTGAGGTCTCTTACAGTGTCCTTGTTGCTTGAACCTACAATCGGATCTACATTTATCCCCTCAGTCATGTTCAGCGCTGTAGTTGCGGAGACACAGAAAATATGGTCTTGTTCTGCAGATGCTCCCAGAGACCTGGGGAAATCCTCACCTGTTTCCAACTCCCTGTTTCAGAAACGGACAAGTATGACATTTTCCTTTCTTTTAAAGTGTCTTAATTTTTTTCGTTTGAAAGGCAGAGACGAAGAGATCTTCCATCTGCTGGTTCTCTTCTGAAATGCCTGTTAGCAGCTGGCTCTGAGCCATACTGATGCCAGGCGCCTGCGACTCAGGCTGGGTCCCCCACATGGCTGGCAGAGATCCAGCTACTTGAAGCCTTGCCTGCTGCCTCCCATGGTGCACATCAGCAGGAAGCTGGAATTGGGAGTGAAGCTGAGACTCAAATTGCAGCACCCCTAATATGAAACTAGGGCTTCCCAAGGGATGGCTTAATCACTGCTTAAAATATACACTACGACTTTCTTTAAAAATTCAGTAAATGTCGGCATGTACCAAGGAGCTTGCAGTGACCCGATCCCTGTTGAAGGACCAAAGCCAATGAGTATAAGGGCAGGTGAAATGCAGGCCCTGGTGCAAAGGGGACTTCCCTGCTCTGAGAGCCACAGGGCAGCCTGTGATCTTCCTCTGCCTTGTGATGTCCACACTGAAAACGCCTAGCCAGTGACCAACTCAGTTCCTCAGGACACTGCTCCTCCTGTGCAGGACTTCCCAGGCAATTCTCTCTGCACCCAAGATGGGCACGTCCTGCTATTGCCAATGCCGGGCGCTTTCTCAGACTTCCAGTAAATCCCAGCACTCCCTGAGCACTCCCTCTTGACGGAGGATACTAATAGATTCCCGCTCGCTTGCTTTTCTCTGCTTCCTCCAAGGAAAATTCTGGGTCTATTGTTCCCTTGCACTGCCCCTGACTGTCCAGCCTCTCAGGTCATTGATTACAATTTCACATTTTTCTTGTTCACCGCCAATAGCCTGTCTAGCCCCATGTCTTTCCGGTTTCAGCTCCTAACTGTCTCTCACATCCATTCACCTCTCATCATCCACAGCACCTTCATCCTCTTGCCCGCCACCAGCATCACCTCTCTGGACTCTTGAAACTTTTGACATCACATTTTCAGTCTTGTTCTTCTTCATTTCATTCTCTCCATGACACCTGGGCGTTTAAAACACAGATGGTCCCCAACCGAGGCTGATTTACTCTAACAACCCTTAGAGTCTATGATGCTGTGAAAGCAATATGCATCTAATAGAAGCCTTGCTTTGAATTTTGGCCTTTTGCCAGGCTAGTGATCTCTTGATGTTGAGTGGTAGCTGTGAGTCACATCTTCCAATTATCCCTGAGACCATGAGGATGAGTCTTCTAAACTCTACAATGTGCTGTGTTGCTAGGCTAGGAAGTTGAGTAGGTGTGTTAAATGCAACTTCATCTTACAATATTTTTGCCTTATGATAAGTTTTTCAGGATGTAACCCGTTGTAAGTCAAATGCAGTGTGTCCTTTGGGGACTTTGCATTGCTTTTATGAGAGTCCTACATCTCTAACACCACCTGTCTGTTCCAGCTCCCTGCATACATCTTCATCTTCATCTCACTCCCTGGCCTCTTCTACCCTGGCCACAGCCATATTTCAATTTCAATAGCATCCCTTTGTCCCAGGGCCTTTGTACTATATTTTCCTCTGTCTGGACCACTTTCCCATTCACCGTCAAATTCTTGTGAATCCTTCTGATTCCACCCAAAAGTCCCTTCCCTCATGGATGTCTGTCCTCACTTCCCTGGCCAGGTCAGACTCCTGTTCTTTGCTCTCCATGAGGTATTTCCTTCATTGCTTTTTCACAATTCATCTGTTTATATTTGAATAATTATTTAATTGATGTCTATAGCCAGTTAGACTCTAAAATACATAAGAAAACAGACCAAGGTGTTCTCAACATTATATTTCTAGGACATATTTGATTCATGGTAGATAATCAGAGAATTATTTACTAAAAGAATGATTTTAGAAATGATCTAACAAGACCAGTTGCTTTATCTACAAGCCCTAAGGTTTTTTTTTCTAAGAAATAAAGTATATCCATCCATTTCTGATCCTTCCTGATTTTGTCACATTGGAGTACCCTGAATAACAAGGCCAAGGAAGCCATTTATTGCTGGAGTTCTATGAATTAGGAGAATGTGCTCAGAGTTTCTTCCCTCTTCTGCCAATTTTGTAGGTTATATGGGTTGATTTGGAGTGGGCAGAGCACAGGGTAATACAATGAATGTGCCAATTAACTTACTTCTCCCTCAGACCTCCTACCCTTGACCTCACTCCTCAGTCCTTGTGACAAGATTCTTCTGGGATCTCCACAGCTAAATAACTCACTCAGTGTTACCTGGACAGCTTCAAACTTGGATCTGGCCGGTGGAAAACACAGTTACTCAATACGCATTGCTGCTTGCATTTACTCCAGGAAGGATTTCTCGGTCACTTTTCCCCATCCTCTGAGTTGCTATAGTTCCTTCTGGTTGTGACACATGGCTCTGTATCCATGACACTCTGTGCTAATTTGTCAGGGTTCCATGTAGATTTTCCCATCTCCCTAGCTGCCACTGAGCAACAAGTGAGTGATGCCTGCCATCCATCTCCACCCCTCCTCACCCGAGGCAGAAGTTGGGCTACAGAATAGCCAGTGTGCACCAGGCATATTTTCTGGTTGCAGACACTCACACCATGGCATGGAGCAGGAGTCCATTGAGGGAACCATGGGAAGGATGGCTGAGGAACATCCTACAGCAAGTATTGGGCCAGTGAGTCAATCACATCTTTGGAAGAGGAACTGTAATTTTACTTATGCTTGCACAAGGGCCAAGTAGCTAAATAATCATGAAAGCAAGGACTGCATCCACAGAATGAATAAGCACAGAGTTCACTGAAAACAAACTGTGAACACCTATCAATGGAGTGATCTGCCAGACACAGATGCACACACGACTGTGGTGGTGAGAGACAGAACAACAAACCAGGGCCTAGAGCCACCTCCCTAGAAGCTTGTTTTATTTTCTTCATTACAAGTTGCTACAGCTCTGTTCCTTGCTCAGTTGTGAACCTCTATCCTAACTGTGTCTCACAAACTTGTAGTTACTCAGCCTGCATTTACCTTGTTACCCTTGTACCATTATTGTCTTCCTATCTGATTCTCTTAACACAGGCTCGTTAGGTTTGATTGAGTGTTGTTAAGTGCATGTTCTGCTGTTGAACTATTTTCCCTTCATAGTCAATCTGAATTTCCACTTGCAGAAGCCTCCCTCTCCCAAGTCCTTTGGGTTACCAAAATCAGCTAAGTTATTTTCCCTTCCAAGCATTTTGAATGAGACTTGCCCCTCTGAGTCCATTTGCAGAAAACTAGGCCAAAGTCATAAAGAACAGACTTCCTGAGTGGTTACTTTCAGCCTCATCATTAATCACTTCTTGTGAACAACTGGGAAAATGAATTTCATGTGACTGCAGGCAGGTATCAAGCAAAATCCTCCATTGAGTCCTGTGAGGATAGAAGTAATTATACAGAATGAGGAGGAAAAGAAGTTTTCCATTTTTCTAACCTGAGATGTCGCCTTTTATTTTTAAAATCTCAATAGCTTTCAATTTTACCATTCTAATCAATCATGAGAAATGATTCTGAGGAGTTTATTTGTGTAGTTAGTAGAGAGTCAGAGTGCTCCAATGAGTAGGGGACATAACAATGTATGCCCCATCCAATGGGGTCGCAATCTTTTCTGAGAAATAATTCCCACCCTATGAGTTGGATTTATTAAAGCAGAGGTCCACAGAACAGGGAAAGGTAATGTGCCATGTGGACCCTTTAGCTCTAAATTGCTTTTACTTAGCTGTGACCCAGCTCCGCATGATGAATTTATTATGGGCTACAGCCCATAATATCAAGATATCCACACAACAAAAGGAAAGTCTTCAGGGAGCAACCCCAGACTTGACATGCAATTATTAACACATAGGGTGTTTGAAAGCTCTAGCAGAGATTTTCGACTTGTAATCAGTCTAGAATCTTTTCCTGATGGACTAGACAATTGTCCTACATCTTTTAGGAACAGTGAACTTGGGAACAAGACAGAATGCACTGCCCTTGCTTTGACATGTGGGATTTCAAACAGGGCTAAGAGTGACATGCTAAAGCAAGCCTTCTGCAGAGTAGACTAGCTACTAACTGGTGGAGATCAACGGCTTAACCTTGCCGATTGCCATCAGAAACTGGGCTCCTCACACGGAGCCTCCAACAGAAAGAGTCCCAAAATAGTACAGACACAGAGTTCAGGCACCAGTTTGAGTTCTCACTGTGGGGAGGCCCTACCTGATTCATAATGTGGCCTTCCCAGTTCCGACCTTACGGAGAAAAAGCAGCATAGCCCAGTCCTGCAAGAACAAGCACGAAGCTGCTGGTTGCAAGGATGAGTCACATAGACCAAATATGCCTATTTTATTATACCTGAGAAGCCAAGAAATTCTTGGTAAATATGGCCTACATGAAAATAAGGGGGTAAAAGCTCTTTTTAAACCTGTAATTTGAAACTGATGCCTTACTCTCTAGCTGTGAGAGTATAGAGCATAGAGCACTTATTCAGCATCCTCCATGAATTGGAGCCCACACCAGGCACTGCAGGTAGAATAATGAATAAGGCACAAGGTGTAGAGAGAAGAGAAGGTGGGTAGGAGTAGCACAATTATTCTGCTTCCTCTTCAAGATTTTATATAAAATAACATCAACGCAATGGCTGCATGTTTCTGGAAGTAACTGGTTAATTAAATAAGGAAGTGTTGGAAGTATTATTGATACCCGAGAGACTCAAGATCAGTGGACACACACCCTGAGCAAATGGCCTGTTAGCATCTTGCTCAAATAACTGGGTGTGGGAGAGGAGGCAGTGCTTAACTGAAGGTGACTCTTCTTGGGAGAGATCTTGATAGAGATACCTGCAGGTATAGTTTCTAGTGGATAGAGAGGTAGGGAGCAGGTTGACAAAACTGTGGATGTTCCTTCAAACTGAACAACCGAATAACTGCCAGGCCTAAGAGATCATCTTGCTGCTTAACAGGTTGCAAAGAAAACTCATGCCAGTGGGACAAGATGATGAGAAGTGGACTACTGAGTTTGTGTCTAAGACGGATGACAGTGGCGACGTTGGATGGATGAGACCCAGACAGTGTGAGAGAAGGAAGTGGGCATGCTCATCATTGTAATTGAGTGTGTGCACATCAGTGTTTCTTTCATTAGTTTGCTTGGTGAAAGTGATTTAACACTTCAGATCCATCAGAAAAGACAACCAGAGACTCAACAAAGCCAAGAAAAAAATAGCACAGAACACTCTTGTAGCAGGTTTGCCTTAAAATGCCACATTCTGTATTTTTCCAAAGTCCTCACCCAAGCACATGACAAGGGAAAAAAAACTGTCGACAACTTTAGCTCTAAGTGAGAATAAAAGGTTGGGAAAATATATACAATAATATGGTTCCCACAGTTGTATTCTTTGGTGAAAATATTGACTTTAGCTTCAACATATCCCACTGTTTGTCTTAGTGTGGTTGAGAAAGATGGAAAACCACAGTCATTTCCTTTAACGAAAGGGTTCTGGAAGGTTACTTACCTTTGTCTATGCACAGCTTTGAAGGGAGCCTAAGGAAGTATAATTGGCTGGCTGGGCGGTCTCCTCTCTGACTGCCCTAGGAACTTTATCTCCAGGAGTCCACGGGCACTTTCTGAGAGACAAGCCTTACATCGCATGGTTTGCACATTTTGTAGGTGGCTTTGAGATGTGAAATGCTCCAAGCCCCTTTTCCTATCCATTTCACAAATATATGCTTCTCAGATGAGATTCATATCTCGTGGATCGTGACCTCCTTGGGTTCATGCCTTGGCAGAGTCTCCCCCATCTCCAACCCCAAATATCCCCATGTGTAAATAATCATGTATGTTTTCCCCACTCTCTCCCAGTGGCCCACACCCATTGCATCACCCCATCACCAGCCCTGCCCCAACTCCTGGAGCAACAGTCACTGAAGGCCAGCTTGATGGATGAACTACACTTGGAGCCTCCAGGGGTCCTGGGCAGTTTTGATAGAGCTCGGAGCATCTTTGCTATGGAAATCCTCGTCCTCTCCTCAGTTGTGAGGGGATAAAGACCTAGGCTCAGGAAAGAGACTTCACTCAGACTTTGTGATCTCTAGTCTCATTTCTCTCCATAGTGCAAGAACGCAGGACCAGTAGGAGCCACAAAGAACCACAGTGAGTAGCTCCCAGGGAGCAAGCTGGGAGAAGCACCTGGGACATCTCAGAAGTCTTTGTCCTGACCAAAGAGCCAGGATGATCTTCGGTGCAGAGGCCATATCAGCCACATTAGTATCTTCCCCACAGTGTCAGCCATAGCAGGGTGTGACCACAGGTCTGATTGCCATCTCTTGCCTCCATGCCCAGGAGAGTGTGCTTGGTTCCTGCTCCAGGGGAAGGAAGCTGAGGACTGTGGGATCATGTTCCTTCAAAGCTGCAGAACTGTGGGAATTCTTTACTCTAGTAGTTTTCAAATGCCCTTTAGCCTGGAACCCTTTGTCCAGGGACAATGATAATGGGAACACGACAGGTGTATCCTGATTGAAGCAGGAGTGGGAATTAGACCGCAACTCAATCCATTCAGAGCTACTCAGCCTTAAATAGCAGTCATTTCCCATGTGGAGCTATAAATAAAATAAAATTGAAAATTAAAGTTTCTTAGTCACACTGTCCACTTTTCAAACACCCAAGAGCTATAAGTGGTGAGTGGCCACCTATTAGCATGCATGTAGACCATTTCCACACCTCAGCAAGGTCTGTTGGGTAGGGAAAGATTCTATTGCACAAGATTGCTCTAGAGTCTTGGAGATCTCTAAGAGGATTGCAACCTTGAGAATTCTGAGAAACATGGTTAGAAAACCATTAGTCTTACCTAATACCTGAGCAAGCAGAAACATCCAAGGAGGTGGTGTGGAATGCCAGCTACATAGCGTGTAACTGAAGAGCTAGAGCTACACCTCAGAGCCCCCTTTCCATTGGACTCCAACTCTGCCCATCCCACTGCTCTTGCTGCCTACCCAGAATTCACCACCCACACCCACTAAGCCTTTCCCTGACATCTCTGCTCTTTAAAGAGAGGAAGCCTACGTCCCAGGCACCTTTGAGGTTTGGAAAAGGGACATCAAATTTTATACACGTTCAATCAGCTTAAGGGCACTTAAATAGAGATATTTAAACGCAGATCAGGCACAAGCAGATGTGAAGGGAAATACTGTCAATTAGTGAGAAGCTAATGAATCTTTCTTTGCCACATATACCCTGGCAGGATCTAGAAAGTGCTGTTTTGCTTGGAGCTGAAGGAGCCCTGCTATGGAAACAATGCACGATCATAATGTTGATCTCTTGACTTTGTGCAGAAGGCGGCAGTGGAGGGCAGCTCTTGCCAGCAGTCCTGCTGCCATCAGAAAGGAAAGGAATTAGAAAGAAACAGAGAGACATTTTAATTAGTGAACCAGGGCATTTTCAATTCTCTTCCTTGCATCAAGGACGCCTATGAGGGGACTTCAAAAAGTTTGTGAAAATATGGAATTACATGATAAATTTTTCTTGGTGCCATACATTTTTGAAATCCATGCATAGTTTTTTTTAAAAAATAAGCAGTTTTCCACAAGCCTTTTGAAAGTCTCACATATTTTATCCTCATAGGATTTTCCCATTCAGATATTTCAACATGATTTTCTAATTATATCTTATATAACTCCTCATATGTTATTATGATTTTTGTGATTTACAGAGGTCCAGATAAATGAGGGAATTATTACAGATGAGGGTAACCTCCAGGACCTGGAACCTGGCTGTGCTTTGTTCAAAGGTTGGGGCTCGAACCTGTACTACATGTCTGACAACGTCTTCTTTCTTGTCCAAATGACCTGGTAGCTGCCTCTGAGATGTATCTCTTTACAGGGAGATTCCTGCAAAGGACCAACCCAGAAATAGCATCTCTATGTACCCGGCCAGTCAGCAGTTTCAGCAGCTGCCTAACCAGAAAGAAATTAGGAACAATGAACTAATTGTCAGACATGGTGCTAGGCACAAAGTCAGTTACATGAATGGAGAGAACATTATCTGATCATGGAAATGGACACCTGGACTCAGTCACAACATGGTTCACTAAGTGTGACAGCAGTACAACTGCAGAGTGATGAGAGTAGTACAAAGGCTTTAGCTCCCTTCTAGATACTGGAATTCTTTTTTCTAATATCATGCTACAAACTCGTCTCTACTATTTTCTCAATTTTTTCATCTGTCTAGATAATTTCCACTCATCCATCAAAATTCAATTGAGATCACTTTTATCTGTGACACCTCTCTGACTACAGCATCCTTCCGAACGGTCAGTAGAGTTGTTGCACTATCCTGATATTCTCAAGGCAGACCATAAATGTCCCTATTCAATACATCACATCATTTTTATTATTTAATTTCTTTATTTGAAAGGGAGAGAGAGAGACAGAGACCTCTCATCCATTCCCTCAACTGCCTACAATTAGCATTGGGCCAGGTGGAAGCCAGGAGCCAGAAATTTAATCTAGGTCCCTTACATAGTTCTCAGGGACCTAGGTACTTGAGCCATCATCATTACCTCTTTTGTTTTTATTTTTATTTATTTACTTATTTATTTTTGACAGGCAGAGTGGACAGTGAGAGAGAGAGACAGAGAGAAAGGTCCTCCTTTTGCCATTGGTTCACCCTCCAACGGCCTCCGCGGCCGGCGTGCTGCAGACGGCCCATCGCGCTGATCCAATGGCAGGAGCCAGGTGCTTCTCCTGGTCTCCCATGGGGTGCAGGGCCCAAGGACTTGGGCCATCCTCCACTGCACTCCCTGGCCACAGCAGAGAGCTGGCCTGGAAGAGGGGCAACCGGGACAGAATCCAGTGTCCCGACTGGGACAAGAACCTGGTGTGCTGGCGCCGCAAGGCGGAGGATTAGCCTATTGAGCCACGGCACCGGCCTCATCATTACCTCTTAGGGTGTGGAACCAGGAGTTAAACATGAGCACTGCTATATGGTATGCACATGTCCCAACTGGCATCTTAACCATTGCACCAAACGTCCACCCTATTAAATTGCTTCACAATTATTTGTTTATGCTTTTATTGCTCCTTTAGAAAATGAACTGGATCTCTCTGAGACTCAGTTTCTTACCTATAAAATGGGAAAAAAATGTGAGATTATACAAATTCTCAAATAAGTGTTAATTAAAATACTTTTATGAGTAAGTGAATGAATGAATGGATGAATGAAATAGAGGTTATAAGATATGACTTTGGTTATGAAAAATGAAATTGGTCAGGTGGAAAAGATATCTTTATTTTAATAATATCCTCCTCAAAGTTTGCAATGAATCTAAAACAAAATTTGTTGGAAGTTCATCATTAATACCACTTAGTTTTATTCATTTATCATTTTTAAATTTTATTCATTCATATATGTAATAAGTTTTCATTATTAACATATATATGGGATGTTAGAGGAATTGACAAAGGACAAAACAGAATCCTTTCTGAAAGAGTTTTAAGTCAAAGACACATGAAATGCATCATCATGAAGAAGAATCATTAAATGCAAAAATGATGGATAGGTGGGAAGGTCATAAATAATGAATGTGATAGGTGCTTAGAAGGTGCACATTTCCTTTGGCTTTTGATTGAGGAAAATTTCGAGTGCAGGGCTAATGGTAAATGGACCTTGAGAGTTAAGCAATATTGGAGAGGGGGCGGGATTGGGAAGAGTTTTCTAGCAGATGCAGACTAGGAGGAAAGACACACACAGAGAGTGTAGACATGGTGGACTCAAGGAGACAGCTAGAAGCCCAGTTACCAAGAACATATGTCTTGTACTGAAAAATGTCAGGTGGCAAAATCCATCTATTTATTCAACAGCCATTTATTGGATTCCTGTCGTGCACCAGGCACTGTTCTAGGCATGGGAAGTATAATAAGAGACCAGATGGAATCCTAAGTCCATGGGGGCAAGACAAGCAACAAAAACAGGAACAGTGAATGTACAATAAAGTCAGGAAGGAATGAGTGCCACGGAGAAAGATGGTGAAAGGGGGAAGAGAACAATAAGCCATGGAAACCCGCATGAGAGGCAACACAGTGAAGGAAGCTGCTGTGTTTTCCCACGTGCCCTGGAATGCATGTGTTGGAAAATTGCTCCCTGAGGCAGCAGAACCAAGAGGTGATGGGACCTTGAAGAGATGATCAGATCGCTGGAGCACCACCATGAATGCTTTAATACTGTTCACTCCAGGCTGCATTAATTACTGCGCGAGCAAGTTGTCCTAGCTCAGGCCACCCATGGGTTTTCTCTCTTTCACACAGGCCGCTGGCTGCTCTTCTCCCGGGATGGGCCCTGCTCGTGGACGTGCCAGACTCCAAGAGCCAAAATAAATCTCTGCTCTTCATACATTGCCCAGTTCAGGTATTCTTTCATCACCATGGGTGATGAACTAAGACAAAACTCTTGTGTGACAGTGTCTCGCTTAAGCAGAGATCTCGCGATGTGAAACAGCCTGGCGAGTGTCCACAGAGAGTCATTTCAGGCAGCAGGATCACCAAGTGCTCAGAATCTGAAGTTGCAGCCTGCTGGCTGGGACTGAGGGAAGCATGGAGGCCAGCCAGGCCTCGAGAACAAAGGGAGGAGTAGAAGGATATAAAGCCGAGAAATAGGCAGGGGTTAGTGCGAACTGGAAGGTTATACAAGGACTTTGGAGCTTTTTGCTGGTGTGCTTGTAAGCCATTAGTGGGCTTAGGGAATGAATGAGATGATTATGGGTTAAAAGGAATATCCCTTTGACTACTGTAAGGAGAGTAAGGGATCTGGGCAATTAAGCTGAAGCAGGACAATAAGTATTAAGGGATGATGATGATGATGATGACGACGACGACAGAGTACTAACTACTTTAAGTAGTATTGAATCCCAATCAAGTTCTTTCGAGAATTTGCTATGATAATACTCACCTAACAAATGAGGAAAATGAAGCATGTTGAGTTGGAAGTTAAGTGCCAAAGCTGGGATTTGAGCTCATGCTCACTCACTTCCCTAGGCTGCCTCTATAATTTCCCTCTAGGCTAACACTACATGTAAAAGTGAAAGTGGTATGTGAAGGTCAAATTCAGAGGTAAAGGCTGCAGAATTTGCTTGTAGGTTGGATAGGGAAATGAGAATTGTCAACAATAATTCCAAAGACTGGGATTGCGCAACTGGGTGACTGATCATCTCTGAGCTGGGACTGCTGGGGACAGGGACAACTTTGGAACAGGGACAAGAATGCAGCATTCGATTTACTGAAGCTTCAGTTGCTGAGTACATCCAACTAGAGATGCAGGTTGGGTACCTTAGTTCAGAGCTCAGGGGTCAGGCTCATGCTGGAGATAAAAATTTTGCAATCATTGTATGTAAATAATATTCAAAGTCTTAGACTAAATGGACTAACCTAAGGAATGAGGACATATAGAGAAAGAGTGAAACCTGGGCATTCTACCAAGCAAGAAAGGGGAAAAGTATGGGGAACTGGATTTGAAAACAAGGAGAAGTTTTAACTAGCTTGACTGTGGCCATCATTTCACAATGTATACATATATCAAAGCATCACCTTGTGTAGTTAAACATATATAATTTTTATAACTATATTCCCAAGGTTGTACATACAAAATTTGTATCCCTTAAGATAAATTAATTAATAAAAAACATATATTTTTGTTAATTACATATTAACAGATCCACGAAGGAGCAAGAGAAATTACCCTATGACCTAACATCTCCATTCCTAGGAATATGCACTAGGAAACTCTTGTAATAGTAAAGACCAATTCAATAGGAATTTTATTTATTTATTTATTTGAGAGAGAGGGAGAGAGAGAAAGAGAGGGTACATGAAAGAAAGCACTCCCACATATTAGTTCACCTCCTAAATGCCTGAACGAGCCAGAACTGGGCCAGAGTCAAAACCAGGAGCCGGAAATTACATCCAGGACCCCCATGTGGATGGAAGGAATTACTTGGGCATCACTGCTGTCTCCCAGGGTTTGCTTTAGCAGGAGGCTGGAATTAGGATTCAGAGTCAGAAATCAAACCCAGACACTCTACAGTGGGACACAATCATCTTCACTGCTAGGCTAAATACCTGCCCTGACCTAAGTCCCAGTAATAGGAAAATGGGAGATTAATTGTGGTAAACAGAATATCAGACATCAGCTTGAATCAAGGCTACAGATAACAAAGTGACTGTTCTCACAAACACAACTATGAGAGAAAAAAAGACCTATATTGCAATACCATTCATATAAAGTTTAACTAAATGCAAAACAGTTTTTTCCACATTGCTTAAGGGCACAACCATTGGAGTAAAAGTAGAAAAGAAATAGCATCAAATAATAAACACCAATTTCAGGATAGTTTATATCTCTGGAGGAGGAGAAAGAGGAAGGAGATTTGAAAGGGGAATATCTAGTGGCCTCAACTTAATTGAAAATATCTCCTTTCCTAAGGTGGATTCTAGGTACATGACAATTTTCTGTGCTAGTCTTTGTTATTTTTAAAGGCCACGGTATTTCAAGGTTGTTTTTATAGATAATGGGAAGAGTGGCAAATACAGACATATCTATTGAAGAGTTTGTTGTAAAGGGATGAAACAGGATGTGGTTGAAGAGGAGGAAAATTTCCTCTTCGTGAAGACTGGCTACATCGCAGTGTATTTGTGTGCTTATGGCAATGAACCAGCAGAGGAGAAATGTCTGATGATGCAGTAGAATGCAGAAAGACCTGCAGAATTGCCTGTGGAAGCACAAGGAGAGGGGGAGAGGTTGGTCTTGCCTAGGAGCATGGGGGCAGAGGAACCACTGGGGGGTTGTGAAGCTGGTAGAGGGAGAGTGGGGGTGTCGCTGGTGCTTGGACTAAGGGAGGAAAGTGGAGGTAAGGGCATGCAGTAGGACTGCTGGGCACACTGAGGGCCCTCTGCAAGTTGAGTCAGCACTTTGAAGTGAGCCCAGTCTCACTCACGGGTGTCTGCTTTTCCCTCATCTGCATTCAGTTTCCCAGGTGTGGCTGGGCAGTGAGCAGAGACCTGAGTTTCAAAGAGTTGAATAATTTCTAGGTAACTAGGAAGAAGAACATGAGTTGGAAGTTTACGCAAGCTGATGATTATAAGGATGAATCACAGAATTTAAGCCAGGTGAAGAGGGAAGCTGCTGGGACACCTGAGAGATCGGGAGACTGTAGAGGGGCATGGGTGACTCAGGTAAGGTTAACGATAAACTCATTGGAAGACAGGTGAAGGAGCTGCAGGGTCAGAGGGTAGATGGATTTCCTAGTGGATATTAAAACCACTCAACATGGTAACAAGAGTATTGTCCACGGAAAGGCAGTGATAAGCCATGAGAAAAAGGAAGTGATCATGGAGATGGAAGATGGCAAATACTGGTTACAAAGAGGAGTCATGGGTAGACTAGTTTGATGGCATAATTTTTAAAAGGGAGAAGTTGTGTTGCTAGGAGATGCTATTCATTAGGCCCAGGAAGCACACTGCTTCAGACTCTTGGAAGTGTTTTAATATTAATTTATTTTTGTTTAGCTGTCTATTTAATTGATAAATAATCACTGTATATAATATTGAGGCATAATGTAATGTTTGGAAACACACACACACATATATATAGTGGAACGGTTAAATCAAGTTAACTAACATTTTCACCTCACATGCTAATTTTTTTGTGGTAGAAATATTTTAAATTTACTTTTTAGCAATTTATTTTCATTATTATTTTTTATTTGAAAGGCAGAGAAACACAAAGAGAAAGGCAGATGGAGAGAGATCTTCCACCTGCTGGTTCACTCCCCAAATGCCTCTAATAGCAGGAGTGAGCCAGGCCAAAACCAGAAGCCCAGAACTCAATCTGAGTCTTCCATGTGGGTGGCAGGAACCCAACTACTCGAGACATCGCCTGTTACTCCCTAGTGTACATGTTAGTAAGAAGCTGGATCAAAAGCAGAGGAGCCAGGACTTGAACCAGGCATTCTGATATGGGATACAGGTGTCCCAAGCAACAATTTAACTGCTGCATTAATCACTTGCCCCTCTTAGCAATTTAGTAATATGCAATGCATCGTTATTAGCTGCAGCCACAATGCTGTGCAATGCATCTCAAAAATGTCTTTCTCCTATCTAACTGAGACTCCTTTGACCAGGAGCTCCTCATTCCACCACCCACCCTTCTCTCCCAACCATAGATAACCTTGATTTCTATATGTTTAACTTGTTTAGATTCCATAAAAAAATGAGATGGGGTAGCATTTATGTTTCTGGGTATGACTTAGTTCATTAAGCATAATGTCCTTCAAGTTCATCCATGTTGTTACAAATGAGAGAGAGCCTCCTTCATTTTAAGGCTGATTAATATTCCATGGTGTACATTCCTCTCATTCTCCATAGCCATTCATTTGTTGATAGATATTTGACAATTTCCATAAATTATAAAATCCGTGAATTCTATATCTGTAAATTTATCCAAGTAGGTGAAAGACCTATACACTGAAACATAGGAAAAAAAACTGGAGAAAACACAAATAAATGGAAAGATATTTGGTGTTCATGGGTTGGGTTGGAAGAATTAATACTGTTGAAATGCCCACACTATCCAAAGCAATCTTCAAAATTAATGCAATCTCTATCAAAATTCCAATTTCATGTTTTAAGGAAATCAAAAAACAATCCTAAAATCCATATGGAGTCACAAAATATCCTGAATAGTCAGAGCAATTTAAGCAGAAAGAACAAACCTGGAGGCACTTCCTGGTTTCAAAAATATATTACTAAGTTATAATAATCAAAGCAACATGAGAGAGGCATAGTAATTTATTTTATAAATAGACTAGAAAGGACTATAAAATTAATATTTATTTGTTTACTCATTTCTTTCTTTCTTTATTTTATGAAGGCATGGGTCCATGAAAGCAAAGTACTCAGGGCTCAAAAAAACTCCCAGTGCAGCCATTTAGGTCAGTGGGAGAAACAATCATTTGAAATGGCAGCGAACCAGCACCAAGCACCCCTCCTCTGAAGACTGAGAAAGGTAGGAAAACTAATAGGCACCATCCGAGAGGGCCAGCCTTCAGTGATTTCTAATTTATTTTTTCATACATTTGTTCATGTCCCTGGCTGCACATTAAAATCATCAGGGGAAATTTTAAATGTCCTGATGCTCCAGCTCTATTTCAGAGCAATCAAATCAGAAGCTCTGAGGGTGAACCAGGCATGAATATTTTTTGAAACGCCCCAAGTGATTGCAACATTCAACTAAGACGGTGGATAAAGAGCGCAAACAAACAAGTCTTCAAAGAGGGAGGTGCCTTTCTCTGAAGGGAGGAGAGAACCTCCACTTTGACTATGACCGTGTCTAAACAAGATAAGAGTCGGAGAACTCAAGGGGCTTCCATAGCCTTGGAAACTCATAACTGGTGCATAGGGAGATTACTGATGCCATAAACAGGAGTGTCAATTGGTAAAGTCAACAACAGGAGTCACTGTGCACTTACTCCTCATGTAGGATCTCTGTCCTTAACGTGCTGTACACTGAGGCTTAATGCTATAATGAGTACTCAAACAGTATATTTCACTTTGTGTTTCTATGGGGGTGCAAACGACTGAAATCTTTACTTAATGTACACTAAACTGATCTTCTGTAAAAAAAAAAAAAAGAAAAAGAAAGAAATTATCAATTCCCAACTTGACTCTCACTGGGATTAAACATGACAATAGGTCTGATCTGATTTCATCATCATTTAAAAAAAATCATCTATTATTTTTCACTTTATGTTTCTGTGTGGGAGCAAACTGTTGAAATACTTACTTAAGGTATACTAAGCTGATCTTCTGTATATTAAGATAATCGAAAATGAATCTTGATGTGAATGGAAGGGGAGAGGGAGTGGGAAAGGGGAGGGTTGTGGGTGGGAGGGACGGTATGGGGGGGAAGCCATTGTAACACATGAGTCGTACTTTGGAAATTTATATTCATTAAATAAAAGATTAAAAAAAAATAAATAAAGTTAACTGAAAATTGAAAAAAAAAATAAAAATAAAAAATAGAAGAGGTGAGGAGAATGTTCAAAGGTGAGGTTGAAGGTATAGCATTTTGCTGATTGCAGACAATGCATTTTCTTGGGAAAGTTGAAGGTTTATGTGGCTGAAAAGAGTTGGGAGCTCAAATCAGGTTAGGAGACAAGCAGGATAAGCTTAAAGACAATCACCCATGCTTGGAAAGTGTTGAGTTTCCAGAGGGTGTTTGGTGGTGTGGATAGGACATAGATAGGAAGGATGGTATGGTTAATACTGTGTTGTCTCCATGTTGGCAGACCAACAGCTGTAGCTGTCATGTTTCTTTTTTTTTTTTTTTTTTTTGACAGGCAGAGTGGACAGTGAGAGAGAGAGACAGAGAGAAAGGTCTTCCTTTGCCGTTGGTTCACCCTCCAATGGCCGCTGCGGCCGGCACGCTGCGGCCGGCGCACCGCACTGATCCGATGGCAGGAGCCAGGAGCCAGGTGCTTTTCCTGGTCTCCCATGGGGTGCAGGGCCCAAGCACCTGGGCCATCCTCCACTGCACTCCCTGGCCACAGCAGAGGGCTGGCCTGGAAGAGGGGCCACCGGGACAGAATCCAGCGCCCCGACCGGGACTAGAACCCGGTGTGCCGGCGCCGCTAGGCGGAGGATTAGCCTAGTGACCCGCGGCGCCGGCTTGTCATGTTTCTTTGCATGGTGTGTTACCATTTGCAGGTATGAGTAAAGACCCATGGGTTTAGAGAAGCTGAGATTTTACCCAAGCACAGGATGAGCTGTGGATGTTAAGACTAGAAGAGAAAAAGCTTGCCAAGAGAATGGGACAGACTGAACAAGACCTTGGTTGCTGTTTTGAGAAATGCAGGCCCTACCCTGTAGATATGGATGAACGAGAGATGGTTTAGAAGAGGAATAGCCAATGTGCTAGCATATTTCAAATGCAAAGCACCCAGTCAGATGTATTGAAGACTTCGCATAAACCGAGCAATTTTAAACACGTTATTTTTTTTCTGTTTTTGATTCTGATTCTGATCCACCAAGACTCTTTCATGAGGGGCTCCTCTTATTAAGTAATAAACTCATGTTGAGGCTACCAAGTAGAAAACGCAGCTGTTTAAAAACTCAAACAACCGGGGCCGGCACCGTGGCGCAGCAGGTTAATGCCCTGGCCTGAAGCGCCAGCATCCCATATGGGCGCCAGTTCGAGTGCCGGCTGCTCCTCTTGCAATCCAGCTCTCTGCTGTGGCCTGGGAAAGCAGTGGAAGATGGCCCAAGTCTTGGGCTCCCACACCCATGTGGGAGACCAGGAAGAAGCTCCTTGCTTCTGGCTTCAGATCAGCGCAGCTCCAGCCTTTGCAGCCATCTGGGGAGTGAACGATCGGATGCAAGACCTCTCTCTCTCTCTATCTCTCTCTCTCTCTCTGCCTCTCCTCTTTCAGTGTAACTCTGACTTTCAAATAAATAAATAAATCTTTAAAAAAAAAACAACCTAGAGATCAACAGAGCAAGGTTTGGTTTTCTGCCATCAGTGGATGTCAGGGCTCAAAACCCAGAATACTTGCTGCAGAGATGGACCGCCACCGTTTTATACCACTGGGTTTATATGTTTTGGCAGTCTGAATAACAAGTGGTACCGATGGGTGTGGTGGGATGGATAATGGTCCCCAAAGATATCCATGTCCCTAACCCTAGGGACTGGCTCTTACCTTCCATGTAGAGAAGGACTTTGAGGCGTGGGGAGATACTGAGACAGGGAGGTTATCCTGGCTTATCAAGATGTGCTATAAATGCAATCATGGGAGTCTTTACAAATGGGAGGCAGGGATGATTTGAACACAGAACAGAAGAGACAATGTGACCCCAAGAATTATCAGGGGACACCAGCAGCTGGAAGAGGTGGGAAATGAATTCACCCCCAGAACTTCCAGAATGACCCAGCCCATCTAACACCTTGGTTTCAGCTCTAGAAAATGAGTTTTGGACTTGTAAGCCCTAGAACAGCAAGAGGATGCAATTGTGTAGTTCTAATTCACCAAGGCTGTGGTAATTTGCCACAGCCACCAGTAGGAAACTAACACTGGGAGGTTACAGAGAGTGTGATTTCCAGAATTATTTCTGTTGGAAATATGAGAAAGAAGAACCATTCTTTCACAGTCAGCACATGTACTCAAAAGGAACAGACTCCACCCCTCCCGAAGAGAAGAAAGCTGACTGCCTTGCCATAGCGGGAGCGCTGGCTTGTAAGGGAGAGACCTGGGATTCTGCTTCCTGCACATACACTTCCATGAACCACGGGGACAAGAGCACCCTCGCACACAACTCTCTGGGCTTCATTTCCCCTGGGGAATGGAGACCACAGGCCTGCCTTACAGGACAGCGCTTGGCGCAGTGTAGACAGTCACTCAATGTGAGCTATCATTATGCCTTCTTTCCTTCCGGTTTGAGCCCACGAGTTATCATCTGAGAGACACCTCCTTTTTTTAAGATTTATTTATTTATTTGAAAGTCAGAGTTACACAGAGAGAGAGAGAGAGACTGAGAGAGAGAGAGAGAGAGAGAGAGAGAGAGAGGTCTTCTATCCACTAGTTCACTCCCCTATTGGTCACAATGGCCACAGCTGCACCCATCCAAAGCCAGGAGCCAGGAGCTTCTTCCAGGTCTCCCATGTGGGTGCATGGGCCCAAGGACTTGGGCCATCTTCTACTGCTTTCCCAGGCCATAGCAGAGAGCTGGATCAGAAGTGGAGCAGCCAGGACTTGAACTGGCACCCATATGGGATGCTGGCACTGCAGGTGGCGGCTTTACTCGTTATGCCACAGCGCCGGCCCTGAAACACCTTCCTTAACTGTTGCGGCAGGCTTTCCCTCCTGTCTTCCATACCGACCTGCCCCCCCCCCCACACACCCATACACACAGCATGGGGAAGACTTTTGGTCCATGTGCATCCATTGTTTGGAGAAGGAAGGAAGGAAGGAAGGAGAGGCACGAACGAAAAAAAATGATCAAGAGACTTCTAGTAACACAAGTGTGTCCATCTCCTTGTGCTCCTCTCTGTGAGTTGAAGACCAAATAAGGAGTCTCTTTGTCCTTTAGAAACCAAAGATCGATTATACCAAGATAAAGCATAACTGTATTATATTATTTTCTCCTTTTTATTTATTTCAGAGTTAGAGAGCGAGAAGGCAGAGAGAGATCTTCCATGTGCTGGTTCACTTCCCAAATACCTACAACAGCCAGGGCTTCGGGGCTAGCCTGAAGCAAGACCTAACCCTAACCCTAACCCTAACCCTAACCCTAACCCTAACCCTAACCCTAAACAGGACCAGACCTCAGTCAAGGGGACCCAAGCACATGAGCCATCAACTGCTACCTCCAAGAGTGGCTGGAATCAGGAGCAGAGCCAGGACTTGAACCCAAGTCCTCCGATATGAGACAAGGACATCTTAACACCTGGGCCAACACCTGCTTCTATGTCTTCTTTTACTACTGAGAAAATTAATTCAGTTACAACAGATTACACAATTATACACCAGCCTTCTATTTACCAATGGGAAAAGGAAGTTCTTAGTCACCATGGTTTCTACATGAGGCAGCCAGGGAAAAGCTAACTGGTTGCTCACTTCTTAGAACCGAACTACAAAGCCCACCTCACCCTTCTCACCAGCTGAGCCCTCTGTCCTGCCAGACATGAGGGACTTTGTGATCCTGCCTCTTTAAAGAGTGTGTTGTGTGTGTGGATTTCAGTGAACCAAAGCTTGGACTTCAATCTTAATGAACTTGGTTTCTGATTTAGTATCTTCTGTTGTAAATTTCTCTATTGGTTGTAGATTATAGAATATCAAATGGAGGACTGCTACAGGGCTAAAAGAGAATTTATTAAAAATTTAAAATAAAAGTTAAATTATGTATTTAGATGTATTTCATGTTCCTGAAATATATTATTTGTAAAACATTGTGCAACACAATTTATATGCTTTTCATTTTTTAAAACATTTATGTAAGCTGTCAAATTTGTTTCTTTTTTTAAAGATTTATTTATTTATTTATTTGAAAGAGTGACAGAGAGAGAGAGAGATATCTTCCTTCCACTGGTTCAATTCCCAAATGCCCGCATGGCTGAGGTTGATTCAGGCCACAGCCAGGAGACAGGAATTTCTTCTGAATTGTCCAAGTGAGTCCAGGGTCCCATGAACTTGGGCCGTCTTCCATTGTTTTCCCAGCACATTAGCAGAGAACTGAATGGGAAGTGGAGCAGCCGTAACTCTAAATGATGCCCATATGGAATGCTGGCATAGCAGGTGATGGCTTAACCCACTGTGCCACATTTGTCTCATGTACATTTCAAATGTATAGGGGTTAATAGTTAATACTACAAATAGTTAATACTACAAATAGTTAATACTACAAATTAACATTACGTTAGCAGCAGATGATAATCCATGTGGGTGCCAAGTTCTAGTCCCGGTTGCTCCTCTTCCAGTCCAGCTCTCTTCTGTGCCCGGGAGTGCAGTGGAGGATGGCCCAGGTGCTTGGGGCCTGCACCCGCATGGGAGACCAGGAGGAAGCACCTGGCTCCTGGCTTCGGATCTGTGCAGCATGCTGGCCGTAGCGGCCATTTGGGGAGTGAACCAACGGAAGGAAGACCTTTCTCTCTGTCTCTTTCTCTCACTGTCTATCTCTACCTGTCAAATAAAAAGAATTATATTGTTTCTCCCATGTTAGTGTCCCGATGAGATGTGATTCTTTTCACATTCAATCGAGAGTCTTCTGTGGCATTTGATAAGCAGATTCTAAAATGTACATGGAAAAGCAAAGCACAGAATAGCTCAAACACGCTTATAAAAGGTGAATAAAATGAGGAAGGCCCTGAAAGACCACTAAAGGAGGGGAGCTCTTCTGCTGGTTGTCACTCCCAACATTTCTCATAAAGCCGGTATTAAGAGAGCATAATAGTGTGTGGTGGATCAGCATGGCACACCCAGGCGCAGCCCCACACATGCAATGGCATGTCACGTGTGACTGAAGTATCACAGCAATCAGGAGGAAAGAGTGCTATGATCACGTGTTTTCTAAATGAACAACAATCAAACAAGTACACACAAAAATAAACTAAAGGGAGAGAAAACCCTAACCATAGAAAACACACGATCAAAACCTTTTGGAGAAAATATGCTTCTGTGATCTTAGACTAGAAAGAATTATTAAAATAAGATCCAAAAAAGCACGCAGCAGGTATGAAAACAGTGATGAATTCACCAGACTTGAAACGAAGAATGTGTGTTAATCAGAAGGTTCCTGAATGTAAAGATAAGCCTTCCTCCATGCAATGGTGGTGGTAAAACACATGCATAACAATTCACAACACTGTCAGCTCAAATAGCTACTGCACAGATGAAAAAGTGCTCAATCTCTTTAACAACTAGGACTTTGTACGTTAAAAAATGCGCTATGTCAACATATTACACTGAAGTGTTGGTAAGGGTAGCAGCCCATGAACAATATACTAGGAATATGTGCATATTATATAACTTTCTACAACCATTTTGGAAAACAATTTGTATGTAGTAAAGTAAAATTATACATACCCTTTAACCAGGAAATTACTTCTACACCCACACACACACACATACTCACATGGAAACACAGGAACTCAATGCAATTCTTGCACAGGGACACCTGGAGATATGCACAAGATTATCCACGAAACACTATTTGTTCATCTGTTCTGGGCTGCAATTATAGTCTTTAATGAAGCAAGCCCACAAATGAAAAGTTTAATGAAAAATCAAGATGCAGAATATGTGGGATGTATTTCATGAAGATTAAAAACAGGGGCTGGCACTGTGATGTAGCAGGTAAAGCCACCGCCCATGGTGCCAGCATCCCATATGGGTGCTGGTTTACGTCCCGGCTGCTCCACTCCGATCCAGCTCTATGATAATGCTCCTGGGAAAGCAGTGGAGTATGGCCCAAGTGCTTGGGCCCCAGAACCCAGGTGAGAGACCCAGAAGAAGACCCTGGCTCCTGAGTTCAGTCTGGCCCAGCCCTGGCCATTGCAGCCATTTGGGGATTGAACTAGCAGCTAGAATATCTCTCTCTCTCTCTCTCAACTCTGCCTTTCCAATAAATAAATAAATCTTAGAAAAAAGATTAAAACCGAAACGTAAAGAAACCATAAGACATGCTTGAGGATAACCAGAGATAAATGTAATATATGGAGTCTGGGACAAAATGAGAATGTGGAATCCCTTGTCAAAAACATGGGAAAAGTTTTTTCTTTTTTCCATAGTCTCTCTCTCTTCCTCTTTCCTGGCAATTGTGCAAAACAAAACCCAAGCTATGCTTAAGCCTTCATACTCAGGGGGAATGCAGGTCCTCACAGTCTCCCAGGGCCAGTGGGTATCTGATACTGACCCTTCCCTCTTCCACACCCATCTCCTGGTCAGGGACAGCAGTAACCACTGAACCAGGGGAGGGAACCAGGTGCTGCAAACCCAACCCAGGCAGGTGACAGGAGGCAGGACCACACCAACAAGTTGAGACCCCCAAGCCACAAGATGCTCCATTGTCCTGTTAACTCCACTCTGGAAACATAAATTCAAAGCTAACATTATGAGTTTCAAGAGAGCAACTAGACAGCATTAAGCCCCATCCCCAGGTTCGCTTCTAAGTGCTGGGTGCCATACAACTGCATGGCGTGCATGCCTACAGGGCTCGTCCTGTGATTACAAAGTAATGTTTTTAAATATAAGAGAAATATTGGAATTATAAGACATCAGGAGCGGGGCCAGCCCTGGAGTGTCAGGAAGAGGAGGGATGTGACGGCAAGGATGTGTACACCTGCTTTCAATGGCATGGATAGTGTTCTACTGCTTCAGCTGGTGTCCAAGTGCTCATTCTTTTCTTTGAAACTTTTCTATCCATTATGTATTATTTTTTACATATGAAGCATTGCATAGTAAAAAAAAATTATATGTAAGTGTGGTTATACACACACACACACACACACATATATATATATATACTCACATCCAAGTATATATGAAGTAGAGGAAGACATTAAGTGCAAATAACTCTTGAAGAGCTTTTATTATAAAAGGGAGAAGAGAATTATGATGGTGGCAGACAGGTCTGTGTCTACTCTGCTTTCCTCTGAATATTAAAAAATAATACCACCACCACCCCAGCAAAAATATTAAAAATGACCAAATAAACCCAAATCCCAAAAGGTTAGATAAAATAAGCCATTCAAATCAGTGCTATAATGCAGTGGTTTAAGCTGCTGTCTGCAGTGCTGGTATCCTATATGGGTGTTGCTTTGGGACCCAGCTGCTCTGCTTCCGGTCCTGCTCTCTGCTAGTGCACCTGGGAAAGCAGTGGAGAATGGTCCAAGTCCTCGGGCCCCTGCACTCATGAGGGAGACCTACAAGAAGCTGCTGGCTTCTGGATTCAGCCTGGCCCAGCCCCGCCCATTGAGGCCAATTGGGGGATGAACCATATGGATGGAAGCTCTCTCTCTGCAGCTCTGATTTTCAAATAAATAAGTAAATGTTTAGAAAAAATTACACATAAATAATCTCATCTCAAAACCTTGTTAGTATAAAAATTGTAAACAAAAACATGAGAGTTCTTTTTTCTGTGGTTTTTTATTTTTTATTTTTTGGTTTGTTTATAATCGTAAAGATTATACCCAATAGGACATAAAACCTAGCATCCATTTAAAAAGAAATCAATCAATTCAACCACATGAAAATAAAAAGTAAATCTACAAAAAACAAAAATTTTGCATAGACAGATTCCACAAGCAAATGGAAAAAAGAACCAAAATATTTACAATTGATCATCCAAAAGGGTTAATTTCCTTTATATATAAAGAGTTTCTATAAGCAGTAGCAAAAAGAACAGTTTTATAGGGAAATGACCACAGTGTCTTAATAACTCACCAAAAAATCCACTTTTAGCCTTAAAATATGAAAAAGTGCTCAACTTCACTTAAAATAAAATAAATGAAAATAACAATTTAGAAAGAAGCCATTTAAAGATTTAAAAATTGTTGATAACACACTATCTGTTATATATGTTACCAATTAGGAAATAAAATAACACAATTGTTTTAAAAATAATTTGTAAATATCTTTTCAAAATTTCCTTTGAGCATATAGGAACTTCTCTTGTATGCCTGAGATCAAATACAAACAGGATACTAATTGCAGTGGTTTATAGTGCCAACAGATTGAAAATACCTTACATATCTTACATCAAGACAGAAGTCGTACCTGGTGTTTGGAAGTAGAAGGAAATAGAATAGTGTGAATCATTAAAATATTGCGGAAATTCTGTACTAATTAATGGTCATCAAGATCTATTTAGGTGAAAAAGCAAAAGGGCTTTTTGCAAAAAATATTTTTGGAAAGGAAAAAGGCCTATCATGTGTGTTAGAGAGAAAAGAGCCAACAGACAGAGATGGAGAACATGTGTTTGTTCATATTACTTGTGCTAGGGTTAGAATATTTGTGTCCCTCTCAATTTCATGTTGGTACTTGATCCCCAAGCTAATATTATCAAGAGGCAGGACATTTAAGAAGTGATTAGTGTTTCAAAAAAGAGGCTTAAATGAGAAAGTTCCCACTTTGTCATTTTTGCTCCATGTGAAGATATAGCAAGCAGATGCCAAGTTGGAAGTGGAGAACAGCCCATGCCATGGACCAAATATGCTGGTGCCCAGAAAGAACGGGCCATAAAAGAAGGAGCTACCTTTCTCTGAAGGGAGGAGAGAACTTCCACTTTGACTATGGCCTTGTCTAAATAATATCAGAGTTGGCGAACTCAAAAGGCTTCCATAGCCTTGGCAGCTCATGACAAGAGCCTCGGGTGATTACTGACATCATAAATAAGAGTGTCAATTGTTAAATCAACAATGGGAGGCACTGTGCACTTACTCCCCATGTAGGATCTCTGTCCTTAATGTGTTGTACTATGCAAATTAACAGTAAAACTACTACTCAAACAGTACTCTATATGTTGTGTGTCTGTGTGGGTGCAGCCTGTTGAAATTTTTACTTAGTATATACCAAGTTGATCTTCTGTATATAAAGATAATTAAAAAATGAATATTGATGAAGAATGGAATGGGAGAAGGAGTGGGAGATGGGATGGTTGCAGGTGGGAGGGAGGTTATGAGGGAAAAATAACTATAATCCAAAAGTTGTACTTGGAAATTTATATTTATTAAATAAAAGTTAAAAAAAGAGAGGAAAAAAAGCAAATATGCTGGTGTCTTGATTCTGGACCCCCCAGCCTCTGGAACTGTGCATAGATCACCCAGCCTAAGGTATTTCGTTATAGCAGCCTTGACAGATCCAGGTAATATACAACCTCTACAGAAACAAGTAATTGGTTGCTCTTGAGGAAGGAAAGCAACTGGGAATTTGAGGAACAGGGTGGAAGGGAGATTTTTTCCTATTTATTCTTTTGTGCATTTAAATATTGATTTATGCATGTGCATTATCAACCCAAATTTTTTAAAAGCAGCAGCTCAAGTTATGAAATATTGCCAATTTGTCAGCAATGAAAAGCTACAGTGCTATCTCAAAAGATAAGTATTGAGAAATCAGAGTACCCCCAGTATGCCTGTTGAACAAAGATAGAAGAACACTTGGAAGACTATAAAACACTGCAATTTGGTTTTTGATGTGTCCTGAGTGAAATATATGTATTCCCTAGAGCAAGGTATTGAAACAGATTGAGGATTTAAAGATCAAAGTGTATGTAGTTTCCCTTGTAAAATATGCTAGTGATATAATCAGCTAGTACCTACCATGTGCTAAATGTTGTGTTAGACTGTAGGAGAGGGAGGTCTATGAAAGTGAGTAGAACATAGTCTGTTCTCAGTGAACCTCTGATCTAGTTAGAAAGACTTGTCCAGCATACAAGAAGCACTGGTTTTCAGTTGTAAAGCTGAGTTAATTTATGTATGTGCTTTATTGAAATGTCTAATTTTTATTTTTTAATTCTTAAAAATTCTTTTAATTTTTGAAAAGCAGAGAGACAGAAAAAGGGCAGGAGAGAGAGAGAGAGAGAGAGATACAGAGAGCTTCTATCCACTGGTTCACTCCCCAGGTGTCCTCAATATCCAGGACTGGGTCCGGCCAAAGCCTGGAGCCTGCAGCTCAGTTTGGGTCCCCTACATGGGTGGGAATGACCCAGCCATTTCAGATGTCACCTGCTGCCTTCCAGAGTGCACACTGTCAGGAAGCTGCATTTGAAATGGAGTCAGGACTCCAACCCAGGCATTCTGATTTGGAATACAGGTGTACCAAGCAGCAACTTGTCCACTGAGCTAATTACCTGCCCCTTTATTTTATAATTCTCGTTAGCAAATAATACAAGATCGTGGAGTTTGAAAATGTTGGAGTATGGGTCTTAGTGCTGTAGGAGTTACCAGCAGGCAGACCAGGAAGACCTGAAGATTGGCAGACATTGCGTTCCCGTAGGAAGAGCTGCTATGGCCAGATGGGCAGGAACTGGCTTACCTGGAGGACCACCGTGCTAGCGTAGCTTTTCCCCATCATTGCATGGTAAGATGCCATTTCTCTGTGTTAGACATAGCTGATATTACAGTCTTCCACTGTCAGTTCAAGCAATATTCTTCTGATAAAGTTGAAAAATATAAAATTCTTAAAAATATTTAAAAATCATAGTTAGAAAGTAAAAAACAGGTATTAATAAGTATGGGGGACTTATTGCCATTTCATATTTATTTATTTATTTATTTGACAGGCAGAGTTAGACAGTGAGAGAGAGAGAGAGAAAGGTCTTCCTTCCGTTGGTTCACCCCCCAAATGGCTGCCACGGCCAGCACGCTATGCCGATCTGAAGTCAGGAGCCAGGTGCTTCCTCCTGGTCTCCCATGCTGGTGCAGGGCCCAAGCACTTGGGCCATCCTCCACTGCTTTCCCAGGCCACAGCCAAGAGCTGGACTGGAAGAGGAGCAACTGGGACAGAATCCGGCACCCCAACCAGGACTAGAACCCGAGGTGCCAGCGCCGCAGGCAGAGGTTTAGCCTAGTGAGCCGCGGTGCCGGCCTTATATTTATTTTGCTGTCTTGAGTCAGGAAGGCTTGGATAGGCTTCTTTTTCTTCAACAAGTTGGAAAGGAAAATGTTTGGGGCTTTTAAGTAAAGATACCTGCATTTACCTTAACCATACTCAATCACCTATTAGCAGTTGAACCTTGGGCAAGCTGTTGGGCTTCAGCTTACTAACTGAAAAATGAGAGAAATAACTACTCTATACTATTATTATAATGATAATTGGGATGAAGGTAAAGGCCATAAGTTAGATACTTAAGAAATTTAAGTCATTCATTTTTGTTATTTTTTCAACTCTAGGATGATTTTTCTTCAGGTTTTTTATTTCCCCATGTGAGAATGTAAGGATGAGGATGGCCTTGTCCTTCGATCAATGCATGATACAGACATAGTTAAGATATTTGATCCTGGCATTTTCAATTTACATTGACATCAATACTACTAATTGCAAGGCTGGTGTTTGGGCTCCACTTGCAATGCCAGCATCCTATATCAGAGTGTCAGTTCGAGTCCATGCTACACTGCTTCTGATCCAGGTTGCTGCTAATGGGAAAGCCATGGAAGGTGGTCCAAGTACTTGTACCCCTGCAACCACATGGGAAACCTAAGTGGAGTTCCAGCCACCTGGCTTTGGCCTGTCTGAACCACAGCCATTGTGTCCATTTGGAGAGTGAACCAGTGGACAGAGATCTCTTACTCTCTCACTTTCTCTCTCTCCCTCTCTCTTTCTCTCACACTCTCTTTCTTCCTGTTACTCTGCCTTTCAATACACAAATAATTTTTTAAATACTACTAATTACAACTATTCTTTATTGATCACCACCATCTGTCAGATACTATGTGCTAATAAGTCTGTATAAATAAATATAACCAAAAAGATGTGTAAGTTCTTAAAATATTTTGTCCTCAGGAGATCCAAAGTGGTTGAATAGGGAAAAGATGTGCTGATTTTGACCAGGGAAAGATGACCACAGAAAGGTGGAGGAAGTGCATTCCCAGGGGCGTTGGAGAGAAGTTTGCAGTGGAAATTTTACAGAAAGAAGAGAGATGTCATGGAACAGCATGTACAGCACAGACACACAGCAGGAAGTTGGGACACTTGTATCCAGGGACAGGAGGATATGCCACCTTCTGGGAGGGAGATGAGAACAGACTGTGGCAGACTGTGTCACTGGTGATGTCGCCTGAGGGACTACCTTGCAGACAACATTGACTTTGAGTCTGACCTGGAATGCTGGTGGGGACAGGATGCCCACCTAACTCCATGAAGGGAGAGTACATCTCTTTCTCCTGATCCCCTGATGAGGGGGCCCAGTGACCAGCAGGGAGAAAGGGCCACATTTATTTTATTTTATTTTATTTTTTATTTAAAGATTTTATTTTTTTAGAGAGAGGTCTTCCATCCTCTGGTTCACTCCCCAGATGGCTGCAATGGCCAGAGCTGCCCTGATCCGAAGCCAAGAGCCAGGAGATTCTTCCAGGTCTTCCACACTGGTGCAGGGGCCTAAGGATTTGGACCATCTTCTTCTGCTTTCCCAAGCCACAGCAGAGAGCTGGATTGGAAGTGGAGCAGCCGGGACTCAAATGCGTGCCTATAAGGGATGCCGGCATTGCAGGCTGTGGCTTTACCCACTATGCCACACCAGCCCCAGGGGCACCTTAATGTAAGTAGAAGCTCCATGACTCATGTGTGTGTGTGATTAGGGGATTTTAGCAGCGGCATAAATCTGCATCCCCACTGATTTTGATTCTGGCCTGGAAGGCTAGCAAAGGGCTGGGGGAACACTTAGGTCTGTGAGATGCTCCCACCCCTCCCCCAACTCTAGCACAGATTTCAGTGCCCAAACTGCCAAGAAGCAGCATCCACAGGCAGCTGGCTCTGGGAACACCTCAGCTCTCTCCATGGATGGAGCAACCTCACTGGGCTGAAAGTGGATCCCTGATCCCTGGGGCTCTCTCTGCAAGACATTTATGTAGGCAAAGACTTCTTAGAAAAGACTGCAGAAACAAGGCAACAAAGACGAATAAACAAATAAAATTACATCAAGCTAAGCTTCTGCACTGCAAAGGAAACACTTAACAAAGTGAGGGGACAACTGACAGAATGACAGAAAATATTCACAAGCTATGCAACCGATAAAAGATTAATATACAGGATCTTTAAAGGAGCTCAAGAAACTCAACAATAGCAAAACTAACAATCCAGTGAAGAGATGTGCAAAGGACATGAACAGACATCATGTTTCAAAGGATGAAATGCAAATGGACAACAGACACATGAAAAAATGCTCAGGATCACTGGCCATCAGGGAAATGTAAATAAAAACCACAATGATGTTTTACTTCACACCAGTTAGAATGGCTCACATTCAAAAATCAAAAAAAAAAAAAAAACACTAAATGCTTGTGATTATGTGGGGAAAAGGGTACCATGATTCACTGTTGGTGGGAATATAAACTAGTACAAGCATTCTTGAAGACAGTATGGAAATTCCTCAGAAAAATGAAAATAGATCTACCATATGACCCAACCATCACACTCCTGGGAATTTACTCAAATGAAATGAAATCAGCCTATGAAAGAGTTATTTGTACCTCCATGTTTATTGCAGCTGAATTCACAATAGTTAAGACAGAATCAACTCAGATGTTCATCAACTGGTGACTGGATAAAGAAAATATTGTATACTATATGGAATACTACTCAACCATAAAATGAAAGAAGTCCTGTCTTTTACAACAAAAGGAGTGCAACTGGAAACCATTATGCTTAGTGAAATAAGCCAGTCTCCAAAAGACAAATATTATATATTTTATCTGATATATGACAGTTAATGTAGAATACCAAAAATGTATAGGAATGAAATAGATATTTTGTGATATGATTGTAATTTTTAGTCCCTGTTTATACACCTGTGGAACTGTAGTCTTCCTGCTTTTTACATGTTGAATATTATAATTAGTGGTGAATTAATCTTGTGAATATAGAGTGGATTAAAATGATGTCTTTGCAAAAACTGATGAAGGGAAGGGAAGGAGGGAAGGAGGGGTATTGAGGGGGAGGGGTAGTAGGGCAGTGCTGTGTCTTCTTGGAACTGTACCAATGGAAGGCATGAAATGTGTTCTATACATTAACAAAAATTTGTATAAAATGATTAGCAAACCTTATACTTAAGATTTATTATTTTGAAACCAGTAGAGATAAATTTACCTTTCAAATTCAATGAATATTTATCCACTATAATTTTCATTCTATAAATATGTAAATCCCATTATATGTGTGTGTATATATATATATAGTTACATAAAACAGTATCTCAAAGTATAGTGATTTAAAACAATGACAATTCATTGTCATTACAGGTGATTCAATTCAATAGCAATTTTCTTACAACTCTGTGGTAAAGGCTAAGCTATGTGATTCTCCTGCTCCTATAAGTTTGATCAGTGTCACTTAACTGACTCCATCTAGCTGGGAGCATGGCTAGAGCTGCAAAAATCAGCATGACTTCTCATCCTCCAAGGATGCTGTTAATGTGGTTTCTAAACATTCGCTAATCCAGCCTGGCAGGTTTTTTTAATGACATGGCAGCTGGGCACAAAAAGAAAAGAAGCAGGAGCTGTCAATTCTCTTAAGACCTACATATAAAAATCCAAGGAGGTCAAGTTTGTCGCAATTTGTTGGCCATAGAAATCATGGTGGAACCAGATATAAAAGGAGAACTAATTCCCACTGCTTGTTGTGAGAAGCAGTGTGCAGAAACAAGAATGGAAGGAATAGTCATCAGCCCTCTGTGCATGCTTCATACGAATTTCATTCTGTAAAATGAACCACTTGCAGCAGGAACTTCGTAATTAAAATTTGGTAAATGCCTCATATTAAAGGTCTTTAATAAACACATGTCCATAAAAATATTATGACCTCTGTTACTTACACTTTCTTATTATAGACAGCAAAACTGAAAAGTTAAATAACTTATTCTAAGTCATTTTATAACCAAAACATATCCAAAATTCTTTTACAAGTCTAGCCATGTTCTGGGCATTGTCCAAAAGAAATTGACAAAGGATAATTCCTGTCACTAAGAATTTACTACTTGAAGAAGGCAAATCAATACCCTAGATCACTGAGGATGGCCTCACAATTGAAACAGCTGGAGTGAATCTTGCAGAGATGTCAAAAAATGAAAGGAAAAGACAGAATGCATAAAACCTCCATTAGCAGGAATCTAACTAATTCTTACCAAAAAATCTGCTCCCTCTCCTTCCCCCACCTTTATTTTCTACAGTCTATTTTTAGGACAAAGAAACAAATGACAGCAAAACTTCCCACTAGGGAAGCAGATGATATTGTTGACGTTTTGAATCCCAGAGATGTGCTGGTGGGTGGTTGTCTTACGGGGGAGAGTGACTGGCAGAAAGTTGCCAGCAGACAATGATAAAGGATTTAAATTCCTTCAAGGAATACAAACAAGAACTTGGCTGCAAGAAAGCTGGGATCTATGGCAGAAGCCCAGCTGCAAGTTCACGGTTGGAGATGCAGCTTCCTTGGCCCACACATCTCCCATAGCAGGACACACACTGCATGGGTCTCATGATTGGGTCAGGCCCTTCTGGACTGTACAGTGTGGTCTTCCAAGTAGGTGGGCTGGACAGGGGTGGGGGCAAGTGTCTTGGTGACCTCTGTGATATTTCTATACCGTTTTAAGATAGTGACTATGTGTCCACTGCTCTAGGTGCCGCCCAGAGCAAATGGTTATTCTCTTGCATCAGGTAGGAATGCATTTGCCACAGGTGTATATGTACACTTCTTTCATCTTTTTATGGGTGACCATGAACCAGGGCTACACATTGCAAGGGAAAAATGCAGACTGCAGACTGTATTGAAGTGCTTAACCCAGGACTCTGAGATTGGGCCATCGCTAACAGGATTCCACTTTCATTCTGCTTGAAGTCGTGTTCTTACTGTTAGCAAGGTACACTTGCACAGGTTGCCTACTACACAATTTTGAGAGGCTGGCTGTTTGATTGTGAACCTGGAGGATTCCTAGACTCTTCTTCTTCTGCCTCCCCAGTGAAACAACCCAAAACACTGTCGTGCATCAGTATCCAAAAAAGAGTATGATCTCTTCTCTATTTTCAGCTTTATGCAGGTATAAAACGGAGAACCATCAATATCATGTTCTAAGATTTCAAAACAGGAGGTGAAAGAAAAGATGTCTCTGTTTCATCAAGAAATTTGATTTCACAAATAGCATTTACTTAGGGTTTTGCACCATAGAGTTTGTATATCACAATGTTATCACTGCAAACAGAAACAAGATTCTGTCTCTTACCTCCCTCCCCACTTTGCCATCTTTCCATAGTGGAAATTGTTTCAAGAAATTTTCATTTCAGGAAGAGTTGATGCTTAAACATCTAGTATGTGATTCAAGAATTGATTCACCAAAAGCAAACAGTGGTTTAGGAGGTTAATGTGTAATTCCTGTCTTTATCGCCAGAAAATTTAAGGAAGGTATAAAGAGAGATCCTACAGAATACGTGTACCAGTACAGGTTGAGTATCCGTCATCTGTAACTCTTGGGATCAGAATTCTTTTTGGACATTGGTTGTTTTAGGTTTTTGGAATATTTGCACGTACATTATGAGACATCTTGGGGATGAGACCTAAATCTAATCACAAATTTCATTTATGTTTCATTTACACCTTACGTAGAGACTGAAGGAAATTTTCTGACACATTTGTATTTATTTATTGTATTTGAAAAGCAGAATGACAGGGTGGGGTTCCCACTGGTTCACTCCCCAAATGCCTGCAACTGTTGAGGTTAGACCTGATCAAAGCCAGGAGCCCAGAACTCCATTGGAGTCTCCCACATGAGTGGCAGGGACTCAAGTACTTGAGCCATCCTCTATTGCCTCCCAGGATGTGTAGTAGCAGAAACTGCATCGAAGCTGAATCAGAATTGGAAGCAGGACTTGATATCAGACACCCAATATGTGTTGAGAACGTCCCAGGCAGTGGCTTAACCTGCTGTGTCACAAAGCCTTCCCCTAGACCACATTTTAATGATTTTGTGAATGAAACAAAGTTTCATGGTTCCTCTTGTGGCATCATGTCAGCACTCAAAAAGTTTCGGTCTTCAGAGCATTTCAGATTTGAGAGTTTTGGATGAAGGATGATCAACAGATGATACTTTTAAAGAGAAATGGAGAGGGGCCGGTGCTGTGGCATAGTGGGTAAAGCCGCTGCCTGCAATGCTGGCATCCCATATGGGCACTGGTTCAAGTCCCGGCTGCTCCACTTCCTGTCCAGCTCTCTGCTGTGGCCTGGGAAGGCAGTGGAAGATGGCCCGGGCCCTTGGGCCCCTGCACCTGCGTGGGAGACCCGAAGGAAGCTCCTGGCTCCTGGCTTCAGATTGGCGCAGTTCCAACTGTTGTGGCCAACTGGGGAGTGAACCAGCAGATGGAAGACCTCGGTCTCTCTCTCTCTCTCTCTCTCTGTCTCTCTTTCTCTGCCTCTCCTCTCTCTGTGTAACTCTGACTTTCAAGTGAAATAAATAAATCTAAGAGAGAGAGAGAGAGAAATGGATATTGGATTGAATTAAAAAGAGACTCAGCTGTTTCTTCTTCTATTTGGAATTGAGTATTACTTTCATCAGATTTCTTTTAAATTAACAAAAGCTGCAATATCTCTGACTCCAAAGTAGAAGTGGTAATGAGCTCTTTCCTACTTATTTGCAAGCTGACAGCAAAAACAGAGGTTAAAGCCTTGTGCATTTCATGAAAAACTAGTACTGAGTTGGAGTTATATTATTTACTACTGCATGCTAGAATGAGCAGAAAAACTTCCATGTGCAATTTCAATTCTTTCTCTTGGATTTCTCAAGTTGAGGTAACACGAACTGTTTTACATCAGTGTCTCTCAGAGACTTCCCTACAGAGAGAGGAGAGAACTACTGAACAGGCTCCCCACCCAGGTCATCAGGAGGTACAAGGGCTGAGTGTCTTCAGTTGGAATAAATGACAACTGAACAATTAGTCATTCCCTAACCTACTTCTAGTGTGAAGACAGGCTTTGTTCTAATTCTTTATGCTCAGAAATTTTTTATGATAGTCATTATTCTATAATTACATTAAATGCCATCTCCCATGATCTCCCTTGAACTGTGTGAAGCTGCAAAGCAATTCACCTAGACAATGATGAACTTTCTAAATTAGACACAATATTCTGTTTTAATGTGGATACAGCAAAAGCCCTAGGAGTGGCTGATTTTTTGTGCTTACAAATGTTAACAAATGAGCAAGAAGTGTTTTGGTCAATACTCTTCCTCTCTCTCTCTCTTGCTTGCTGTCTCTCTCTCTCTCTCTCTCAAACACACACACATCTTGCATTAGCTGAATTGCTACTCAAGTATAATTTGCAAAATGATAAAAATCATGACTCTTACATAAAGCTAAATGTTTTATCTATCTTTTTTATTTTAAAGTGGAATCAACAAGATGTTGCTGGAGAACTTGAAGCTCAGGCAATCAGGGATATTGAATGGATTTGCTGAAAAGTGCAAAAATATCCTATAAGGCAGTAAAATATATAGGTTAATATCCTATCAAGTAACAAAGTACAATGTTTGAAGCAATTTTTCCTATAAATCTAAAATCATGTGTATATTTCCCAGATAAAATTCATTTACATTTCTAGGGATAAGAATCATGTTCATTACTGTCAATATTTTTTTCTTTTTTTTTTTTTTAACAGGCAGAGTGGACAGTGAGAGAGAGAGAGAGACAGAGAGAAAGGTCTTCCTTTGCCATTGGTTCACCCTCCAATGGCCGCCGCGGCCAGCGCACTGCGGCCGGCGCACCGCACTGATCCAAAGCCAGGAGCCAGGTACTTACCCTGGTCTCCCATGCAGGTGCAGGGCCCAAGTACTTGGGCCATCCTCCACTGCCTTCCCGGGCCACAGCAGAGAGCTGGCCTGGAAGAGGAGTGACCAGGACAGAATCCGGCACCCTGACTGGGACTAGAATCAGGTGTGCCAGTGCCTAGTGAGCTGCAGCGCTGGCCAATATTTTTTTTCTTAAAGGCAGAAATACAGAGAGAGATCTTCCACCCATTGGTTTACTCCCCAAATGGCCATGATGGCCAATGTTGGGCCAGGCTAAAACCAAGAGCCAGGAGTACTTCCTCCAGGCCCCACCATGTGGGTTCAGGGGCCCAAAGATGTGGGCATTAGCAGGGAGTTGGATCAGAAGTGGGGCAGCTGGGACTTGAATTGGAACTCATATGGGATACTAGCTCTATAGACAGAGGCTTAACCTTTTAGGTCCCAGCACTGGCCCCCAATACTGTCAATATTCTACAGCTTAATTCTACCTCTGCAAAGTTTCAAAATAGCTCAGTCAATGGAAACCAATCAAAGATACAAACTCCATAGAATCCAATAATCCTCTGAAGGTATGTTAGGCAATGTCCAGCATACCCAGAGTGAAGGGCAGCCAATTCTCTTCGTAGCTCATTTCTAAGAATTCGACCATTTCTTCTGACAGTCGACTAACGGCAATTCCTCACACTGCTTTGGCAGAGGAAGAAAAGGGAAGCTCACGAGAGATCAGGAAATCATTCAAACTCACAGAAGCGAGGGCTAAATAAAGCAAAGGTTAAAAAAATTTCAGGAACATTTAGAATCCTAGAAACTTGGAGCTAACAGCACTTTAGAGATCACCTAAGACTTTCATTAGCCAGAAAATAATTCTGAGGTTGCCTTCTCAGTGGTTCAAAGAGGTTAAACTAGTGCTTAGGTGCTGGATCTCTGCAGAGCTTGCCTCAGAAAACTCCTTTTGTCCTTGGTGTAGAGCTGTTCTTTGTCCTCCCTCATTCACACGTGGAGTCACCTATACAATGCTTCTCCTTGTATTCAGGAATAATCAGAATTAAAATGCATGGGGAGACATCATATATCAGGGTAATACACTTCTTTTGCATTTTACTTATTTTATTATCTTTTTGTATTGTTTATTTTGATACATGAAAATTACACCTATGTGTTTATGGGACACCTTGTGATTTTTCTACACAGGTGTATATTATGTAATGTTCAGTCAAGGTAAATACATCTCCTGAAACATTGGTCATTTCTTTATAGTGGAAGCATTCAAAGTCCTTTCTTCTACTATGCTTCTTTTTAAAGAAAAGCATGGTACATTATCTTTATCTGTTGTCACTCTATCAGACAACAAAACACCAGAACTCTTCACTCCTGGTACCCTGTCTTTAATATATTTTCTAAAATATTTTTCTAATGGAGGGATGGGGCAATGAAAATGGGTTTTAAAGCAACCATTTTGTATTTTGAACAAGTGTTATAAAACAGTGAGAGAAGTAGCTTTACAGGTGGGAAAAGGATCCCAACATCAGGCTATTTATCTGTGTCTTATTCATTGGTTCCCTCCCACCCCAACTGTGATGTGATTGAGAAGGAGAAAGTGCCCAGCAAAAAAAAGCATCCTATTTTCAATTCCGAACTCTTTTTTCCCCTAAAAGTTGTGCTTTTTAAAATTCATCCTTTCCTAGGGCGTTCTTTGTGTAATACACTGGGATCCACAGTAGTGTCTGTATTACCAACTCCTGTACACTTGACGTTCATTAAACACAGGATCATGCAGATGTGTGTCACTGGATGTATTTTATCTAATTGGTAGATTAAAGATACTTATTAGTTAAAATTACATTGATGTCAGTAGGACTAAATGGCTTCTCAAAATTTATAGCTCACAAAAAGTCAGCTTCTGATTACTGTAATTATTTCTTTCAAAATATGAAGTATGTGAATTATTCACAGAAATGAGAGAAAAACAGAAAGAAAAATGAGTCTCCTTTGCTATCCGGTTTTTGTCCTCCAGGCTTAAAACTAAATTATTATTATTTCATTTTGTTAAACTCAGTGCATTTCTGTCAATACTTTAGGGATGTGGATGGAATACACAAACTTGAATGATTGTCCCAAATTCAATTTGGAAACTTTAGAAAGAGAAATATTTATGTAACTGCAGAGTTTTGAGTTCTGAAGGAGCTGATACCTATCATTTTGTTTCTTGGGTATTTTGAGTGTTTTATTCTGAACATTTTCCATTATGTCTACACCCCTGCCCCTTTCCACCACCACCCTCACTACAATAATTATCACCAGGAACAAAGAACTGAAGGGAGACTTCTTGTCACAAGCCTCACCAGCCTGTTATCCTGCTTTTAGAGAGGAATTTTCATTGGCATAGCACTTTCCCTAAGGTTCTCTCCTTTGAATTTCACAAAGAACCTGCCTGGGCGTCAAGGCAGATGTCGCTGATGCCCTAAAGAAGGGGGTGCACAGAGCTCTTCCAAGACCATCTACACATTTCTAGGGAGAGGGAGTGGTACATTCCCCCAATGTCTTCTCATTGCAACCCCGGGCTCTTTTTTTCCCCTATGATTTCTATTATTAGAAATTGACATTGAAAAAAGATTAAATTATGACTATATTGTCATGTTTATTAACAGCAGTCTCTAGGCTTTGTTTTTCTGATAACTTCCAAGAATCAGTAGCTCCTAGCTGTGTTCTTTTTTATATTTATATTTTATTTTATTTAATGAACATAAATTTCCAAAGTACAGCTTATGGATTACAATAGCTTCCCCAGCCCATAACTTCCCTCCCACCCATAAACACTCCCCTCTCCCACTCCCTCTCCCCTTCCATTCACATCAAGATTAATTTTCAATTATCTTTATATACAGAAGATCAATTTAGCATATATTAAGTAAAGATTTCAACAGTTTGCACCCACACAGAAACACAAAGTGTAAAATACTATTTGAGTACTAGTTATAGCATTAATTAAACACCTAAGAGTAATTGTGTGTTAATTACAGAGTTCAACCAATAGTTTTAAGTAGAACATAAAAAATACTAAAAGGGTAAAGTATTAAGTTCTTTTTTTGTTTGTTTGTTATATAGTTATTTTTTTATTTAATAAATGTGAATTTACAAAGTGCAGCTTTTGTATTGTTGTGGCTTCCCCCCCACAACCTTCCTCCCTCCCGTGGCCCTCCCCTCTCCCACTCCCTCTCCCATCCCGCCCTTCACTGAGTTTCATTTTCAATTACCTTCATATACTGAAGTATACTGAAGATCAACTTAGAATATACTAAGCAAGGATTTCAACAGGCTGCACTCACACAACCGCACAAGGTATAGGGTATTGTTCGACTAGTAGTGTTGTTTTTAAGTTTCATAGTAGAACACATTAAGGATAGAGATCCTACGTGGGGAGCATGTACCCAGTGACTCCCATTGTTGATTTAACAATTGGCACTCTTATTTATGACGTCAGCAATCACCCAAGACTCTTGCTATGAGCTGTCTAGGCTATGGAAGCCCCTTGAGTTCACCGACTCTGAACTTGTTTAGTCAAGGCCGTATCACAGTGGAGGTTCCTTCCTCCCTTCAGAGAAAGGCACCTCTCTCCTTGATGGCCTGTTCCTGCTGCTGGGGTCTTGTTCACCAGGATCTTTCATTTAGATTGTTTTTTTGCCACTGTGTCATGGCTTTCCATGCCTGTGAGACTCTCATGGACCTTTTAGCCAGATCCGAATGTCCCAAGGGTTGATTCTGAGGCAGGAGTGCTGCTATTCTATGAGTCTGCTGTGTGTCCTGTTTCCCCCGCAGGATCATTCTCTCCCTTTTAATTCTACCCTTCATGATTTGCTTACACTGGTCTTATTTGTGAAATCTCATCAACACATACCCTATCTTTTTGATCGGTTGTGTATTTATACTTATCATTTACCAAGTGCGCTGGCATTGGTACCTGCCTCCTTGGTAAGACTGAGTTGAAATCCGCTGGCACATTTCTAGTTCCACCATTGGAGGTAAGTCCGAGTGAGCATGTGCCAACCTATATATCTCCTCCCTCTCTTATTCCCACTCCTATGTTTAACAGAGATCACTTTTCTGTTAATTTTAAATGTCTAAGAATGATTGTGCATTGATTACAGAGTTCAACCAGTGGTCTTATGTAGAACAAACAGAGCAACAACAACAACAACAAAAATACTAAAAGGAATAAAATAGTAAGTTGTTCCTCAACAGTCTAGACAAGGGCTGATCATGTCATTGTCTCTCATAGTGTCCATTTCACTTCAATGGGTATCATTTTAGATGCTCGTTTAGTTGCCATCGATCAGGGAGAACATATGATTTTTGTCCCTTTTGGACTGGCTTACTTCACTCAGCATGATGTTTTCCAGCTTCCTCCATTTTGTTGTAAATGCCCGGATTTCATTGTTTTTTACTGCTGTATAATGTTCCATAGAGTACATATCCCATAGTTTCTTTATCCAGTCATCCGTTGATGGACATTTAGGTTGATTCCATGTCTTAGCTATTGTGAATTGAGCTGCAACAAATATTGAGGTGCAAATGGCTCTTTTTTTCTCCCCTTTAATTCCATCTGGGTAAATTCCAAGGAGTGGGATGGCTGGGTCCTGTGGTAGTGCTATATTCAGGTTTCTGAGGACTCTCCAAACTGTCTTCCATAGTGGCTTTACCAGTTTGCATTCCCTCCAACAGTGGATTAGTGTCCCTTTTTCCCCACATCCCCGCCAGCATCTGTTGTTGGTTGATTTCTGTATGTAAGCCAATCTAACCGGAGTGAGGTGAAACCTCATTTTGATCTGCATTTCCCTGATGGCTTGGGATCCTGAGCATTTTTTCATGTGTCTGTTGGCCATTTGGATTTCCTCTTTTGAAAAATGTCTGTTAAGGTCCTTGGCCCATTTTTTTTATTGGGTTGTTTGTTTTGATTTTGTGGTGTTTTTTATCATTTTATAGATTCTAGTTGTTAATCCTTTATCTGTTGTATAGTTTGCAAATAACATCTCCCATTCTGTTGGTTGCCTCTTCACTTTCCTGACTGTTTCCTTTGCTGTAAAGAAACTCTTCAATTTGAGATAATCCCATTTGTTTATTTTATCTTTGATTACTCATGCCTCTGGGGTCTTCTCCAGGAATTCTTTGCCTGTTCTTGAAGGGTTTCCCCTATGCTCTCAATTAGTTTCATGGTGTCGTGGCGCATCTCTATTTCTTTGATCCGTGTTGAGTGGATTTTTGTATAAGGTGTAAGGTAGGGGTCTTGCTTCATACTTCGATATGTGGACATTCAGTTTTCCCAGCACCATTTGTTGAAGAGGCTGTCCTTGTTCCAGGGGTTGGTTTTAGGTCCTTTGTCGAATATGAGTTAGTTATAGATGTTTGGATTGATCTCCGGTGTTTCTATTCTGTCCCATTGGTCTATCCATCTGTTTTTGTACCAGTACCAGGCTGTTTTGATTATAACTGCCCTGTAGAATGTCTTGAAGTCTGGAATTGTGATGCCTCCGGCCTTGTTTTTATTGTAAAGGATTGCTTTAGCTATTCTCGGTCTCCTGTTTCTCCATATGAATTTCAGCATCGTTTTTTCTAGGTCTTTGAAGAATGACTTTGGTATTTTGATTGGTATTGCATTGAACTTGTAAATTGCTTTTGGGAGAATGGACATTTTGATAATATTGATTCTTCCAATCCATGTGCATAGCAGGTTTTTCCATTTTTTGTGTCATCTTCTATTTCTTTCTTTAGTGTTTTGTAATTTTCATCATAAAGGTCTTTGACATCCTTGGTTAAATTTATTCCAAGGTACTTTATTGTTTTTGTGGCTATCGTGAATGGAATTGATCTTAGAAGTTCTTCCTCGGCCCTGGCAATATCTGTGTATACAAAGGCTGTTGATTTCTGAGCATTGACTTTGTATCCCGCTACTTTACCAAACTCTTCTATGAGTTCCAAGAGTCTTATAGGAGTTTATCGGGCCCCCTATATATAGTATCATGTCATCTGCAAATAGGGATAGTTTAACTTCCTCCTTTCCCATTTGTATCCCTTTAATTTCTTTTTCTTGCCTGATGGCCCTGGCTAACACTTCTAGGACTATATTGAATAGCAATGGTGAGAGTGGGCATCCCTGTCTGGTGCCAGTTTTCAATGGAAATGCCTCCAACATTTCCCCATTCAATATGATGCTGGCCATTGGTTTATCATAGACTGCCTTAATTGTGTTGAGGAATGTTCCTTCTAACCCCAATTTGCTTAGGGTTTTCATCATGAAAGGGTGTTGTATTTTGTCAAATGCTTTCTCTGCATCTATTGAGATAATCATATGATTTTTGTTTCTCAGTTTATTAATGTGATGTATTACATTGATTGACTTTCGAATATTGAACCATCCCTGCATACCAGGGATAAATTCCACTTGGTCTGGGTGAATGATCTTTCTGATGTGTAGTTGGATTTGGTTTGCCAGAATTTTGTTGAGTATTTTTGCATCTATGTTCATCAGGGTGATAGATCTGTAGTTTTCTTTCTCTGTTGTGTCTTTTCCGGGCTTAGGAATTAAGGTGATATTGGCTTGGTAGAAAGAATTTGGGAGGATTCCCTCCCTTCCAATTGTTTTGAATAACTTGAGAAGAACTGGGGTTAGTTGTTCTCTAAATGTCTGGTAAAATTCGGCAGTGAAGCCATCCGGTCCTGGGCTCTTCTTTTTTGGTAGTGCGTTTATTACTGATTCAATTTCTTCCATGGTTATGGGTCTGTTTAGATTTTCTGTATCTTCACGGCTCAGTTTAGGAAGGTTGTATGTGTCCAGCAATCTATCCATTTCTTCCAGGTTCCCCAATTTGTTAGCATACATCTCTTTGAGGTGGTTTCTGATGATTCTTTTTATTTCTGTTGTGTCTGTTGTTACATTTCCATTACTATCTTTGATTTTACAAATTTGGGTCTTCTCTCTCCTTTTTTTGGTTAGTTGGGCCAATGGTGTGTCGATTTTGTTTATTTTTTCAAAGAACCAGCTCCTGGTTTTGTTGATCTTTTGTATTGTTTTTTTTTTTTTTTTTTTTTTTTTTGGTCTCAATTCTTCTCTGATCTTGAGTATTTCTTTCCTCCTTCTGGATTTGGGCTTGATTTGCTGCTGTTTTTCTAAATCCTTGACGTGCATGGAGAGTTCATTTGTTTGGTTCCTTTCCAGCTTCTTGATGTAGGCACCAATTGCTATAAACTTTCCTCTTAGCACTGCTTTTGCTGTGTCCCACAGGTTTTGATAGGTTGTGTTACCATTTTCATTTGTTTCTAGAAATCTTTTGATTTCTCTTTTAATTTCTTCGATGACCCACTGTTCGTTTAGGATCATGTTGTCCATTCTCCATTTATTTGCATATGGTGTAGAGATTCTTGGGTTGTTGATTTCGAGTTTCACTGCGCTATGGTCTGAGAAGCTGCATGGTGTAGTTTCAATTTTTTTGAATTTGTTGAGGCTCCCTTCATGGCCTAGCATATGGTCAATCCTAGAGAACGTTCCATGTACTGGGGAGAAATATGTGAACTCTTTGGCTGTGGGGTGGAAGATACTGAAGATATCTACTAGGTCTATTTGGTCTATAGCGTCAATTAACTCTGTTGTTTCCTTGTTGAATTTCTGACTGGTTGATCTGTCCATTGGTGAGAGTGGGGTGTTGAAGTCCCCTGTTACTATTGTATTTGAATCTATAGCTCCCTTTAAATCCTTTAGTAATTCTTTCAGGTAGCCTGGCGCCCTGTAATTAGGTGTGTATACATTTATAATAGTAATGTCTTCCTGTTGGATAGATCCTTTAATCATTATATAGTGCCCTTCTCTGTCTCTTTTAATAGTTTTTATGTTGAAGTCTATTTTGTCTGATATCAGGATGGCCACACCAGCTCTTTTTTGATTTCTGTTAGCTTGGAGTATTTTTTTCCATCCTTTCACATTCAGTCTGCATGCATCTTTGCTGATAAGGTGTGTTTCCTGAAGGCAACATATAGATGGATTCTCTTTCTTGATCCAATCAGCTAGTCTATGTCTTTTGGTAGTAGAATTAAGATGATTCACATTCAGTGTGATTACTGTTAAGTACTGTCTTTTCCCATTCATGTTTCCTAAATGAACTGTTTATGTATTTTGAACTTTGTTTGTAGGTTACTCTACATTCGCTTTTTTTTGTAGTGAAGTTCTTGTTTTTGTATTTCTGTGTGCAGCATGTCTTTGAGCAAGTGTTGTAGGGTTGGACGTGTGGATACAAATTCTTTCAGTTTCAGTTTGTCTTAGAAGATCTTTATTTCCCCTTCATTCATAAATGATAGCTTTGCAGGGTATAGTATTCTAGGTTGGCATTGTTTGTCTTTTAAAACTTGAAATATATCATGCCATTGTCTCCTTGCCTGTAGCGTTTGCGATGAGAAGTCTGGGGTGAGTCTGATTAACTTACCTCTGAATGTGATTTGTCGCTTTTCTCTGGCACATTTTAGGATTTGTTCTTTGTGTGTCACTGAGCTGAGTGTTGCCACAATGTGTCACGGTGAATTTCTCTTCTGGTCTACCCTGTTCGGAGTCCTGGCTATCTGTTGAATTTGCCTGTTGTTATCCAGCTGCTTTTGTTTGAAGTTTTCTGATATTATTTCATTGAAAACACCTTCCAATCCATTCTCTCTTTCCACCCCCTCAGGGACTCCTATTATCTGAACATTACACCGTTTGTTTGAATCTTGTAGGTCTCCGACCATATTTTTTAATTTTTTAATTTCTTCTTCCTGCATTTGAACTGACTGTATTATTTCTGGAATTTTGTCTTCGAATTCTGATATTCGGTCTTCTATTTTATCTGTTCAATTTCTGAGGGATTCCACGGTGTTTTTTATATGGTCAGTTGAGTTCTTCATTTCCAGTATTTCATTCTGGCTTCTCTTTAGGATCTCTAATCCTTGGGCTTATTTTTCGTTCAGCTCTCGACACTGTTTCTCATTATTTCTAAGTATTCTGATTATTAATTTTCTGAATTCTTTTTTCTGGCATAGTTTCAAATTCTTCTTCTTCTTCAGCCTCTGTTATGGTTGATTTAGCCTGCTCCATTGGCGAGTTTATATGTTCTTCTATATTCCTATTGTGGGTTTTTGTTTTGTTTTTTGGCATTCCGTCTGGGTGGTTTTTCAGGTTGATTTCCCTCTGCTATGGGCTGCTGTGAGTCTGTACCAATATCCAGTGTAAGCAGGCTGCTCTGCCTTCTAGAGTTTGTTTATTTATTTTTTACTTATTTATTTATTTATTTTTGTAACTTGAGTGGACTGGTGTCAGGGCTTTGAGGTGCCAATCTCCACCCCTTGGGGGACCGGTTTCCTTGTTCCTACGCTCGCCGTTATGTGTCTGTGCCTGGGGTTCGTTGGTCAGCCACTCTCTTTCACTGCACCTCCTGCGTGAGGAGTGTCAAGTAGTTCCAGACCACCTTTGGACTCCGCCTCTGCTGCTTCCTCCTTCGGAGCAGAGGCCAGCCTCCTTTAAGCCCGAATGTAAACAAACAAGATGGCTGCACTCTGCCTGCTGCAGCTCTGACTGTGGGTTGGGTGGTCCTAAGGATCCTGGCATTATTGATCCTTCAGTTCATCCCCCTGGATCCTGCCTTCTTCCCGCGGGCGCTATTCAATTTTTTTTTTTTCTGGTAAGTTGAGTAGACTGGTGTCAGGGCTTTGAGCTGCCCTCCCTTGCTGCCCACCCCTGCTCAAGGAGTGTCCTGTCACTCCACTCCACCTTTGTGCTCTGCCTCCGAAGGTTAGTGCGGAGGCAGAGGCAGTTCTCCTTTAAGCCTGAATGTAAACAAACAAGATGGCTGCTTCCCACCCGCTGCAGTTCCGACTTGGGGGAGGGATCCTGGATTGTTCAGTCCCTCAATCAGACCCCCTGAATCGCTCACTCTTTCTGCAGGCGCTACTCACTCTGTTCCGTTTTCTATTTCCTCCCCCACTCAGTCGTGCATGTCTCAGTGTCAGTCCCAGGGTGGGTTGGGGGAGGGGCGGCGGCAGCTGCTACAGCGGTGCTGGGCGAGCACGCTGTCTCACCTCGGCTTCCAGTGCTGGTGCGTACACACTCCTGCTGGTGTACTGCTCCTCAGGCGTCCTTGTCCTCCTCGCAGGTCTACCCTGTCTCCCTCGTTTCGGAAGAGCTTCCCTTTCCCTGAAACTACAAATTCTCACCCCTCTTTGAACCTTCCCTTCCTGGACCATCAGTGTGCTCCCTCCCTATTCTGCCATCTTGGAACTCTTCCCTAGCTGTGTTCTCTCCTTGGAAAACAGCATAAAGTAGTTGCTGTATTCCCAAAACCCAATGAGGCACACAAAAATGGAATCAGGCCTAATGAAGAAGTTATTGTATCTCACTAGAGATACAGAAGATATTTATTGCCACAGAAGAATGAAATGTGTTTCAAATCTAGTTAATAAATTCACAGAATTTCCTGTAAGTGTTAGAGAGAATACAACTAAGCAAGATGATGCTGCAATGCTTTTTTGTCATGAAGAAATGAGCCTGATTCAAAGATGACAAACATGTAGTATGGAGTGCGAAATGTGTGCTTGCATTGCTCAAATAATAGAACCACCAAAGGTTGGATTCAGAAGACAGGAAAGCTTAGCCTATTATAAAAAGCATCCAGCGCTTTCCTCTTCTCTATCACATCAGATTATAAGAGACACTGATCACCAGCCATCAGACAAGCAATCATGCACAGAGTGCTCTTGCCTACCCCAGGGGGACAAAGTGATAGATATTTTACAATGTAGAATGGAGAGAGGTCCATTAGGACACAGAGGAGGCTGCTTGGGGAACCCTGTGCTGTGGCTTTTACTTCTTAAGGTAACAATCCTGTTTATCTGAATGGTTCATGGACAAGTCATCCAATTACCTTCTGGGTAGTCTAGCTCCCTAAGTAGCTGGTTGTGACTCAAACTCAGAATTCCAACAGGTTTCCTGGTTTTCAGAACCACCTTTTCCAGAGCTTATCCTTTGGCCCCATATAAAATACCTAAGTCCATTGCCTCACACAGTACTTGGATAACACTGTTACGCCATCTTTTCAGTGTCAAGATTATGACTTCATATTTCATGTTAATTTGTCTATATTTTTTGCCTCGTGTTAAGAATATCATGTTTCTTAGGCTCTTTAGGATACAAAGAATAGAAAAAGGCTCTGATTATTTTAGATAACAGAATGCAAAGGGAAGCATGAAAAATTGGATATGTCTCAAAAGCATAGACTAGGGGATCACAGACAATTGGAACACCATTCATCACAGGCATCACACAACATCAGCTCTGATGGTTTGACAATAGCTTGGGGGCAGGAACAGAAATCTTATTTCTGGGCCAGGCTTACGTTTCAGTTCCTGTATCTACTTTTCCCTTCAACTGCTTCTCTTTGCTACTTTGATGTCGACTGTTTGTCTTCCTTCCCCTTTTCTGTTCTTCATGTTCCCTACTTACCATACACCCTGCTTGCCCAGGGCATTGGTGCTTCACGGCTCTGTGCCCGCCTTCATGCTCCATCTCTCCACGACTGCATCACTCCCTACCCCGCTGAGCTGCCTTGCAGGTCTCTCATTCAAACTCTCCCTGCTAGTTCTCAGGCACAGGGTGAGCTCTAGGGTAAAGCTCTCTCTTGTGCTGGGCATCTTGAGGACCCCTACTCAGCTTACAGAGAGTATAAACTCATCCCTACTCTGGTCTGCTGAAGGCAAAGTAGCAGGAACAAACAATACAGACATGGTGATCTGGCACTTGGTCATCTCAGAGAAGACCGATGATGTCCCTAGGTATAGGATGCCCTATTGAAAATTCTTCAACCCTAAACTCTATAACATTTTTTGAACAAGAAAGAGATGAGGTCAAGCCAATCTGGTGTAAAATTCTGAATCTGGTGTAAATATGACATCTCAGCTAAATATCACCTAATCCCAAAGAAGGAAAGAGCTTGAAGACAGTAGAATCCCAGCAACAAAAAAAGTGAAAACTCAGAGTAAAAGCAAATGGAGTTTTCCTCCCACCCTCCTCCCTCCCTCACTTCCTCCCTTCCTCCCTTCCTCTTCTCCCTTTCTCTTTCTCTCTTTCTCTCTCTCTCTCTACCTCCCTCTTTCTCTTTCTTCCTTTCTTTTTTTCTTTCTTTCTTTCTTTCATTGAAAGGCAGAGTTCCAGAGACAGAGATCTTCCATCCACTGGTTCACTCCCTAGATGGCCAAAATGGCTGGGCTGGGGAAGCTCAAAGCCATGAGCTTCATCCCAGCCTCCAACATGGTGGCAGGGGCCCAAACACTTGAGCTATCTTCTGCTGATTTTCTCAGGCCATCAGGAGGGAGCTGGATTGGAAGTGGAGCAGCTGGGACATGATCCGTCACCCATAGGGGATGCCAGCATCAGATTACCTGCTGCACCACAACACTGACCCCAAGTTACTACTTTCCTAATGTGCTGACTGTTGAAGCCACCACTCAAGTATTCAGTTCAACCAGCACTTAATCATATTGCCAACAACCTGCAGTACCCCTTCAAGATGGCAGGACACTGCCATAGAATAGGGCCATAGCCATTATAAACACAATGAAGGCCAAGGCATGGATTCCTTTCAGACACTTATTTTTCCAAGCATTCATTCATGCTCATTCTCTAAGGTTACCAGACAGTTGTAATAAAAGTGGATCTAAAAAAAAAGAGACTGGATCTGTTAATAGGAACTGATTGATGAAAAACTTACATATATAATGTGGGAAATATACTGATCACAGTAGCCAAACCTTATTGGTTACATGAGCTGTACAGCTTTTCATAATTTCAAAATTTCTTCTCAAATGTATATTTTACTTCCAAACAAAAAAATACATACTTTTGTCCAAAAAAATGAACATCACATCAAATAGAGCCCACACTTGAATTGTAACCACTGACCCAGCTTTTTTCTACACGGCCTCAACATTGACATTGAAACAGAATATTGACTTGCTTTCTAAAAAATTGTTTCTTTGCAGAAAAAAATTTTTTTCTACCTAGCAATATATTGTCCCCTCATGGGCAATAAAGCATCAGGTCTAAGGTACTAATTTATTTATCTTAAAAAATAGAGAAAATTCATCATCCTTAGTGACAACATTTAGAGCTTAATTATTTCATCAAAATAGCATAATTTCTCAAAGCACACACAGCACAACTTACTGAATTTTCCAGGAGAAATAGCATCACTATGTATTTCTGGGTTCTTGGGTCAATGCTATTAGAAGTAATTATGTTGAATGGCAGAACTCTAAAATAATTGCTTTAAGATATAAATATAACTTATAGCCCCCAAAACTTATTATCACTTCCCCCAGGAATTTATAACCAAATTATATTGTTAATTTCTTAATTAAAAATAAATTATTAAAGAGCACTGGAAGATACTAGGAAGATGAAAGTTAGATAAAATGCTGTTTAAATTATGAGTTTATAAAAAGACAGTCAGCATATGAGCTCTTTTGTACTGCCGGGCTAGTAGACAATGTTACTTGGGAATCAGACCCGTAGTTGCCAACTGCAATGTGTTGAATGAGGGACTTCTGAAAGATATATCCACCCTGTAACCCCCGAGCCTGTCCATGTTACCTCATCTGGCAAAATGGTTCTTGAACATGTGATTTACTTAAGGATCTCAAAATGAGATCTTCCTGTATTATCTGGATGAGTCTTAAAGACAAAGTCTGGTGTCCTAATATGAAACAGAAAAGGGGCCAGCGCCGCGGCTCAATAGGCTAATCCTCCACCTTGTGGCGCCGGCACACGGGGTTCTAGTCCCGGTCAGGGCGCCAGATTCTTTCCCGGTTGCCCCTCTTCCAGGCCAGCTCTCTGCTGTGGCCAGGGAGTGCAGTGGAGGATGGCCCAAGTGCTTGGGCCCTGCACCTGCATGGGAGACCAGGAGAAGCACCTGGCTCCTGCCTTCGGATCAGCGCGGTGTGCCGGCCGCAGGGCGCCAGCCATGGTGGCCATTGGAGGGTGAACCAACGGCAAAAAGGAAGACCTTTCTCTCTGTCTCTCTCTCTCACTATCCACTCTGCCTGTCAAAAAACAAAACAAAAAACAGAAAGGGGGTGCCAGTGTTGTTTCTCAGAAGGTAAAGCCACCACCTGCAATGCTAGCATCCCATATCATACGGGCGCCAGTTCAAGTCACAGCTGCTCCACTTCTGATCCAGCTCCCTGCCAACATGCCTGCGAAAGCAGAGGAAGATGGTCCAAATGCTTGGGTCCCTGAACCCATGTGGGAGACCCAGAAGAGGCTCCTCGCTCCAGGCTTCAGCTTGGCCCAGGCCCGGCCATTCGACCATTTTGGGGAGTGAACTAGTGGATCAAAGATTCTCTCTCTCTCTCCCTCCCTCCCTCCCTCTATCTGTAACTCTGCCTTTTAAAGAAATAAAAATAGGTCTTTAAAAAATAAAAATGAACAGAAGAGACACAAAGAGAAGAGGAAAAGGCCATGTGAAGATGAAGTTAGAGAGCGGAGTGATGCAATCGCAAACTAAGGAATGATAACAGTTACCAGAAACTGGGAAGGGCAAGGAAGGAGACTTCCCTAAAGCCTCTGGCACAGGGGTGGAAAGCTGTATTCTGCCAAGGGCCATTTGGATATTTCTATCATTCACAGGCCACACACAATCATCAACTTAAAATTAAACCTGCAATAGATTTATTGAATTTTGAGTCCCATCTGCAGTTATCTTGGCAGAGCCAGACCAGTTGACTCCTCAGGCCTCACACAGCCCGGGGGCCAGATGTTCCTCGCACCTGCTCCGCCGAGTGTGGCCTTGCTGATGCCTTCATTGCGGACTTCTACACATTGGGACTCTGGAAGAATAAATGTCTGTTCTCTTATGCTGCCTACTTTCCGGTTATTTGCTCTAGCAGCCTTGGGAAGCTAATACATGAACCCTTCTATGCCAGACTGTGATGCCTGTTTTGAGTTGCTAGGACTCCGAGAATCCTGTATTCAGTCAGCAAATTGTAGACTAGCACCTTGCATGGGACGAGAGTAAGTGAAAACATTCATGCACAATCCATATCACAACAGTAAGACATAAAATCTACTTAATGAGAAGTAACACTTGCCTGGATCAGAAACCTTAATAGTAGACATACGAAATCAAACTCCGAGGGACAAAGGCCAGTTACATGAGAGCTTTCTGGAACCATACTACCATAAAGAACATTTGTACACACCAAACTTTTCAGCATGGCAGACTTCCAAATTCATTTATTCTATAATTCAAAGAATCTTTATTGAGCAGTTACTTTGTCCCAGGTACAGTGCTGATTGCTAGAAATAAAAATTATATACAATGTAGGCCTCAAGAAAGTATAGTTTGATGGCATTCTCTGCTGTGGCCAGGGAGTGCAGTGGAGGATGGCCCAAGTACTTGGGCCCTGCACCCCATGGGAGACCAGAATAAGTACCTGACTCCTGCTTTCGGATCAGCACGGTGCGCCGGCCGCAGCGCACCACCCGCGGCGGCCATTGGAGGGTGAACCAACGGCAAAGGAAGACCTTTCTCTCTGTCTCTCTCTTTCACTGTCCACTCTGCCTGTCAAAAAAAAAAAAGAAAGAAAGAAAGAAAGAAAGAAAGAAATACATAATAAATACAACACTAATATACTTCAAAGGGTTGGTGGAAAATAGGTTAATTTTGGTACAAAAATTTTTTTAAATCAATCTATGGTTAATTCATAAAACTCATTTTACACGAATTTCTGGGAGACTCTGTGAACAATGTAGTTAGAACACACTGTGGTAGCCAATTGCTAAACTTGCTGTAAATGCATTGTAAATTGGGACATTTAAGCCAGACTTGAGTGTGGAAGGTTTTTCAGACGTAGTGACATTTGAGTAGAATTTTGAAGGAAAGGCAGAATTACAAATTAGAGATAATGGTATCTCAACATCAAGCAGGAAAACAAGTAGGAGCATCCTACGGATGGCCTGTACTGACCAACCTTTAAATGGCCTTTATGAGGAAGTGCATAGCCTGTTCAGACATTGGAATAAAGAATGCCCTAGCCATTGTTCCTACTCTAAGATTTCATCACTTCTAATATCCCAGAATTCCTGTAAAAAAGCTAACACTGTTTAGTTCTTAAGATCCAATTCCATTGGATTTATTGGCTCTCTGTTAAGTGACAATGTGACCACTATCAACGATTGATAGTTTGCAACTAGAATTACTTTGATGATTAAGAACCAGTGCATCTTTACAAGAAGCTTACACTATCACAAGCATGAAGGTGACAATGCTGCTTCTGACTCATAAAGCAAGCATGAAGTGCTGTGCGTGTTCAGAGGAGGAAAGGATGGATTGTATCTAGTAGAAGAGGATCAAAGGAAGCAGGCTGATGTAGGTGGCATAAGAAAAGGACCTTGAACAACAGCTAACATTTTGAAAGATCTTAGGTGATCTTATTATGATGTAATGTTCCATATTTGGTTTCATGTTTGCAAGGTCGTTGTTAAGATCAGCTTGTCTTTTATAAATTTTTTGGAAGAATTAATTCTATGTATTCCTCTTCTTTAGTCATGTTAGCATAGTGATTTTGACCTGTGCATAGGCAATAATCCATTGGCTGTGATGTGAGACATGAAGCAAGAACTTCCAGCCAGAAAGCAAGCTTCCCCCAATGATCTAGGTAGCCAGTCACCAAGTCTCAAATGTATAGCATGAAGAATGCATTGCTCTGACCTGTATCAGCACAGTATATCTGTTTTCCATTCCTAATAGTTACACAATTTCTCTGTGATGGTTCTGATTACTTCTTGATCAGTCTAACCAGAAATTATCTATCATATTAATCTTTGCAGAGAACTATTTTTGCTTTGTTGATTTTTCTCCATTATTTTTTCTTTTTAAGCAATTTCTGCCCTTATTTTAAAATATTTTTATTTCATCTTCTTTGGTTATATTTTTTTTAAATGTAACTTCTTGACATCAGCAATTGGTTCCTTTGTTTCCTGCTTTTCCTTTTCTGAAGTAAACATTATCTCAATGTATTCTTTCAAAGTTCACTTCTGCCCCAATCTAGAAGACTTTTCTAACATTTAGTTATAATTATTTTCTACTTTTATTATATAATTCCTATCATTATTTTAAAATATGTGTCATGAGCAGTGAATGGTGTTGGACTTTCTGCTACTTACAGAACAATACATGGATTTTTGAAATTACAAACTGACCGTCTCTATTGCCTAACTGGTGAGATTACTACTATTCCATTGAGGACTCGGAGCTAATTTTTACCATCTTACTTGATGTTATATACCCAGATTTGTGTCTTTTTCTTTCCTTTTTCTTCCTTTATTCCCTCATTGTGTTGAATGGTTTGCTCTGCTTCTCTATTATACTGCTTATAAGTTGTGTAATACATGTCCATTTTATTAATGGAATAATTTTATATTTTAATTTGTATATTTAACTTTTAAATTTTTTAAATTTATCAGGTTATACTTCCAATTCTAGAACAATCCATGGCATAAGGATACTTTAAAGTGATCATCCTTTCCCACATATCTTACATGTTGTTATTGTGTGACATTCTTATTCTACCTTGTAATTTTGCACCTTCTCAACAAGCTAGACTGTACATTTTATGCTTTGTGTAGTCAGCGTTTTTTAGATTTACCTATATGTTTACTTATTTATCTTCTCAATGTTCCTTCTTACATCTTTGACTTCAGGGAGGATAGTTCATTTTTCTGAAATGTGTCCTTCAGATGTTCCTTTAGTAAACACCTACAGAAAGTAACTTGTCCTTTGCCATTTGTTTGAAAATGTCTTTTTATTTTGCCTTGTGTCTGAATGAAAATTTATTGTGGTAAGGATTTGATTGGCACCTATTTAATCTATTTATGAAAACATCACAAGGGGCCGGCACTGTGGCGTAGCAGGTTAACGCCCTGGCCTGAAGCACTGGTATCCCATATGGGTGCCGGTTCAAGACCCGGCTGCTTCACTTCTCGTCTGGCTCTCTGCTATGGCCTGGGAAAGCAGTAGACCCATGTGGGAGACCCAGAGGAAGCTCCTGGCTCCTGGCTTTGGATCGGCGCAGCTCTAGCTGTTGCGGCCAATTGGGAGGTGAACCAGCAGATGCAGGCCCTCAATCTCTCTCCCTCTCTAACTCTGACTTTCAAATAAATAAATAAATAAATCTTTAAAAAAAAATCATGAAGCCCTGCATGGAAAGAGAGTCTTTCTAGAAAGGATTAACATGGCTCCAAAGGCACTACCAATCCAGAACCCTTTGAACTAAGTTTATTGGTTTGGGATCTTATAGATACTATGAATTTGGATCGAAATCTAAGGACAGTGGTTTGATTACTAATTTCCAATGAAGCTTTTTTTTTTGCCATGTCTAATCCATGTAAATTATTTTCTAATACAAATGTCATTGAGATTATAACCTTGCCAAGTGCCAACTTGATGTAGGGGTGTCACTCCACCACCCATCTTGCATGGGCACAGGCCTAGTCTTCTCTCTCTCCCATATTATCTGATAACAAGATCTGCTAATGCCCAGTGGTCATAACATTATGCTTTCATTTACCTTTCTGGTTGCCCACTTTCTCCTTCAATTTACCTAATGTTTTTGTGAACTCAACTACATATTTAAAAAGATATTTCTGTTACACATGCAACTAAATTCTACCTAGCAAGGAGGTGATGCGTGAAGCATTCAAGTCTCGCTCTCAAAGAAACGGAGGGCTCCTTTTCCTTATGCTTTTCTATTCTTCCCACTGACTGAGTTGCAGACAGGGTGCTGAGCCAATCTGACCACACTGACCATGACAATGCACTGGGGGTGTCAGAACAACACGAACAAAGGAGCCTGGGCCCCTGACAGCTTCACAGAGCAGAGCTGTGGTTCGGCTTTGACTTGTGGACCAGAAATAAACTGTTGATGATTTAGCCACTATTATTTAGAGTCACTGTCATGGTAAGTAAGATTTTATGGTAATACACCAAGTTTGAAGTGGGTGTGAAAAGAGATGATATACAGGATGTATATATACTTGGAGATAGTTAAGTGCAAGGGGTAATGGTGTTCTGAAAAATTTTGGAGGATGTTCAAGGTGCTCTATGGCTATCCCACACTTTCTTTTAAGGGTTATTCCTACTGTTGGTGGAAAGATTTGTCTAACAGAACTCACTAATGTGGCATTTGTAATCCTTTATATATTTGCATTTGCAAGGTTTGGACTCATAGGCTCTTTGATTTTCTTAGTAAATATCCACATTTAATTAGCTACCCAGAAGGAATTAAGTAGTCCTAATTACTGCCTCTACTCTAGAGAGCAACGTGTGAGATTCTAAAAGAGATGGCATAAAAATATTTTGCATATGAAGGTATATCATTTCATCAAAGGCAGAATTCTTTCCAAACAATGGGTGTGTGTTATTAAGCACAAGTATTTCTTTATATAAGAATAAAAAATGCAAAAAATTGCATATTCTAAGAATAATGCTAGAACCATAACAGTTCGCTGTTAGCTTTGACTAATGTAGCTTTTGTGTCTTTACAGAATCGCGAAAATGGAGATGAGCTACAATAATTGTAGCCACCCATGTCATGCATTTTGGAATAAATTAATGTTTTTATAACAAGTTACTGAGCTAAATTCTAAGGAGACAAAAATTTATAAGATGCAATCTCTATCTTGACACATCATGGCCCAATATAGTAACTGCAACAAGATATGAAATAATTATAACCTCAATAAAAGGTGACAAATGCCCAGCAGCGTCTAGAGAGGTGTCAGGTGAGTTCATTGCTGAGAATTGCACCCTGTCCTGTTGATTCTAACAGCACATGACTCCTGCCTTAACTTTTATCCAGATCCAAGGTATTTTGAGTCATAAGCACATAGCACATGGTTCAGCTTTCTTGAATCTCTTTTTCTAACACTGAAAGCAAAAACCTTTCATTTTATTTCAGAAGGAATCACACAAAGTTGGAACCGTTGAAGACATCATTTATGGTGGCTTTGGAAATGAATATGCCATGAATACTTCTCCTGAGCTATCATAACCATTAGGGAGTATAAACAAGCAAAAACCCAAATCAGTAGTTTACGTTGCAGTGAAATACCGTCTTGTTTCTTCTCTCTGGAGGAGATGGCACAAAACATTTCATCCTCTTTAATCTGTTCTCACTCATATAGTCTTGTTTATGATGCTAACAATTATGACAGTGCAGTAGCGGACCCGGGAACTCATCAGCTCCAGCTTCCCAGAGGCACTCAGCTTTCACATGCGTCGTGAGCGATGGCTTGCAGAGGCATTGCTTAATATTTGTAATCAGCTTGAGTCTGGTGTGATCCTCAATATGCATTCTTCGTTCCCAACAAATGATAAATTATAAGGCTATTTATTGCCTGGCAAAGAGAGAGTCATTTTTCCCCCACCAAAGATTTATTTCCCAACCAAGTCGTTCTTGAATCATTGAATGTCACTTTGAGTTGTTTCTAGTCCTCTAAACAAGTTTTCTGCCAATCACCCCAGATGTGCGAGGAGTGTATAGTTATTGAATGTGAAATGTTTCCATCGGAATAGAGGAAATGGTCTGCCAACATCCAAGAGGGTGGCAAGAATGAATTAGGGAAAATAAAGCAAGGAAAATGACAGACGACTTACACAGCCACAAGGAAGCAGGCAATTTCATCAATAGTCAAACTTCATCACATTGGGCTAAGTAAAAAAAAATCGTGGTTCTTCAAATGGGGATAAAGTCTCTGAAGTATCCTTAGAAGTGGATTTCCTAAGTAAAGACATATTGTAAGCAAGATTGCAAACAGGCTGTCTATTTAAGCTATGTATAAAATGTCTCATCTATTTGCAAAAGCAGACATTGTCTTTTTTCTTTGTCCACCAAAGCAGCCCTAGCAAGTCTCACTTGACAATCTCTCATTGACCACTGATTTTTGGCACTACCCTTTAAAACAGATTGAGTTTAAAAAATTGCTTTGTTGACACCTTTTGCTACAAAATTTGTCCCCATTAGTGAAGTTATATATTAACTCAGTTGGGACAAATATGCCCCTGGTTATAATTTTATAGTTCTACAATATTACTTACATCAGCATCTTGCTAATAGAGTTGCAACATGGGCACAGAAATGACCTCAGGAGGAGAAGGTGGCTCTTTGGTCACCAATGAAGGCTAGATTGTCACAGAGAATTGCTGTCTCTCCTTCAAGAAAGTGTCCCTTCCCTTGACCTCAGCTTCTCTGTCTTCATTTTCCTGTCTGACCACTATGTTGTAGTGTTTTACATTGGTTTCTTTTTCTCTCCCTCTCCCTACCTTTGTTCTCCTTTGGTGAAGCATCACTTCCAGTGTTGATGTGGGCCACACTTTTTATTGATCAGCTGGTGCTTCTCAGACCTGTACTTCCTGTTTTAACCCAGATTCTGAGCCTCAGTCTGTATTTCTGGTGAGACATCTCTGCTGGGATATGTTCCACTGGCATCTAAAATGTGATCTATTTAACCTGAACACAGTTTCTCGCCTTCTGCCCCCAAACTAGCTCCTTTTTCTTTCTTTAACTTGGGAACATGATCACACTCAGGGGCTGAGACAGACACTCTTGCCATTTCTTGCTTTTCAATCCCTAAGTCAGATCAATTTTACCTTCAAGTTGACTCCCAACTCCTTCTCTACTCTGTCATTCCCATAATTTAGAGGAGAGACTCCTTAACATGGCTTTCACATCTCACAACCTGATATCATCTATTGACAGAAATAAACAGGCTCTGTAAAGTGGTTAATCTAAGATTTATTCATGGCAGACTATGAATGACCTCAGCTTGGGAGACACAAACCCAGCAACTTTCAGTAAATCTTGGGAATTTATATATTCTGTGACAGTAAATTGTCACTTATTACACAGTGAATATACATTGGCTTGGCCCCAAAAAGTAGACTTTAGGTAAGTGGAGATGAATTTCTCACAGGTTGGAGATCACCATTTTTAGAACATGATTGGTTACAAATATCTTCATAGGGTATCGTGAGAAGGATACTGATTAATTTTAAGAAGGACATTTCTGAGAATAGATAAGAATTATAAGAAGAACAAAGAATTGTCAAGGTTACTCCAAATGGCTAGCACAAAACAGACCTATGTACACATTACCCAAGTCAAACTGAGCTGGAAGACAAGATTAATGGCTCTGTCTGGACACTGCCCAGACGGGTCTTAGTAGTTATTTCTCTGACATGTTTTGAAAGACTTTTTAGGGAGAATTCTCACATCTAATCATTACAGACTCATAGCTCATCTGTCACTTTACTCCACGTACCTTATGTTTTAGGAATACAGGAGAATTCACCAATTTTTAAGTCCCATGTCTTTCCAAAAAGCTACACCTTTGGTCTTGTTTTACCTGCTATCTGGAATGTGCTTTTGACTTGTTCATTGTGAAAACTGTGTCAAGTTTAAGAGCAAGGGATGTGTTGTCAGAGCTGGTTGGTTCTTTCTCTCCACTTATTTAGCCAAGTGACATTACACCAATTGATTTACTCTGTGCCTAAGGGTCTTTATCTGTAAAGTAGGAACAAACATGCATAGCTCAGGGAGTTTTTATGATGGCAAATTATGATAACATATGAAAAGATTCTATTATGGTGCTTAGTAAGAATTCAGTAATAGTAGTTGAAGACTTTTCTGTTCTATAATTCTTTAAAGCCCCGTTCAAATGCTTTGCAAGACTTTTTAGGGAGAGTTCTCACATCTAATCATTCCAGATTCAAAGCTCACCTTGGATGAAGCGTTTCCTAATCTCCATAGGTAAAATGAATCACTCCCCTTACTCTAGTCCTTACTTTTACAAGAGCACTTACTGGGAGTTTTTAATTGATTGCATATGTGTTCAGTTGTGAAATCCTCAAGTACAGAACCACCTATGTCTGTTTATTTTTGTAAACTTCAACATCTATCCATATCTAAACATATTTTAAAAACTATCTGCTGCTGAAATGAGTAAGACAACCCTTTAATTCATGAGAAGCTTACAGGTAAGTTCAAGACTGGGAGTGTAACAAAAGTGAAATAATCATGGGCAGATAATAATTGGAAAATATCACATAAGCAGGTATCGAAGTCCTGTGGTGTGAACTATTTGATGAAAGAAGAGACCAGTGTGGCTTGGAGAAGCTGACAATGATTTGGAGGCTTCCATAGGGAAGAGGTTGCCTTTGATCCAACTGAAATGTTCATATCTTTCCTGTGCTCAGCCTTTATCTTTTGAGGTTAATAGTCTGATGTTGATTTTTAAAAATTCAATGCATTGTGTGCATTTTTAACTACTAAGAACATTCAATATTTATAAACAACAAATCAGCAAACTAGCACTTGAGAACGCAGTTAAGACAGTGTAAGAATACCACTAAATGAGAGTTAGACTGCTGGGATCTCATTTTAATTTATGACTAAACAAACAGATTGAGTGGACAGATTCCAGTCTATACATTTGCCACCCCACTACTTATGTGACTGTGGAATTCTCTTCATGCCTGCGGTAATCTCTCCATATCTAAACTCTCTCGTCTGTAAAATGAGAAGAATCATGACTCCTGTCCCAGAAGTTTGTCTAGAGAATTATGGGAAATAACCTATGTAAAGTGCTCAACATGTAACCCAGCCAAAGGAAGCGTTATGTGAATGCTCTCCTCTGCCTTCTCTCCTTCTTGCTCTTCTTTCTCCTCCTTCTCCTTCCAAATGAATAAACCAGATAACTTACCAAGAAATCTCTTTATTTTGGCATAGACTAAAATGAAAAGTATTATCTACAGGAAACTCTACCTCTACTGTTTTACATACATGATTGAAGTCTTTGGTTTTCTCCTCTCAGCAAACAGCAGAGCACTCCCCTGTTAAAATTCACAATTCACTACACTTAAGGAAGAAATAATGAACAATCAGAAAAGAGTTGTGTGATAGAAAGACTCTTTCAGTCTCCAGCACCGAGAAGTTTCTGAACAGCCCAGGGCAGTGGAGACTTTTTCCACATTGAGCCACAAAGGGCCAAAGAATTAGGATACCAAATGGCGGGGTATTGGAATGTCATTGAAATTGTAGCAAAGTGGGGAAATTTTTGTATTTAGCAAAATTCCTGTCAGAGAAAGCAATCAGGATGTATTTTGATAAAATAGTAGTGATGGTAGCAGAGGCAAGGGTAGGGGATGAAGTGAGGGCCCCCCAAGCAATGCTTGAGTAACAGTAGGTGGTGGCTACACCATGTTCAGAGGTTTCTGGGTAGTGACTTTATAGGTAGGACTTTGATTTTTCTAAATGGGGGATGCAAGTTCACGGGCTGAGCTGACTGGTTCTCATACTTCACCATACATCAGAATCTCCTGAAAGCCTTTTATAAACACATTTCTGGCCTTCACCCATACAGTTTCTGACTCAGAGGCCTGGCGTGGGGCCCCAAAATCTGCATTTCCACCAGGTTCCCAGGTGATGCTGATGCTGTGGATATAGGAAACCCACTTTGAAACCGTTGACCCAAATCAGAAAGAAGATGCTAACCACAGACACCCAGTAGTCCTACTTTTCTACTCTTTCACCCTCCTAAAAATAAATATTAAAAAAAAATGAAACGGGGGTCAGCGCTGTGGCATAGAGGGTAAAACCATCGCCTGCAGTGCCAGCATCCCATATTGGTGCCGGTTTGAGTCTCGGCTTCTCCACTATCTATCCAACTCTCTGCTGTGGCCTGGGAAAGCAGTAGAAGATGGCCCAAGTCCTTGAGCCCCTGCACCTACATGGGAAACCCAGAAGAAGCTTCTGGCTCCTTGGCTTCAGATCAGTGCAGCTCCAGTCATTGCGACCATTCGGGGAGCGAACCAGTGGATGAAAGACCCCTCTCTCTTTCTCTGTCTCTCCTCTCTCTGTGTAACTCTGACTTTCAAGTAAATGATAAGTAAATCTTTAAAAAAAATAAAACCAGTTGGAAGGATGCCATATTATTAGCATGCTTGGTGTTTGTGATTATTAATTTGACACCTGCCTGTCTTAATACAGCCTTGACACAAACTAATAAATAACAGTGCCACTACTTCTCTTTCTTCTTTCTCTCCCTCCTCTATTTCTCTGGTGAAATTGATCATAAAATGGCTACCTTCACATCACCCAAGAAAGAAAATAAATTGACTCATAATCATATGAAAACACTTGACAAAAATATTGCTTTTATAATAAAGTCATATAAGGAGATATAGAAACACCTTTTTTCTGTTTCATAAAATTAATTTCATTGGTTTATACAATATACTTCATTGCACTGGTTAGTGATGTTTGCTGGAAGCAAGATTTCCAAAATTCCACACCAGTTTGCCTATTATTCAGTTTGATGTGAAGTTGTAAGAATGACTGACCAGCCTGGTCTTTACATATATTTCTTTAAAAATAAATCCCAAGTGATTTCAATGATGATTTGATCCTGCTATTTTTCAAGCTTCTTGTTTGCTATACATCTTGAATTGACAGCTCCAGTTATATTTAATTTAACTCTCTGGAACCTAGCAAGTGCCTGGACTCATTTTTTCAAACAAATAAAGGCAATGTTCATGATACTTTTGCAATTGAATTATCACCACCCTACAGGAACATTTCCCCTGTGATCCACTGCTTCAAGATCAGTCACTAAACCTGCCCAACTCCACACCCGCAATACAACACAGAACCTGCTCCAGGGGCATCCACCCAGCACATGGTGCTATGGTCAGAGTAGTCAATTGAATACAGTTTTGTTCTCAAAAGGCAGAGCAATTTCACAATGCTCACAATTATCCATGCATTATTGCTTGTACTCGCAGCTCTTTTTTAATATTAAATCTGAATTGGGTCCCTCTATAATGCACAATTCTCTCAAAAAAGATGTAAATAATGTATTTCTAGATGAGACTCTTGGTTTAGGAATTTGGAATATATTTAAGAAGCAGACATAACTGTATTCTTTTTTATTTACTTATATACTTGAAAGTCAGAGTTACACAGAGAGAGGAGAGGCAAAGAGAGAGGCCTTCCATCCGATGGTTCAGTTCCCAATTGACTGCAACGGCTGGAGCTGTGCCAATCCGAAGCCAGGAGTCAGAAGCTTCTTCTGGGTTTCCTATGCGGGTGCAAGGGCCCAAGGACTTGGGCCATCTTCTACTGCTTTCCCAGGCCATAGCAGAGAGCTGGATCGGAAGTGGAACAGCCGGGACTAGAACCAGCGTCCATATGGGATGCCAGCACTTTAGGCCAGGGTGTTAACCCACTGCGCCACAGGGCCGACCCCATAACCGTATTTTTTTTTTTTTTTTGATAGTCAGAGTTAGACAGTGAGAGAGAGACAGAGAGAGGTCTTTCTTTTCCATTGGTTCACCCCCCAGATGGCTGCTACGGCTGGCACGCTGTGCCGATCTGAAGCCAGGAGCCAGGTGCTTCCTCCCAGTCTCCCATGCAGGTGCAGGGCCCAAGCACTTGGGCCATCCTCCACTACACTCCCGGCCACAGCAGAGAGCTGGACTGGAAGAGGAGCAACCGGGACAGAATCTGGCGCCCCAACCAGGACTAGGACCCGGGGTGCCGGCGCCGCAGGTGGAAGATTAGCCAAGTGAGCTGCGGCGCCGGTTATAACCGTATTCTCGATACCTTTCTCAACAACTCTTGTTTCTTTTGATATTAAAAAATGTGATTCTCTTATTTGATAAAGATCTTGTATAATGAAAATCTAACTGCATTTTTGGTGTCCAACTGCTGACAGCTTTCAATCCCCACTATTTTCTCCTCCTCTGTCCATTCTGTTTAGGCTGATGAGAAAGTCCATTTGTTCCCTCCTTGGGCGCTGGTGCCAATGTCAAACCTGCAAGCTCCCATCCATGAGTGTGGGAACCTTCACCCCAGCTCTATCACCATCCATCTCGTCTGATTTATTTCCATGATCTCTGAAGCTACTTCTGGACCTGCTTGGGAAGCTGCCTTGCTCCGGCCAGAAAGCCTAGTTATGTGAGTAAGAAGCCTTGCCATTCCCTCTTGGTGCATGTGTGGCATCAGTCTCAACACCTGCGAGGCAGAGGCTCTATCTGCCTCTGTGAAGTTCCCAGAACATACCATGGTACCTTGCCATTTAATAATAATAATAATAAATACTTAAAAAAGTGAGAAAAGATTTCAGCAATCACTTCACAAAATAAGTTACATAAATTTCACGACATCATATGGAAAGATGCCTAACGTCCTTAGTTGAAAAATACAAATTAAAATTATAATACACTATCACCAAACTTACTCAATGATTACCGCTTTTTCAAATGATAATACCAAGTGCAAGCGAGAATGCAGACCAACAGGAACTCTTGGATATTGTGGTGGGAATGCAAAATGGTACAGCCCCTTGGGAAGAGGTCTGCCAGTTTCTGATGAAGTTACAGATGCACTTGCTGTACAAGTTAGCAATCCCACTCCTACGGAAGAGCATTGAAAACTTATATATGCATATGCAGACAAACCGATATACACTTGTTTATATGGACTTTATTCATAATCTCAAAAAACAAAAAGTGCAAGCAAACCAAACGTCCATCAATCGGTGAATAAACAAACTTTAGTATGTACATAAAGCAAACTACTCCTCAGCAATAAAGAGGAGTCAGTTACTGACACACACAACCACATGAATACATTTTAAATGTTGGTGTAGCAAGTGAAAGAAGCCAGACAGAAGAGGTTAGTTAGCACACGATTCTATTTATATGAGCTTCTGGAGAAGGTATAACCACAGGAACAAGGAACACATCAGTGCTTGCCAGGGTCTGGAAGTGAGAGGAGCAGTTTGACTCCAAGGCGACAAGGGTGAATTCTGGAGGATAATGAAAATGTGTTTTATCTTCTGCATCTGTTGAAACTCATGAAACTGACCACAATAAAGGTTATATGTACTGTATTTAAATTATACCTCATAAACATGACTATATAAATTGTTATTTTACCCAGTCACTGTCTTCAATAGCTATTTAGCTTTTTAGCAACTTGTATGAAATATATGGCACAACTATTTCCAGATATTTTGGGATGTTTTCAAAACTGAGGAATGCAGGAACCTAATAAAAGTCATGAAATTGGGGCTGGCACTGTGAAGCAGCGAGTTAATGCCCTGGCCTTAAGTGCCGGCATCCCATATAGGTGCTGGTTCGAGACCCGGCTGCTCCACTTCTGATCCAGTTCTCTGCCCTGACCTGGGAAAGCAGTAGAAGATGGCCCAAGTCCCTGGACCCCTGCATCCACATGGGAGACTCGGCAGAAGATACTGGCTCCTGGCTTCAGATCGGCGAAGCTCTGGCTGTTGTGGCCATCTGGGGAATGGACCAGTGGATGGAAGACCTCTCTCTCTTTCTCTCTCTCTCTCTCTCTTTCTCTCTCTCTGCCTCTCTTCTCTCTGTGTAACTCTTTCAAATAAATAAATAAATCTTTTTTTAAAAAAAAGTCATACAATTTTGTGGGAGGACACTACAACCAAAAGAATTCTCTTCACCACGTTCGCCACCTACTCCTCTGTTTCCCTTTGCTGTTGTAGGTTAATCACAGTGAAGATTAAATCCTATCTTTTTAGACTGCTCACTGCCAATTAAGTAAATTCAAGGGTTGGCATGAAAACATTCTAAATGGTTTGAGTTCATTTAGCATTTTGCCTAATAGTATTTTTGCTCATATATCTTATCAATTAAGGGGTAATTTTAGATAAGTGAATATCATCAGAGGGAGAAGTATTTGAGTACTTCTATGACCAGAGCAAAAATAATTTGATTAAATAATTTGGACAGATTTCCCCCTCTTTACTATTCTATGAGGAAGGAAGTGCGAGAACACCAGCTCCCCAGAGACTTGAAGGGGACAGATAATCCTGTGGTCAAACAAGCAAAGAGAAGCACTTTGCTAAAGATGGTGCTTTCTGTCTTCATTAGAAAAATTGAAGATGCTCTAAAGAACTCCATTAAGGATAATGGTGTCTCTTAGAAGAACTGTGTGCTCCGTGGTGTAGGTACTTGATTAAATGGCTAATTCACCCTCTGCTTATCTAATTGATCTTGTTTTCTCCTCCTTCATCCTGCCCTTGAGATACCCAGAAGTAAATTACATGTAACCACTAGCAACTTCTTTCCCTCACACATCAAGGAATGCCACACGATGACTACTGCTCTCACAGGTCTCTGAAGACGATGAACTGGGATTCTGAGAGCAGCTGTTCTGCCTTTGGGAGGACTGCTTCCAGCTGCCTCGTAGGTGGCTTCCTTCTCAAGACTTAGTGGCTGTCATGGAGAAGAGGAAGAAGTCCCCGGTCACAACACTTTCCTTCTTTTAAAAGGAAAAGCCCTTTACTACTTGGCACAAAAAGGGGCATACCACCTAACGTGCTAATCCACGTCCCCAACAATGCCAAGCAGGAAACCATCTTGGAAGAGGCTTGATGGATAACCATGAGCAAACATGGCAGCTGATGGGCAGTTTCTAAAGGATCTTGAAAGTACATCAGTATCTATTCATTCCCTCGTGGAATGTGAGGTAAGAGTGTTTTTCAACCACTCTTCTATTGCCACATATACAATTGGTGACATTTACATTCGTGACATAGTCATTCATTTATTCTGGACATATACATTGAGCACCTGTTGTGTGCCAAGTTCTCTTCTCGAAACTAATAACACTACAGTGAGAAAATAGACATAAGTAGCTCCCCTGTGGGAGTTTATGTTCCAGTCATGCATACAGATAACAAACAAGAGAAATTTGTGAATCTTACATAAGTACTATACATCTTAGATAGCAATTAGTGCTATGAAGGAAAATAAAGAGAAGGATGGTTGGAATGATTGTGTCAGAACAGAGTCATGACTTTGGATAGTGGCTGGTGCTCTTATAAGAAGGTGATGCAAAGATGGAGAACATACCAGGAAGAAACCACGTGAAGATGAGGGCAGAGATAATGGTGATGCAGTTAGGATTGCCAAGAACCAGCAAAAGCTAGGAAGAGGCAAGGGAGGATTCCCTAGATGCGAGAGAGGGAGCATGACCTTGCCAACAATTTCAATGCATTCTTCTAGCCTCCAAAGCTCTGAGAGAATAAATTGTTGTTGTCTTACATCACCCAGTATGTGATATTTTGTTAAAATAGCCCTAGGAAACTAATATACTCAAGAAGACAGAGCCAATAAAAACTGCTGATGGATCAATGAGTACAGGGAGAGAAGAAGGCATTAAAAATGCACCAAAATTTTAGGTTGGAACAACTAAAAGAATGAGGTTTAGGAGCAATACTTTTAAGTTCACATTTGAACTTGTGTTGTTAGAACATCTGTATGCATAACTGAGCAATACAATATTTAAATGATTTACTACATCCTAAAGAAGAATAAATGGAAGGAAATGTACACTGCTCCATGAGCCTCAGATAGAAACGGGGGCCACAGATTTAGCAAACAGTAGGCTTTAATATCTTACTTAAGTATTTTTAAATAAACATTAACCAATTATGAAGAGGCAACTTCAGTACAAAGCAGCTCACCAGATCATTCTGCTTTTATTTAGTGTCTGGATCTCTTCCTTCCTGTCTGCTGCCACTGGGAACCATATGGAGTATGGGACACATGGGGTTCTGGAAATGAGTGCTAAGTAAGCTACCTATGGTGTTATGGTCTAAAACAAAAGGAAATTCACTTACAAAACAGGATCATTAATCATATTTTAAAGCAACACTAGGGTTGCCTTCCACAAAGATACCTCTGGGAATATATGCAGTAAGACCACCATGAAATATTCTTAAAGGCATCTGGTTTTAAATGCTGGAGTATTTTCTACTCTCCCTTGCCTTGAAACCCATTTTAAAAAGCAAAATGAATGAAAAAACAATGCTAAACCACTATTTCCTTGAAACAAACAAAAAAATGGTTACAACACCAAACCACAAGCCATAATGATTATTTGCCATATACTATGAAATTTGGACCGAAATTAGGAAGGCTTCTGAGAGCTGACACAAACTTCTTTAGACCTCAGTCATGAAATAGCTTTTTCTAGAAGAAGGTAATGTAATATCAGAATGGAAGGCTTTTATCTTAGTTTTATCAGAGGTATCAAATAGCCAAGTACCCTAGCATCCTCAAGTAAATGTGCTAGGTGGCTGAATCAATCTGTTTTCCCTTGTAATAACAACATACCTGAGGCTTGGTGCTTTATAAAGAGAAAAGGTTTATTTAACTCACAATTTTTGTGATCCATAAGCACGTAATCAACATCTGCTTGGCTTGGTGAGAGACCCCCTGGCTGCCTCCCAACATGGCAGACGACACAATGGCAAGAGGGAGCAATCACATGGTAAGATAGGAAGCCACCAAGATTCGGGGGTCAAGCTTGCTATTTTATTACTCTCCACTCCCGTGAAAATTAATGCACTCCATGAGACCAGCATCAAGGAAACACCCTCTATAACTTAACCATCTCCCACCAGGCCCAACCTCAGGGTTGCCATCACATCTTAATGTGGTCACACTGAGGACCAAACTTCTAACACATGAATCTTGAGTGGATATACTCAAACCACATCCCAACTATAATAGTGACCAATTCAGAATTTGTAAAAGATGAGGCAGAACATTGTTTTGGCCACTATCTACCAAACACCCACCACAGAGGATAAAGAAGTTGAAATTCAGGTGAGAGGAAGAATGCCTGTGGAAGAAGTCATGGCCCCTCTGAGAGTCGTCATCCTCACCCCAGTTCTGGCATGGTGGAGCAGACAGACTTCTTTCCCTAGTCTCAAGTCAAACAAGAAGAATTTCGAGGCAAATGTTGAAGCAACTAGTCTTGTATCTCCAGGAGTTGATGTGGTACAAATACAGCTGCTGATTTTGTCTAGTAGAGTCTAAATGGAAGAGATTGGACAAAAACATAGCTGCCCTGGGAACATCCTGGAGTTTGTCAACAAAAAGAATGCAAGAATTTAAGGCAAGATATTTGCTTAAAGGGGCTTTAGGAAGCAGGTGTTTTGCATAATAGTTAAGACATCACAACCCACATCAGTGTGACTGCATTGGACTCTCAGTTCCTGTTCCTGACTGTGTCTTCCTGTCGAGGCAGATTCTGAAGGTTACAATGATGGTTCTAGTTCAAATATGCCACCCACATAGGAGATCTGGATTCACTCCCTGGTTCCTGGTTCCTGGTTCCTGGCTCCAGTCTTGGCCTAACCCTAGCTAATGTCGGCACTGTGGAGTGGATCAGCAGATAGGAGTTCTCTGATTCTCTGTGCCTCTGTCACTCTCTCTGTCTTTCACTAATAAATTAAATTTTTAAGAAATTTAAAGTAATTTAAGACACCATCCTTTTTCCTTAAAAGGCAGCCCAAAGAAATATTTTAAGAACTCAGGGAGAAGATAATGAAAACAAGATGACAAACAGGTAGAACTTGAGAAAGAAATAGAACAGATGCATTATATCTGTTATAGGCTTTAAAAACTAAGTAAGAAACAACTAGCAGAACAAATATTACCTAAAATAGGCAGCAATATGTTTGGAAAATAGGTTTGTAAAAAATCACACAGATAATGTCAAAATAGAAAAAGTGGTTAGAAGAAGCTAAGCGTTGTGGCTTAGCTGGTAAAGTCATGGCATATGACTTTGGTGTCCCATGTGGGTGCCAGTTCAAGTCCCGGCTGCTCCACTTCTGATCCAGCTCCTTGCTGCTGTGCTTGGGAAAGCAGCGGAAGATGGCCCAGTTCTTTAGGCCCCTGCCACCCAGGTGGGAGACTCAGAGGGGCCTCTTGGCTCCTGATTTTGGATTGGCCCAGCTCTAGCCACTGTGTTTCCGTTTAGGGAGTGAACCAGCAGATGGAGGATCTCTCTCTCTCTCTCTTTATCCTTCTCTGTCTCTGTAAACCCTGCCTTTCAAATAAATAATTTTTTTAAAAGAAAAAACAGATTAGAAATACTGAAGATGAAAAAGTTTCAACATTGTCTAACTGATATCACTAAAAACAATAAAAGAAAAATGGTACATAAATTTAATGTTACTATAAATTTTTTCTTAAATTAATTGAAGATTTCAAAAACTTACTGAACTTAAACAAGAAAGTAATCTCTGTAGAAAATTGAAATTACTGGGTCCGGTGCTATGGCGTAGTGGGTAAAGCTGCCACCTGCAGTGCTGGCATCCCATATGGGCGCTGGTTCGAGATCCGGCTGCTCCACTTCCCATCCAACTCTCTGCTATGGCCTGGGAAAGCAATAGAAGATGACCCAAGTCCTTGGGCCCCTGCACCCGCATGGGAGACCTGGAAGAAGCTCCTGGCTCCTGGCTTCAGATCAGCCCAGCTCTAGCTGTTGTGGCCATCTGGGGAGTGAACCAGCAAATGGGAAACTTCTCTCTCTCTCTCTGTCTCTCTCTGCCTCTGGCTCTCTGTAACTCTGCTTTCAAATAAATAAATAAATCTTACAAAAAAGAAATTTAAATTATTTAAAAAACTAAAAAAAATCAAATCACCTTTGAACTTACTCATAATTATATTTAATTATCAAGGATATGTATTACAAAGCTTTGTTAGAAATCTTTAAAGTAGCCGGCGCCGTGGCTCAATAGGCTAATCCTCCACCTTGCGGCGCCGGCACACCGGGTTCTAGTCCCGGTTGGGGCGCCGGATTCTGTCCCGGTTGCCCCTCTTCCAGGCCAGCTCTCTGCTATGGCCAGGGAGTGCAGTGGAGGATGGCCCAGGTGCTTGGGCCCTGCACCCCATGGGAGACCAGGAAAAGCACCTGGCTCCTGGCTCCTGCCAGGATCAGCGCGGTGCGCCGGCTGCAGCGGCGGCCATTGGAGGGTGAACCAGCGGCAAAAGGAAGACCTTTCTCTCTCTGTCTCTCTCTCACTGTCCACTCTGCCTGTCAAAAAAAAAAAAAAAAAAAAAAAAAAAAAAAAAAAAAAAAAAAAGAAATCTTTAAAGTGAGGCTCCAAAACTTTACAGCCAGCCAAGTGTGCTTTGAGTCAAGTATTAGGTAAACATTCTCAAACAGGAATGAATCTATGTAACATGAGCTTCCCTCGGGGAAATAAAAAGAAAAAGGGTTTGAGGAGAATGGCTTTTCAACCATGAATAAAACAAAATTAAACAAGAAAACTCAGAAATGAAGACATTATAATAAACGAGCTGACAGTAAACATAGAAGCCATTTATTACATCTTTTAGAACTGAGGAAATTCCAAGAACAAAACAGAATGTCCACAAAACATTGGAAAGTTCAAAGAAGAGGAGATAGAGTAAGTACAAGTGGATTAATTTTCTCATTTTTATAGTGGGAAGTCAACTGATAAGTTTCAAAATTTAAATATGTAGCTAAATACACACATCATGGCTCTAATCTAATCTCACATTGCTTTTCATCCACCTTTTTTAAGAGTTGGAGAAAAATTTTAGAGACTAACAATGCTTGTGATGAAAAAATATCTTCTGCTACTACATAGTATGATCTTATTTCGGAAAATTATGAATAATCATCTTGCTTTCTGCATAAATACATAGAAAAATACATCAACAATGTTCACCAGATATAGACAGTGGTTATTTCTGTAGTTGGATTTGAAATAATTTTAAATTTTCTTTATTCTACTTTTCTGTTTTGCTTCACTAGTTATAACGATCATGTATAATTTTTTTTGGTAAAAACAATTTATAAAAGACAAGCCTATAATCTTGTTTGATTTTTTTAAGGTTTCTTTAAAAGGCAGAGAGAGAGAGAGAGAGAGAGGGTGAAAGAGATCTTCCATCCACTGGTTCACTCCCCAAATGGCCACAACAGCTGCCAGGCTGGGCCAGGCCGGAAGCCACAAGCCATGAATTCGCCTGGTCTTCCACACAGGTGACAGCGTTTGCTACTTTTCCAAGTGCATTAGCAGGAAGTTGAATTGGAAACAGAGCAGCTGGGATTCAAACCAGTCCTCTGACATTTTTCAAGTTTTAGAAACGTACAGTAATAACATGCTTACAGAACAGCCTGTGGGTATCTGGGCCAGCAAAAGTGAACTTTCTCACAAAGAGGAAGCAATATGACTATCATTAGCTTTTCTAATGCCAATTCAGGTCAGGTATTATTGAATGACAGGGAATAGTGATTTCTCTGCAAGCCAACAAAAAGGCTCCCATTTTCAGAGCTTCCTTGATGGTAGTATTGTGAAGAAATACAGGCTATTACATTTCACTTAAATGTTCACTTAATGTATGCAACTCGGTATCCTGCAGACACATCCTATCTGGATGTGTCTTTAACCTAGAAAGCATGCATGATTAATGCAATTTGTCATCCTCCACCTGTCTTCTGGGCTACAGAGCAGTCCCTCCACACCTTTCCTCACTCCCACCTTTATCCCTCACTTCCTTGGGTTTCACCCACACAGGAAGGCAGGCTGATCAAGTGGGAAGGCCACTACACTGAGAACTATTTGGCTCTGCCATATAATAACTGTGTCCCTTTGACAAGTCAATTTCCTTAATAAGATTGTTTCCAAAGAACACTACATTTTTATAACACACTTAAAATCTAAATATAACTAGATGAAAATTCCATTTTATCTCTAATTATTTGGAAAGTCAGTCTTGAATGGAGAAGCAGGGAAGGATTTGTTAAACAAGAGCAACCCAACCACGAGTGCAGTGGAAAGTGGTGGCTAGGCAGTGGGGCTCAGGAGTCAATGGTCTAGGAGACCCAGAGCTATTGTTAACATGGGCATCCTAACCAAAGCAAAATCTTTAGGCCAGCAATGCGGCACAGCAGGTTAATCCCTGCCTGCAATGCCAGCTTCCCATATGAGCACCTGTTGATTTCTGGCTTCTCCAGTTCTGATCCATCTCCTTGTTCATGTGCCTGGGAAGACAACAGAAGATAGACTAAGCTCTTGGGCCCCATGCGGCCACCCACATGTAAGAGACCCGGATGGAGTTACTGGCTCCTGGTTTCAGCCTGGCCCAACCACAGCTGTTGCAGTCATTTGGGGAGTCAACCAGTAGGCAGAAGATATCTCTCTGTCTCTCCTTCTCTCTCTCTTTAACTCTGCCTTTCAAATAAATAGTTTTTGAAAAGCAAAATCTCTTTTCTTTCAACAATATCTGTCAAATCTTTTGATTTGCAAAAGAGCTTGGATTTCTCGCTATCCTAGACTACCCTCACAATACACTCCATTAAATAACTAGACACAGTGTCAAACCAAATCAGGATTTACCCTGCAGTTTTTTGAGATTCCATTGGCTTCTAAACCAGCCAGATCTATAAGGGCACATTTTGCCTAGTGAGCAAAACAAGTACCACATAAGTCTTCCATCTTCAGTTTCTACTGAATCCTTCAAACAAGTTTAGAAATCAAGAAGATTCTCCCTGCTAAAATTTTCCTATATAATAGGCATGTAAGCATATTCATCAGACTTGAGTTTGGGTAAAATTGCTCCATTCTGAACAGCTTTTGGCTATGAAAGCAATGAAGCTGTGCTAAAAGATCACTTAAAGTCATAAAAAACAATTGGATTGCTAAAATTCCATCAGCAGAAGCTCTGGAAAGACTGAATGGAGGAAATTTCCAATTTAACAAGATTTTGGTCTATTAATAAGCTGCAACAGGAAGTCAGCACTTTGGTTGCTGATGGACATGGAAAAACCTTTAAAAACCTATGCATGTGGTTACTTTCCACAAAGGGAAATTCTGCCCTGGTTGTCTGGTGAGGTTGCATGCAACAACTAGGAGTGCCTGTGTAAGGGCTGCAGGCACCATAGTTCTCATGCATCAAAGGAAATGGAAATAGAAAGAAGCCAATGGCTTGTTTTCTCTGATTGGTGGCCAAACTGCTGAGAAACGCTCTAGCCTTAAAATTTCTTAAGTATTGTGAGTACTGGCTTGGTACCAAGAGAGTCTGTGTTTCTGGGCTTGTGCTCAAACCAGGAGACCTTCTATTTCTCCGGCCACAAAACATGATGCCTTCTGTGATGTCGGAGGCTCTGAGGGCACAGGGCTGGGTGATTGGACTCATCTTACACTGACAAGCCATGCATGGAGTTCAACCATCCACATCTCCTCAGAGTCTTAGTTGAGATTAACTCAAGCCTGTGCCCTCAGAATAAAACACACATGTGCAAACACATACATACACACGCAACACAACACAAACACACAGAGCAGATTGCATTTTGCATGTTCTCTTTTTGAACAAGTCAAATTCGTATTTCTTACAAACATGATGCCATACCAGCACTTCTCTCACCCTGCAGAATGGCCTTGCAGATGCTGGCAACAGGAAAACTCTCTTTTTTATAAAACTACTTGAAGAATCAGTTTCCTCTTCTGCAAAATTATATTCCTATCTCTGAATACATCTTGGGAATGAGATGTGGTTAGGCAAGAGTTTTTATGAGAGTGTTTTTCACCTGGAAACCCTACACCAGCATTCCTAATGTATCCCAAAGGAGTTAAGTCTCCAAAGAGGTTCATAGACATGTATTTTGCAAAGGTAAAATTAATAAAGAAAATTGCCAGTTCAAATTAAGTTGGGGAAATTTGAGGTCAAGCCAAGTGTCTTTACTGAAGACCTTCCCAGGGTCTGTAAGTCCCCAGTGTGCAATGAGAATTTCCCAGAGATCGGTGTGCAATGCAGTCCTGTCTGAAACGGCCACCTTGGAATTATTTTTCAAGAAGCATATCCGGGGACATTTTCTGGGACATGCTGAATCTTACATGCAAGTCACGTTACAGTGGGTATAAATGAACTGAGCAGCCTGAGCAGACCCTTAACAGAATTAACCAGAGAGCACAGCGACATTCACGTTTCTGCTCAGAGGGGAATCTATTTTCAGTTTGGAGCTTCAATCATAAAAAAAATATTTTTCATGCTGGAAAGAAGGGAAGAGCCTTATCACTCATCACGGTTTAGACAGAACACATAGGGCAGAAGGTTGATCACACAGAGCTACTCAGAGCAGACAGCAAAGCTATGACACTCCTGGGATGATTAATAAGTGACCACCAGTCTTCCTTAATTTACATTGAAGTCACATTCTGATAAATCCATCATAAATTAAAAATATCCTAAGTCAAAAAATGCATTTAACACATCTAAGCTAAGAGATTTTCCAGCTCAGCAGCACAGCACACTATGGAGGAGCAGTTGTGCCCCCTGAGACTGTGGGTTGACTGGGAACTGTGGCTGCTGCCACTGGCCAGCACTAGAAGAGAGGACTGAACCCCGTAGTGCTAGCCCTGAAAATGGCACAATTCAGAATGCAATTTCTGAATTGCACCTTCCACTTTCATGGCAGCATAAAGTCAAAAACTTCTAAGTGGAGCCACCATAAGATGGGGACTCTGGAGTGGGGGTTTATGGACATGATAGGAGATGCACATTCCCTTACGTGTAACACTGAAAAATATTCTTAGGGGGAGACATTGTGGTGCAGTGGATTAGGCCCCTACTTGAGGCTCCTGTATCCCATAATGGAGAATATTGTTAGAGTCCCAGCAACTCTATTTCTGATCCAGTTTCCCACTAACACACACCCTGGTAGGCAGCAGGTGATGGCTCAAGTGCTTGATTCTCTGCCACCCATGTGGGAAACCCAGATGGAGTTCATGCCTCCTGGCTTTGACCCTAGAATTTGTAAAATCAAAAGTATTGGTTTTATTTCTATGCTGGGAAACTGGTAGACTAATGGAAAGGGTAGGATTATTGACTTACATAGAAAACATGTAGTTTCTAAAGGAATAAATAAGCCAGGGAATTGTATTAATTAGTTGGTATAAATAATTTAGTCTAAAAAGGAAGTTTGAGAATTTCCCACCCCAAAAGCAATTTACAAAGTCATTATTGATTTGAAAAAAGTATTTTATCTGGGATAAAGTTTTATTTAGAGAATGAAGCTAAAAGTAGGAAAAGCTGAATACAAATTTTCCAAGATGCAAGAAATAGTACCCATTTTATTTAACATATTTATGAATTGTCCAAATGAGGAAGTATATGAAAATGTCACTATCATTGCAAACAATTCCAGGTGGCTAAACATTACATCAACAAAGATAACCTGGAGAGAAGTTGAAGATCCCATAAAACTAGCTATATATGAGAGAAAAGGTGATATATGAGCTGCGATCAAGGTTAACTTCTTGGGGACGCAGGTCTTCCCTCTTGCTACAACCTAGCCCCACAATGTGGCAGACAGAACCAGAAAAAACAACAGAAGGAAAATGGGAAAGGGGGTTTTTCGTGTTCCCCTATGAGAGACCAAACTCAGAATATGAGTTTCCTCCAGTCACGGAGAAGGTTATGTAACAGAGGAGTGATAAGGAAATTGCCATGCTTCTTTGCTGGTACAGGTTTCTGAGCCTAAGCCAGACAGAGAAGAGGAAAATTGTTCAACTGGATAGGAAATTACAGTTGTGATATTGGACTACTCTGAATATTTAATATCTGAAAGTGATTTGAAATGTTCTGGAGCCTGCTCAACAATTTAACCAGGGTCAAGGAAGAAGAGCAGAGCAGGTTTCATGGGCAGTGGGGAAAAGGAAGAAAAATGATTCTCTACTTGTACTTCAATCTGCTGACTAAGCTAGCAACAAACACACATGGTGGGTAGGCGTTGGACCCAGCAGCTAAGATGCTGCTGGAGATGCCCACGTTCCATGTGGAGTGCCAGAGTTTGAGTCCTGGCTCTACTTCCGATTGCAGCTTCCTGCTGGTGCACACCCTGGAAGGCAGCAGGCTCCCTGTCATTTCTGTCAGAGACCCAGACTGAGTTCCCAGAGCTTGCTTGAATCTGTTCTATTTGAATTTATTGATCTAAGCATTGTTTCAGAGTAAAAGTAAAAATGTCTTTTAAAAGCTGGGATTAGAGCCAGATTCAGGAATCATCTGATGTGGCAACAGATGTCTTCACCTCTAGGCCAAACACCTGCCCCTGGGTTTTGTTTCTCTTTTGATTTACTGACTTATTTGAAAGACAGAGTGACAGAGACAGACAGAGGCAGAGAGAGTGTCCATCCTCTGGTTCACTCCCCCAAATGACTGCTACAGCCACGTCTGGGCCAGGCCAAAACCAGAGTATGTGGATAGCAGGGGCCCAAGCATTTGAGCCATCTCCTGCTGTTTTCTCAGACACATTAACATGGAGTTGGATGGGAAGTAGAACAATCGGACTCAAACCAGTGCTCCAATACCGGATGTCAGCATCCAGGCACAGTTTAACCCACTGCACCCCAATGCCAGCACCTCCCCACCCCCAAACCCCCCCCCACACACGTAGATTTCTTAAAAGTTCAGGATCCAATGGTATTTCAAAAGTTTCATGGGGAAATGACATTAAAAGACTAGTTTATTTTGGCCCCCAAAAGATCTTGAAATCCGTGCACAGTTTTTTGATAAATGCATTTTTAATAAGTTTGTGAAGACCCCTCACTTGGGTGAATTTCAAATTTTTTTGCATCAAAACAAACTTACCCTTTAATTCCATTTTCCATGAACTTTTTGAAGTGTGCCTGTTCATTCATCAATTAGAATTTGGCAAAAATACAACTTTTTAGATCAAATATTTAAAGTGGTTTGTAAAAAAAAAAGAACCTTACACTTTGTCACAAATGATCTCCTTATCACTGTTGGGAAACAGTCCAGAGCTGGATTATTTCATGATGCTGATCCAAAACCTTAACTCCTGTTTGCTTACAAGTTCTGATAGGCGGTAGGAAAGCCTCGAATGTTAAACACTTGGTTATCTCTGTGTTCTGTACAAAAGTGAATTGGCCTTTGTGTGATGAATCTGGACAGGTTTCCTGATTGGTAGTGTTATAGCAGTGTCTATAACTGTGCCACAAAGCACAACAAAACTTAGTTCAGAACAATGCTAATATTCTTTTTGTTCATAAACCTGCATCCCTGGCAGGGCTCAATGCGAACAGCTCATCTGCACCACTTGCCACAGGCTAAGGAAGTTTGAAGGCTGGTGGCATCCGCTGAAGACTTCCTGGTGCTCACGTCTGGTGAATGATGCTGGCTGCGACTAGTTTGGGCTTCTTCACAGCAAAGTGGCTGGGTTTCAAGAACACAGGAGAGAGAGAGAGAGAGCAAGAGCGCGCGAGAGTGAGAGCAAAACAATGCAGAAGCTACATAGCTATTGTGACGCAGACTCAGAAGTCCAAAAGCATCACTCTGTCCCAGTTGTACTGTGGTCAGTCACAGACTCTGCACAAATTCAGGGAGAGAAGGCACAGTCGCAGCCTGTGGGAGGAGGGGAAGAGCAGGTGTGGGTTGGAGGGACTGTCCTTGCAAAATGCAACCTGCTGCTGCATTGCTAAGAGCAGACTCTGTTGCTAAGGGTTCTTCTTCCGTGAAGAACTAGAAATCAAAGGAAGAGGAAAACAGCTTCGACTAGAGTTGAGCAGCATTGGCCCAGATGGCACAAGACTGGTTATGTCAATAGCTAGAGTTTGAAAGAAAATGTTAACTAGAAATTCTAACTTGAGATAGTATAGAAAGCCAGGGAGATTTGTTTTAAGGTTGTGAAGGCAGAAATTTCTGAACCTCAAATAACCTCTTTAGCATCCATTAATAAAGCAAACCAGTGCAAGCTTCTTCCCTGGTCTTGGTGCCTACACTCCCTGAGTTTTCGGTACAAGGCAACAGGCCAACAATTAATCTCAGTGTGTAACAGGAGAAATGACCATGGATCTTATGCTTAAGACATCAGATAGGGGCTGGCGCCATGGCTCACTTGGTTAATCCTCTGCCTGCGGCACCAGCATCCCATATGGGCACTGGGTTCTAGTCTCGGTTGCCCCTCTTCCAGTCCAGCTCTCTGCTGTGGCCCGGGAAGGCAGTGGAGGATGGCCCAAGCGCTTGGGCCCCTGCACCCGCATGGGAGACCTGGAAGAAGCACCTGGCTCCTGGCTTTGGATTGGTGCAGCGCCAGCCATAGCCGCCATTTGGGGAGTGAACCAATGGAAGGAAGACCTTTCTGTCTCTCTCACTGTCTGTAACTCTACCTGTCAAATAAATAAATAAATCTTAAAAAAAAAAAAAACAGACACCAGATGAAAGTTGATAAAATTCTCTGATATCAAATTAGACTATCCAGCTCAGCGCCATGGCTCATTTGGCTAATCCTCCACCTGCAGTGCCGGCACCCCTGGTTCTAGTACCAGTCGGGGTGCCGGATTCTGTCCCGGTTGCTGCTCTTCAAGTCTAGCTCTCTGCTGTGGCCCAGGAAGGCAATGGAGGATGGCCCAAGTGCTTGGGCCCTGCACCCACATGGGAGACCAGGAGCAAGCACCTGGCTCCTGGCTTCAGATCGGCGCAGCGCACCGGCTGTAACGGCCATCTCTCACTGCTTAACTCTGCCTGTCAAAAAAGAATTAGACTATCCTAGCATTTCAAAACAGGGAAATAGAGTGGAGATGCTGTTAATGATTAATGCAGTGTGATGGGGGCATGGTTTTGAGGCATGGATTCAAATGCTCCAACACACTGTTTTCTTCCAAATTCTTGAAATACGCCAGTATGCGAATTACTTCCCTAGTCATATTGTTTCTCTATACATATTAGGTACGTTATATTACATATAGACTATACTTTATATGTTATACATGCTGTATGTCAATATAGCATGTCTTACATAAAATATACTGTATACAGAGTATCTAATTATGCTATAATTCTGATATATAGGATTAGAAATGCTGTATAAATGATTTGGATGTTTAAATCTCACCTTCATACTACATGTGTATTCATTACTCTTGCTTCCTAAGACACCACCGAGTGCTCTGGACCTTTGTGGCATTCTGAAAACACTGACTGACAGGGAAGCGAGGTGATTAGTTCACACATTGTTTATGGTGTGTGAGAGTGAGAACTTGGAACGCTGGTCGGTTGAGAGAATCTCTTTTTGGAGAGAGCAAAGAACATGGCGGGGCTTCTGCTCCTCCAGCAACTGCAAGAAAGAAAATGGGTTGGGGGGAGTGGGGAAGGGGTTCCTGCAGAAGGGAGAGTACTCGCTTCACTTTATTGCTCTCAGATTACTCTGAATGATTCCCACAGGCATCGCCTCAATGACCATTCAATCTATTCCTCATCTACTTGCTTCTCCAGGATGAACACCTTTAGGCCATGATTGGTTTTTGCTGCTCCCCAGTAAACAAAACATTTTTGCTAAATCACCTTTCACAAGAGCTGCTCTTAGATAGATAGAAAGTATTGTTTGGAGACAAAAGCCTGCAAGTCAGCGTGCTGAGCCTTCCGAACAGAGTGAAAGGTACCGGGGGCCCTGGGTGTTTTCTGGACAACACCCGGGCCACTCAAGAGTTAAGGAAAAACACTTTCAACCCATGTGAAAAAGACTTAAAGACCACCCCCATGACTGGCATGATACTCATCAATCACTTGATATCCCTGACAGTTCACTTAAATATTAAATGAGAATAGTAAGCCCTGTCTCGCAGAGCTGTCACAGGGATTCATGCAAATGTGGCTGCTACAACATAAGTAACCCACACAATTTCATCTTCTTTCCCCAACTCAATTGCTATTTTTTTTTTTAACTTTTGAACTGTGCATGTTTTTTTAAATTTTTGTTTATTGATGTTACTTATTTGAAAGTCAGATGGAAAGAGACAGAGACAGACAGAGATCTCACAACTATTGGTTCACTCCCCAAATGCCTACAATAGACACAGATGGGCCAGGGCAAAGCTAAGAGCCGGGAGCTTATTCCAGGTCTCCCATGGTGGGGACCCAAGAACTCGAATCATCATCTGCTGCCTCCCAGGTTGTACCCTGACAGGAATCTGGAATTTCCAGCAGAGGAGAGACTCAAACCTAAACACTCTGATACGAGATTCAGGCATCCCAAGTGACAGCATAACTGTCTCACCAAATGCCTGCACTTTTATTTTGTTTTTAATGGGATAGGAGAACAATTTGAAATGACATAAGGGGCCAGCGCTATGGCACAGCAGGTTAACGCCCTGGCCTAAAGCACCGGCATCCCATATGAGCGCCAGTTCGAGTCCCGGCTGTTCCTCTTCTGATCCAGCTCTCTGCTATGGCCTGGGAAAGCAGTAGAAGATGACCCAAGTCCTTGGGCCTCTGTACCCATGTGGGAGACCGGGAAGAAGTCCTGGCTCCTGGTTCAGATCAGTCCATGTCCGGCCATTACGGCCATTTGGGGAGTGAACCAGTGACAGAAGACCTCTCTCTCTGTCTCTCCCTCTCCCTGTCTGTAACTCTACCTCTCAAGTAAATAAATAAATCTTTAAAAATAAAGAAAGTTCTTCAGGTGGTCTTCATAGGCAGCATGGTCAAGAAAGAGCCCCCTGAGCAGGAGATAGGAAAGCAGAGGACTAAAGAACGCTTCACAGTTTCATCTCCATTTCCTGCCCACCCATCCACCCACACTTCATTCTCCGCCTTTCTCAACCCTGCTGCACCCACCCAGGAGGGGCCCTGAAGTCTGCATGCTTCTCCTGCTCCTGTCCCCTCAGGCTTCCTGAGGAGTTTGCCAAACTGAGCCGGCGGCTCACAACTGAAGGGCAGGAGGACGGAGATCAAGGTGTCCCAGGCCCTGGTGTCAGTCTGTGGTGACGGCTTCTGCAGCTCCACCTCCCCCAGGCCTCCTTCCTGAGGTTGCTGCTCCCTGGGCTCAGACAACACTTCTTCTCCTTGCTCCTTCAGCCCCAGGTGTGATCACGACTTCCAGATGTCGCCAGTCTCTGACTGCCTCGCGCTTGCCCAGCCTCTCGAGTGGGCCATCTGGTGTGGACTTGACCACCTTGGATCATCGGCTGGGAATTCTGTGTCTAGCCTAGAACCTGATGGCTGCAGAAATAAGGTGGCGCCATGCAGGAGCTGGAAGGAGCTGAGCAGAGAAGAAATAGCAAGGATGAAGCTTCTGCTGTGGGCAAGAATGTGGTGCACTTAGAGTTAGGAGCACCTGCTGGGCGATGAAGGTCCTTTGAGTGAGGGGAGAGTGACATAAGGTGACATTAGAGGGTTGGGTGATGAAAGATCATTAAAGCCATGAGGCAAGCTAAGAAATGTAGGCCGGTGCTGCGGCTCACTAGGCTAATCCTCTGCCTGCAACGCCGGCACCCTGGGTTCTAGTCCCGGTCGGGGCGCCGGATTCTGTCCCAGTTGCTCCTCTTCCAGTCCAGCTCTCTGCTGTGGCCCGGGAGTGCAGTGGATGATGGCCCAAGTGCTTGGGCCCTGCACCCGCATGGGAGACCAGGAGGGCTTTTGATCAGCGCAGTGCGCGGGCTGTAGCGGCCAATTAGGGGGTGAACCAATGGAAAAAGGAAGACCTTTCTCTCTGTCTCTCTCTCACTGTCTAACTCTGCCTGTCAAAAAAAAATGTAGATTTTAGTTTCTGAGTAAACTCTTGAGTCCTCATAAAAAAAAAAAAAGGCAAATGACTTGCTCGTTCAAATTTTTATTTATTTAACCAATATAACAAAGGCCAGGAATGGGGGAGGAACTGTTTCTTAAGGGAAACACGCTCACTCTCTCTCTCTCTCTCTCTCTCTCTCTCTCTATATATATATATATATATATGTGTGTGTGTGTGTGTATCTCATCTTTCTATGTATGTTATGTTTTAAAATAGATGTATTATATTTAATATACAGTATACATTTGCTGGATATTTTTGTTACAATGCTTTGTTATCGTTGTTGATGTTTTTTCATGAAAGTCTTAGTTTAGAATGCATATCTAGAGTAAGATGTGCTTTGGACTATAAAAATACACTTCAGGGTTTGATATCTTCAAGCACAGTTTTATTTCTACCCTACAGTACTTTACAAAAGGAAGGGATTATTATTATCACTACTCAGACAAGGCCAAAGCATATATTTTTATCAGTGGATTAGCTCTATTTATTTCTTTATCACTAGGCATAGTCAACTTATTTCAGGTTTACTTTGGTCTAAGGCAGTGACTCTGTGTATCTCTCTGTCCCTCTAGTAGCCACTGAAATGTAATCTAAAGGAAAACAGCGTGAAACCAAAGAGAGGGGCAAGGAGTTACAGGGGCTCTGCCTTGTCATTTTCCTCACTTATTTCAAAGAGACCTTTGCATCCTCATTTAAAACAAGGGGAAACGGATCTCTCTCTGAACCATCTAGATGTCTGCAGCAGAACTTTGCCCCACAGCAAGACAGACTTTAATTCCAGACACAGTGCACCTCTTTGCCCTTTTTCTCTTTCTTCATAATCAGCTTCTTTTTTTAAATCATATTTAATTTTTATGTATTTATTCAAGAGGGACAAAGAGAGAGGGAAAGATGGAGAGAAAGAGAGAGAGAGAGAGAATTTATCCACTGGTTCACTCTCCAAATGCCCATAGCAGCCAGAGCTAGGCCAGGCCAAAGTCGAGAGCCAGGAACACTATCTGGGTCTCCCATGTGGTTAGCAGTAGCTGGAGTACTTGGGCCTTCACCTGCTGCCTACCAGGCGCGTACCAGGAAGCTTGATTGGAAGAGGATTGGGCAGGACTTGAACTGGAACTCTGATGTGGGCTGTGGGTGACCCAAGCGGCAACAGAACCCTCATGTACCACACCGCCTGCCCCATTGTCTCCCTTCTTGACTTCCTACTTCATATTCTTTTTTGCCAAGCTTACTTTGAGCCATTTCTGGAGGCTCATTTTCCTGAGAGTTAATTGAGACCCCTTGTTATGTCAGTAACCCCATCTGATCTGTCTTCCCCGTCTCTGTATGCTACCAGAGTGATTGATCTAGAACACCCATTTCCTCATGCCACAATCCCCAAACTTACTATTCACAAACCAAAAATGACTTCTCTTTGTTTACATCATCAGATACAAATGCTTTTGCCTAGCTTTTAAGGTCTTTGTCATCTGCTTCCCAATATCCTTCGCACCAAGGCCAACAATCTTGAAGCATTCTTAATTATTTCTTTTTGGCTCTCACCTTCTACATCCAATCTACCAAGAAAATCTTGTAGGTTCTCCCTTCCCAGTAGAGACAAAACCCAACCGCTTCTTATCACTTCTCCTACCATGACCTCGTCCCAGCCAGCACCATCACCTCTCTCCTGGGGTTCAACTTTTCCTGACTTCCCTGCTTGTAGCCTTATAGTCCATCCTCCACACTGTGAAAATCTGAGTCACGTAATATCCTCCTTCGGCCTAAACCCCTGGCAGTTCCCTATATTTCACTCAGAATAAAAGGCAAAAATCTCTAGAGTGAACTGAAAGCTACATACAATGCGCAGTCCTGAGCATTCCCCCTTCCCTGTTAACTCTCCTACTTCTTTCTCTTTTACCCTGTTTACACCGACATCTTTTTGGATACACTAGGTGTCCTCCTTCTTAGGGCTTTTGCATCTGCTGTTCTTATGCTTTAGAACATGTCTCCTTGGGCTATCACACAGCATCTCTTCACCTTCAAGTTCAAGTCCAAATGTCACCTTTTCAATGAAGCCTCCTGAGACAACCTGTATCACTCAGGATAGGTTACATTAAACTCTGATACTAACCTCCAAGTATCAGTGTCTTCACCCAACAAAAATTTCCTTCTAGTGCACACTATGAATGACACAGGCTGACAAGAGTAGTTCCTACGTGTTTGATTCACTTAGGGACCTAGGCCAATGGTGGTTCCATTTTGGCCTGTGCTAGCACCACTACCACTCAGAGGAAAGATGAACTGCTTTGTCTTGCTGAGGTAATTGCTTGCCCCAACCTACAAGACACACATATCACTTCTATGCACACTGTACTTATTAAAACAAGTCACATGGCCATGCTTAAGTTCAAGAGATCAAGGAAAAGAATCATAGCAGATGCCTGACAGTAGAAGAATCAGCTTATGTGAGTTTACTGTCATAATAATGCTGCATAGCAAACAACCGAGATACCCCAGTGGCATGCAGCATTAGTGTTTATGGGACAGGCTTCTGCAGTAATTGGTTAGGTGGCTCTGCTGTTCTTGGCTTTGCTTGCTCGTTTATGTGAGAGGCATCTTGTTTGGCCAATCCAGGCTGGTCTCAGGAGGGGCTTCTTTTTGCTCTATGTGTCTCTGAACTTCCAGTGAACTACGGCAGGCATGTTCTTGCATTGACAGCAGAGGCACAAGGGAGAGCAAGTGGAAACACAGAGGGAGTCTTGAGACTTTGGCTTAAATCTGATTGAAAATAATATACTGACACTTCTACTTGACCCATCAACTCTGGCAAAACATTCTCAAGTTTTACGATATTTACACTATGCTTTATGACTATTAAGTAGTCTGTGATCTTCCATATTTTGATTCTAAATATTGGAGGGAACAAACAGCATGCACAGCACTATGACAACATCAATGTTCCCATTATGTTTGACATTGACTTCAAGTAACAGAAAATCTAGTGTTAAACAAAATGTATGGAAGCCAGTGATTTAGAATGAGCTCCTGCACTAGGCCTCAACAGACCAGAACAAGGCAAAATGGAATTGCTGATGCTAAATGCCACATAATCATACTAAAATTTTAAAAGAGCAGTAAGACCTCAAAACAGACCAGTTTCTGCTGAGAACAGGAGATTCCAGTCTACCTGAGTCCATACAATTAGAAACCCCTCTGCTTTAACCTTTACCCAAAAAAAAGTAACTTGAAGGGGCAGCGTTGTGGTGTAGCAGGTTAAGCCACTGCCTGCAGTGCTGGCATCCCCATATGGGTGCCGGTTCTTGTCCCAGGTGCTCTACTTCCAATCCAGCTCCCTGCTAATGGCCTGGGAAAAGCAGCAGAAGATGGCCCAAGTGTTTGGGCCCCTGCCATTCACATGGGAAACCTGGTTAAAGCTCCTGGCTTGAGCCAGACCCAGACCTAGCCATTGAAGCTATCTGGGGAATGAACCAGCTGATAGAAAATCTCTCTCTGTGTATGTCTCTCCCTCTCTCTCTGACTTTCAAAATAAATAAATCCTTTTTTTAAAAAGTAAGTTGAAGTTCCCTGATGTTAACTAATCAGCTTCCCCGCCCTCACTATTCTGTTTCCTAATTCCCACCTTATAAACCACCTTGTTTTATTAGTGCCCAGTGGGAGCTCTCATTCTATTTAATAGAATGGAAGCCACCCCAATTCATGAATTGCAAATAAACCAATTACATCTATAACTACATTTGTTTTAATTTTGTTTTTGGACATTAATTAAAAGTCTTAAACAGTAAAGGGTTTATTGCCTCACATAATAAGTAGGCTACATTACCTATTTTGAATTTAAAGAATGTCTAGCCATTGGGTGTGATTTCCTGTAATTTTCCAAGACTTTCCCCTTGCAGTTGACATGTGACTATAGGAACCTCAGGAATCATACCTCATAAAACAATGTACAACTTCAGAAAGGAGCAAGCCATTGCCTATGTACCTTTTATTTACTTACTTATTTCCTTTAAATTATTTTAATTGTACATATTTATGGGATACAGTCTGATAATTCAGTGCATACATTCAATGTGCAATGAGCAAACCAAGCTCCTTAAACATTAAAACTGTTTTTGATTAACACTTAATAGTAATAAATAGTGTGCATATTTATGAGGTACAGAATGACAGTTCAATAAATGTACAAAATGAGTACTGATCAAGTCAGGTTAATTAGCATTTCCTTCTCCTTGTCATCACACTGTTATGGGAGCCTTCAAGCTCCTGTCTTCTGTCTGTACGTAAGACAGGTCCTTGTGAGCCGTAGCCACCCCACTGTGCTGTAGAGCACTACAACTTACTCCTCCCAGCTTGCTTCGGCACTGATCTGATCTGCTTCCATCCTTCCTCTCCCATCCTTCCCAACCTATTCTAATCACTATTCCTCATTGAGACTGACATTGTTATTAACTTCCATGTGGTATTTGTCTTTGAATCTGACTTATCTCATTTAATGTAATGTCCTCCCATTCCATCTCTTTTACTGCAAATGATATCATTCTTTTTATGGATAAATAATATTCCATTGTGTATATATGCCATTTTCCTTGTCCATTCATCTGTTGATGAACATCTAGACTGAGTCTATTGATGAACGCACAGTAATAAACATGGGAATGCATACATCTCTTTCATAATGCTGATTTCATTTTCTGTGGGCGTATGCCCAGAAGTGGGATAAAAGTCTTACATTAATAGTTAATGGTAGGAGCTGGTGCTGTAGTGCAGTGGGTTAAAACCCCAGCCTGCAGAGCCGGCATCCCATGTGGGCATTGGTTCGAGTCCCGGCTGCTCCTCTTCTGATCCAGCTCTCTGCTGTAGCCTGGGAAAACAATGGAGGATGGCCCAGGTCCTTAGGCCCCTGCACCTATGTGGGAGACCTGGAGGAAGCTCCTGGCTCCTGGCTGCAGATCAACACAGCTCTGGCCGTTGCAGTCATTTGGGGAGTGAACCGGTGGATGGAAGACCTTTCTTTGCCTCTCCTTCTCTCTCTGTGTAACTTTGACTTTCAAATAAATAAATATTTTTTAAAAAATAGTTAATGTTTGTTGGATTAGGGTGAACACTTGACCCAACTCTGGTGTCAGCCTTGGAAAGTGATTGGGTTGCTAAGGTAGACCCCGTGGTTACATCATGATGGCCTGATAAGGAGAGACCACAGGAGGTAGATGAAGAGTGTGCTCCCTCTTTTCTGCTTCCTGACTCACCTTGTGATTGTCTTTCTACTTCACCAGATGCCTGAACCCATTGGGCCGCCTGAACATGGACTGTGAGCATCCAAACTATAAACCCAAATAAACATTCTTCCTTCCAAGTAGCTCCTCTTAGGTAGTTCAGTTAAAGTAGTGAGAAGTTGAAAAGCTCAGTTTTTGAGGAACCTCCATACTGTTGTATGTAATGGCTGCTCTAATTTCCATCTCTACCAACAGTGTGTCAAGGTTCCCTTTTATCCACATCTTAGCAAGTATTTTTTTTTCTTTTATTTCTTTGATAAGAGTCATTCTAATTGGAGGGAAATGATATCTCATCATGGTATTGATTTACATTTCCTTTATGGCTAATTATGTTGAGTATTATTTCATAAATTTGTTGTCCATTTGAATTCCTGCTTTTAAGAAGTATCTACCCATATCACCTGCCCATTTTTAGATAGGATTACTTGTGGGTTTTTTTAGTTGTTGTTGTTATTGAGTTGTTTGATATACCTGTTTTAAAGAGTGAGGAAATATTTTTGCTAGAAACTCTCTTAAGAGGACTTTCTCCTAAGGGAGGCCAGCATCGTGGCACAGGGGTTAAGTCACCACTAGGGACACTGGCATTCCATATGGGTGTGTATGTTAGAATCCCACTTCCCATCCAGCTCCCTACCTAGAAATGATGATGGCTCAAGTACTTGAGTCCCTGCCACCCACATGGGAGACCCAGATGGGGTTCCCAGCTCCCAGCTTCAGCCTGGTCCAGCACTGGCTATTGCAGCCATTTGGGGAGTGAGCCATTGAATAGAAGAGATCTCTTTGTCTGTCTGTCTCTCCCTCTCTCTCTCTCTCTTCTACTCCACTATCAATTCTCTATTTCAGCACCTATTACTTCCAACATCCTACTTGTTGATTTCTCAATGTTGGTATTTACCAACATTTCTGTATTATCCTCAAAGTTGTCAGGCACATCAAACCACCCATTTTACTTCTTTTACTTTTTAAAAAAATTCATAATTTTTAGTGTAACTGAGAGGCTAGATATTTCTCTGCACTGAGCTAAAGAATGACTTTTCTATCTTATAGCACATTTTGGGCAGTACACATTTTTGAGTGAACTCTGCTTTCTCAAGGGTGCATTACTGAACCTTTGGCCTCTGGTATTAAATTTTCTCCAAATATCAGAGCCCATTCCACAGAGAGGGCATTAATCTCCTCTACTGAGACAAGATGTTCCCATTACTCACCAAGATAACTAGTTCCCAGATTTTGCTGACAATATCCTTTTTTCAAATGTAGAGACCAAAGAGGTTGGCAAGAACCCACACAAGAAAAGAGTACAGCCGAGTTGTAGATCAGCCTAGTCCTAACATACAGAACATGATTTATTTCAATCCCAGACTAATTGACATGGAAATAACTTCAAGGTATATGATCAGGTGTTAAGTAAGAGATAAGTAGGTTTTTCTACATAAATGAAATTTTATTTTGTCTATGTAACATATAAAATCTGAAAAATTATTCTGGGCATAACATTTTTGTATTGGCTTAACGTATGAAATACAAGAGTACTTCAAAAAATTCATGCAAATGGAATTAAAAGAATTTTAGTGCAGAATGTTTTCAAATCCGTTCATATGAGGAGACTTCAAAAATTTTGTGGAAAGTGTACATTATGAAACACTGCATGGATTTCAAATTTTCTGCACCAAATGAATTTATCTTTTCATTTTATTTTTCTACAAAGTTTTGAAATATTTCCATATAATTTTCAGGCTCTGCTTATTATGCAGACTCTATGGCCACTTGCATATGACTAAATCCCTCAAACAGTGAACACACTACCAAAAATTTAGATGAGCAATCTTCCTTATCTTGATGAAATTAAAATACTTGTCATATTTACGAAAAAAGATGCAACAGCTTAGGTTGAAACCTGATTTGTATAATGTTAAGTCTTACACACAAAAGCCAGCTGGCTTTTATCTCAGTACTTTATATTTTAAAAACATTTCTGAAGTGATCTGTTGTATAAAATACTCTCTTTATTAGAAGATTTAATTATCAAAAGAGTAGGTATTCCTGATTTCAGCTCTACTAACAAACCGTGTAAGCTTATCTCTGTGAACCTCAATTTTTTATTCTGCAAAAAAATGAAAGGTTAGTCTTGATTTTCATGATAATCTATCTTTCCTTGAAAAATACTTTATTCTATAATTTCTGTTTTTATATAAAATTGCTGATAGTTAAATAAATGCTGAGTTAAGTTCAGCTAACATCAGTGGGAATCTCACCTCTTCCCCAGCCCCAGATGCCCTGTAGTTCTATCCTAGGAAAATATTATGGAATAGCACTGTGACAATGAATTCATATCATTATGTTACTTGAAGTTGACTATCTCAAAGAGAGTTCCCTGGGCACCTGTTAACAATCTAGAGTCATCAAAAGACGAAACCGTGTGCGGTGTGAGAGTGTACACAGGTGTGTGTGTGTTTAAGTGTACTTGTGGTTTCAGAAGAAAGTGAGAATATTGATGTAGACATGATGAGAACAGGTAGCATTTCTCTCACAGGAAACCTGTTTCCAGTGCTCTCTGGCAATGTTGACAGAATGTGAGAGTTTGATAAAAGGTCAAGATTTAGTTGAAACATACCAGTTTTAGATTAGTCTCCTCCTTATTTCAGGGCAAAGACGTAGCAAGGTGCCCATTGATGTGTCACATAACCCTGTGAAAATGCCCGATTTAATGACCTGTCCAGACTCAAAGAGACTTTAAAGTTGAATGGCTTGTCATTTGAATAATTTCTTTTTCTTTTGAACTTGACAATACATGGACCAGATTATTCCACTGTCAAATGAAATCACTACAAATAGTATGTTCAAGCTAAGAAGTCACAAGAAAAATAATGGCAATAGGTAACCAGTTATCAACAACCACATGAGCAAGTTTTTCAGAATTCTGGAATCCTAGCAGAATAGGATACTTCAAGAATTGTCTTCTAGACCAAAGGTTGGCCAATTAAGGCCATGTGCCAATTCCTCAGGCTCTCCTTTTGTAAATATAGCTTTATTGGTACACAGCTACACTCATTCCTGTATGCATTGCCCACTCCCCTGCCACAGTGGTGGAGCTAAGTAATTGAGACAGAGACCATACGTCACAAAGCATCAAAAGGCAGCAATCTGGCCCATCATTGAAAAAGTTCACTAAACTCCGATCTGTACCAGAGGTTCTCAGTAACTATTATTATTATTTCTTTTCTAACAATGAGTGACCCTGGCCCTTCTTTCAAAACAGAGGGGGGAAAAAAACTAAATGACGATCGTTTGCTCTGGTGATCATCTTTTTTCTGGTAGCAATTGTTGCATTTAATGTGGTGCTCACCATCAGTCAAGTCCTCTCCCCAATTTTTCCCTACTGAGCATTGACATTGCAATTAGAATTGTCAGTGCTCATTAGCCTACGCCAGGTAGGTGCACTCAGGTAAATTTTGGAAGGTGTCCAAAACATGGATATCCCTGCAGTAACAGTTCAGTGTTGATTCTTTGGCTGCAAATTAGGCTGTGGAAATTGCGGGTTCTTGATCCTGGATCACAGCTATGGTAGAGCAATCTTAAGCTCTATAGTTTTAGGGGTGTCCCTTCTGATTCCCTCTCTCAGTGATGGGAGCTGAGACAGTAAGCCCCATGCTATGCAGGCTGGCAGCACTGGGAGAATCATTCCAGAGACACTGCCCTGAAATGCCTCCATTAGCCCTTTCAGTCACCTCACACACACATATCTAAATTAAATCCTTTTGTGTTTAAAATGCTGCACGTGAATTTTAATTTCTCCATGAGACATACTTGTATTTGCATCACATGCCGAATTCTCTTTCATGAGTTTAGTTTGAAATCCTCTCTCCTCTCCCATTGTCCAAGTCTCCTTCAGTTCCTACCACCTCCCTGTAGAATCATTATCCTTCTATAATGAGCTTACTGTTTGGTAGGATAAGAACCCTCTTCTACTTCTTTAAGAGGGGTGAGGGATTTCTGAACATTAATTCTGGCAAATATATTTTGGAATTGTTTTGTCAAATCTCCCTGTGCTTGGCCACCACAGAAAGAGTCAAATTTTTAATTAGAACTGTATGGAAGTTATAAAATTATTTTAAGGATAAACTAATGTCTTTATATTACATTTCCTCATTGAAGAATACAATTTGCTTCTCTGTTTCTTTAAGGCTTCTTCCATAGGAGAACACATTTCTAGATTTTTTATTAAGGAAAGATTTCATGCATGGTTACAGTTGCATGGATGGATACTTAATAAAGGGTGGCCGGTGTCGCGGCTCACTAGACTAATCCTCCACCTAGTGGCACCGGCTCACCGGGTTCTAGTCCCGGTCGGGGTGCCGGGTTCTGTCCCAGTTGCCCCTCTTCCAGGCCAGCTCTCTGCTGTGGCCAGGGAGTGCAGTGGAGGATGGCCCAAGTGCTTGGGCCCTGCACCCCATGGGAGATGGGGAGAAGCACCTGGCTCCTGCTTTCGGATCGGCGCGGTGCGCCGGCCGCAGTGCTCTGGCCGCAGCAGCCATTGGAGGGTGAACCAACAACAAAAGGAAGACCTTTCTCTCTCTCTCTCTCTCACTATCCACTCTGCCTGTCAAAAAAAAAAAAAAAAGGATTTTAAATGGAAGTATTTATTAATCAAATAACACCTACACACACTTGTAAAATAGTAATGAATACAGGAGAAAGATACAGTACTGAATGGATACAAGGATTACACTTGGAGTACATATAGATTTGTGCATTCATGCAGAAAATCCCAAGGATATCCAAAGTTAGGTAGTCAATGGATTGATAAGATCAGTGTAGAGCAATCATCCCCTGACAGTGAGAATACCTTGGATCACATTCCTAACCAATGTAGTAGAGGGGCTGGCGCTGTGGTGTAGTGGGTAAAGCTGCTGTCTGCAGTGCCAGCATCCCATATGGGCACTGATTTGAGTCCCTGCTGCACCACTTCTGATCCAGCTCTCTGGTATGGCCTGGAAAAGCAACAGAAGGTGGCCCAAGTTCTTGGGACCCTGCACCTTGTATGGGAGACCCGGAAGCAGCTCCTGGTTCCTGGCTTCAGATTGGCCCAGCTCCAGCCATTGCAGCCATCTGGGGAGTGAACCAGCAGATGAAAGATCTCTCTTTCTCTCTCTCTCTCTCTGGCTCTGCCTTTCCAACAAATCAATAAATATTTTTAAAAAATGATAGTAGAGACTAAACTTTCAGTTAGAATGCATTGCTTATTTGTAGCTACTTAATCTATGGAAAAATCTGATAAGAGGAATTAACCAGCAGATGAAAGAACTCTCTCTCTCTCTCTTTGTCTCTCTTTTCTGTCCATAACTCTATCTCTCAAATAAATAAATATTTTTTTAAAAAAGTACATAGTGTAATTTCGGTTCTATGCTGCAAATTTTATTACCTAGGTTTTTGGGTTTTCCCACCTAAACTCTAAGGCTAGATAGCTCTGAATCTACATATTAATCATCACATGCACACTGTTTTTCTTGGAAATAATTTCAGATCTCTATGAATAAATGGCACAATGAACATCCACATATCCTGTACCAGATTCACTGTTTTTAATATTCTACTTCATTTGTTTTATCGTTTGTTGTCTCTCTCTCTCTCTGTCTCTCTCTCTCTCACACACACACACACACACACACACACGCAATCTTTACCATACTAATTATGTTGGTGCTCAAGGTGTCTCATATTTGGCCAGTGCAATCATTTCAAGCAGGCTCTTGCATTTCCCTTTCCTTCTCCATTGTTTTCTTGAGCACTTTCTTATTTCCTGGCAGAGCAGGCTGTTCCAGGCTGGCCTACACCACACCAGCCCCGGAATCAGCCACTTCTCCAAAGAGCCCCAGGTCTTTTTCATGGAGAATTCAATCTGTACTTTACAAGGAGTTGATATTTTAAGAACCTGAAGCTGTCCTGGAGATCATAAGACAACTTGGTGGCAACTTCTTTAAATGAATGAGCTAACTTTAACCCAGAGAGCTCCAGCGAAATTGCTCTAAGCCAGGCAGCTATTGGGAGATAGAATAAGTGTCAAAGTCAGGTCTCCCAACTCCCAAACATCTGTTCTTTCTATTTTATAACACTTCAGACTTCATTTCACACTCAAAAATAATCTATGCTAAGTTTCATCCTGTTGATTTTGTCCCATCGTTTCCACATTCTTAGACATTTATTTATTAACGAGTGTCTTTATTGGCTACTCAATCCTCATTCAAAGACTTTCAAATTGAGTTTCTCAACTGAGATTGGATCTATTTCCAACTTCAGAGGACACTTTTTGATCTGAGTTATAAATCTTTGAATAATGAGATTTTTAATGAAACCAGGGCTAACACATCGTTAACTGTGGAGAGAGAATGGTGCTCCTATAATCATTAGGTTTTTTTTGTAGCTTAATGGAAAAATACAGAATCATGAAAATGTTTTCTTATTATTACTTAATTTGTCAAACCCCATCATTTATGCCACATTTTAAATGAGGTGGAATAGTTTTTAAAGATGCTACAGAGATCATTACAGAAGCACTAGGAAGCCAAATATACAGGGGGAGAAGGAAGGAAGCCCAAGAGGGAAAAGGAATTACTAAGCTTGATGTGAATCCAGGCGCCGGCAGCGCGCCTCAGCTTAGTTCATTGCCAGTAGTCCACCGGGGGACATAATGTGAAAGTTAAGATGGGATGAAGATAGGTGTGTTGACAGTTCTGCCTCCATAACATCCATCCCTCCCAAGACACCATCTGTCACATCTTCAGCCTTTTTGTGAGTCTCAGCAATAGAGGCAATTAAGCAAATGAGCAGCTAAAATTGAAGCTCTCCGAGGCGACGAGAGTTAGCAAAGATGTGACAGTGGGGTGTCATTGCAGGAGCAAAGGCTGGGCACCTGGAGCCAGCTCTGCAGGTAAGGCAGAGCCACCGGGCAGCAGGCTGGGTGGGGGCTTGGAAGCAGGAGAGCCCACAGCTTACGGTCTCACAGGGGCAGGAGCTGCTGCCGGCAGTGGGTAGTCCCCCTGGACTTCCTTGTTAAGGGCAGAGAGGAATGAATAGACAAGCTGGAGCACTCTTGGAACAGAAAAGGCCAGTTTGGTATTTCAGCGGCACAGGGCCACGGATACCTGCACTCGCAAATCCCCTGAAATCCCCTTTGAGCAAAGTGGACGGAGTGCTGGGGGAAGTGCCGGTCTCTTCATTGGCAGTGATGGGCCTGGAACACCAGAGGGCCTACTGCAGCCCAACTAAGAGGAAGCTTTAATTACCAAGGTTTCCTAGAGCAGAAGCAGCAGCAAGAGGGTCCTGGCGATGGTCTGAGACCGCCCAGCCCCCATGTGCTTAGCACAGGAACCATCCCCACACACACTCAGCAGGCTGCATAGCTGAGAGGAAGGAAATACCTACCTTGAATGATGTTTCGGGTTTGTTGTTGTTTTTTGTTTTTTTGTTTGTTGTTTGTTTGACAGGCAGAGTGGACAGTGAGAGAGAGAGACAGAGAGAAAGGTCTTCCTTTGCCGTTGGTTCACCCTCCAATGACTGCCGCAGCCAGCGCGCTGCGGCTGGCGCACCGCGCTGATCCGATGGCAGGAGCCAGGTGCTTCTCCCCGTCTCCCATGGGGTGCAGGGCCCAAGAACTTGGGCCATCCTCCACTGCACTCCCTGGTCACAGCAGAGAGCTGGCCTGGAAGAGGGGCAACTGGGACAGAATCCGGCGCCCCGACCGGGACTAGAACCCAGTGTGCCGGCGCCGCAAGGTGGAGGATTAGCCTAGTGAGCCGCGGCGCCGGCCTTGTTTTTTTTTTTTTTTTTTTTTTTAAGTTTTACTCATTTATTTATTTAAAGGGCAAAGTAAGAGAGAGGGAGCGAGATCTTCCAACCATTTATTCATTCCCTAAATGCTTGCAAAAGCCAGAGCTTGGCCAGGCTGATGCCTGCAGCTGCATTTGGGTCTCTCACATAGGTGGTAGGAACCCAACTCCTTGGGCCAACATCTGATGCCTCTGACAGTGCAAATTAGAAGGAAGCTGGGGGGCTGGCACAGCAGGTTAACACCCTGGCCTGAAGCGCAGGCATCCCAAATGGGCGCCGGTTTTAGTCCCGACTGTTCCTCTTCCAATCCAGCTCTCTGCTGTGGCCCAGGAGGGCAGTGGAGGATGGCCCAAGTCCTTGGGCCCCTGCGCCCACATGGGAGACCTGGAAGAAGCTCCTGGCTCCTGGCTTCAGATCTGCACAGCTCCAGCCGTTGCAGCCATCTGGGGAGTGAACCAGCGGTGGAAGACCCCTCTCTGTCTCTACCTCTCTCTGTAACTCTGTCTTTCAAATAAATAAAATAAATCTTAAAAAAAAAAAAAGAAGAAGGAAGCTGTATCAGAAGCAGAGGCCAGACTTGATCCTGGGCACCCCAGTAGGGCTTGAGGGCCTCCCAAGCAGCTGCGTCACCCACCACACCACAGTGCCCACCCTCCGAGTGATGTTTGTGATAGCAAAGTGTTGGTGGGACCGTGGAAAAAGTGGGGTGCCTTTACTCCTGCTTTTGATCTTTTCTCCTTTTTGCTGTAAAGCAGGGGTGGGGAACATGGGCCTGTGAAGTCATTTGTTCTGGCACTGCCAAGACAACCACAGGTAGGACTCAAGAGTCAATAAATCCATGGCAGGCTGGTTTTTAAGTTGGTAATTTTGTACAGCCCACAAAAGGTGTTATAAATATCCTAACAGCCCTTGGCAGAGAAATGTTCCCCACCCCTGCTAAAGTTTTGCTTGCATCCCAACCCCTTGAACTTTGAAACTTTAAGCCCTTTCTTCCCAGATCCTGTCCTGTCTTGTCCCTGAGCCTCGTCCCATAGGCTTGTGGGAAATGGACATCCTCATGAATGGTGCAGACAGGGACCTGTGCACTCGGGAGGAGAGGCAGCTGTCCTTGGGAGTACTGTCACTTGGCCACTGCCCATCTGACTATATTTGCAGCATGTGGCCAGCTGCCTTGTGTCTGAACCAATCTCCCACTAATCACTGGCCTCCCAGTCTACCCGTACGAGGTGCCCCTGCTGTGCTTTCCCTAATGGGATTTTCCTCCTCAAGGAATGGAGGCACATAGTTCACTGGTGGGCCTTCCCAGCCGGGACCACCACTGCGCCTGGACATCTATCAGCCACCACATGCCCCTGTCCAAAGGCTCTGCCTGCAGGCTAAGCCCATGGCCTGTTGTGTACCTATTGCCAGCTACCTACCTCTGGTTACTCCATCCCCTCTCCCTGCAGGGGTGCCCTTTGGATTTTCAGCTACGGAGCCTTGGCTGAGCCTTGGTTTTAACGGGGACTTGGCTCAAAAACAGGTCAGCGGTAGCAGTTGTGTGTCAGCACATTGCAAGTCATGTTCTAGTAACACAGACACGTTCAAAAAAAACTAGCACCCCAGCTGAGACCAGATAGCATCAAGACTGTCCCATATTCACGGGCCCTTAAAATAGTTTCAATTAGTTTCAGCTCCCTGCACAGACTTGGAGGAGCAATAATCAGCTCAACAATGTTTTCACACTGATTCCGCTAATAGATGTCAGCTATTTTGCTCCTGGTGCCATATTGATTGAGGTGGGAAAGGTAAACAGCTGAGAATCTGCTAGAATGCAGTTCAGTCCACCAAGGAGGGATGCTCCATGGTGAGAGGCGTTTAGTCTGAGGAAAGGAAATGCGGGTGATGAACATGAAGATCCAAATTTGAAATAGTTCAACTCCAACTCTAGGACCAGGCATCCTCTTTGTGTGTGTGTGTGTGTGTATGTGTGTGTGTATATGTATAGGATGATCTCATGACCAAGATGAGAGTTGCAGGGTGTGGACCACCCTTTCCTTTTTTTTTTTTTTTTTGACAGGCAGAGTGGACAGTGAGAGAGAGAGAGAGAGAGAGAGAGAGAGAGAAAGGTCTTCCTTTTTCCGTTGGTTCACCCTCCAATGGCCACCGCGGCCGGCGTGCTGTAGCCGGCGCATCGCGCTGATCTGAAGCCAGGAGCCAGGTGCTTCTCCTGGTCTCCCATGGGGTGCAGGGCCCAAGCACTTGGGCCATCCTCCGCTGCACTCCCGGGCCATAGCAGAGAGCTGGCCGGGAAGAGGGGCAACCAGGACAGAATCCAGTGCCCTGACCAGGACTAGAACCCGGTGTGCTGACGCTGCAGGCAGAGGATTAGCCTAGTGAGCCATGGCGCCAGCCCACTCTTTCCTTCTAGAATGCACCCAAGTAGGCCAAAGGAAGAATGTCTCCAGGTACGGCACATGAAGATTTGTTGCTGAACAATTTCCAGCATCGCAGAATAATGTGGGAATTAGCACCATGTGGGGTCCCTAACTGGTGAAGCCCATTCTCCATAGGCTACAGGAGTGGCCCACTCGGTCAGTCTACAGACAGCACTGGGGCCTCTAAGACAAGATTGAGCGTGGAAGGAATTTATTGAGAGGAAATTGCAGAGGCATCTGACCACCACACGGCCGGACTCGAGTGACAGAATGGAAGGAGGAGGCTCGGGCAGAAGCAGCCAATGTACAATGGAGCCGCTGTACAATTCCAAGAAAAATTCAGGAAGGCTGTAGGGTCAAAACAGTCTGTCAGGGCCAGTGCCACGGCTCACTAGACTAATCCTCTGCTTTGTGGCGCTGGCACACCGGGTTCTAGTCCCAGTCGGGGCGCCGGATTCTGTCCCGGTTGCCCCTCTTCCAGGCCAGCTCTCTGCTATGGCCAGGGAGTGCAGTGGAGGATGGCCCAGGTGCTTGGGCCCTGCACCCCATGGGAGACCAGGAGAAGCACCTGACTCCTGGCTTCAGATCAGTGCGATGTGCCGGCCGCAGCGTGCCAGCGGCGGTGGCCATTGGAGGGTGAACCAATGGCAAAGGAAGACCTTTCTCTCTGTCTCTCTCTCTCTCACTGTCCACTCTGCCTGTCAAAACAAACAAACAAACAAACAAACAAAAACCAGTTTGTCAGAGGGATGCTCCATTTCCCAGGAATGGGCCTGCCTGGAGATTCCTGGGGTACATGGGGGAGCAGCCCAAGGAAGGGGACCTCAATACAAACACAACAGAAACAGTGCACAGCAGTGGGGTCCATTTGCTGCCAGCAATCAGAGCCCTAGGGAACCTCTTCTCACCTCCACCGTAAAGTGACCAACCTGGACGCTCACTGGCTGTGGAAGTGTTTGCGTCCTGACAGCTGTCGGCAGCGATTTAAGGAAACTTAGTTAACAATAAACCCTCAGGCAAAGAAACGAAGGGACCATGACTACAAGGATAGCAAAGGAGAAGGTAATACGAATAAATACTTTCTAGTTAGCAACTAGGCATTTTGCCTTTCTCTCTAAAAAATCATTTGGCCAGTGTAGACACGTGCTGTATTCATCAGCAGTTCGGCACTACAGTGAGATTCCAGAGACAATCTACTTACGAAGAAAAGTGGCCTGTTTGTGGGATGGGGCTGTGCATGGTGACCGGACAGCATCAGTAGGGTGGAGCCCCCATCACTGAATCCTGGTGGGCTTATAACAGGCCACATGGACTTAGACATGCACATTCCGTGTCTCATGCCACGCAATGCCCTGAGCCACTCTGAGTGCCTGATCCTGGACTATGAATCAAAGCCAAAATAAACCTCTTCCCCTTATAAACTTAACCTGCCTCAGGTATTTTGTTATTGGGACAAAAATCTATCACACATGTTTAAAGGGTTTAAGTAGCTAGTCTAAGACTGTTCAACCAGCATCCTAAATAGCTAGGATTCAAATCTACCTTTTTATCATTGTTATTATTTATTATTAAAAATGAATAAGTTGTCTGTGTGATTGACCCCTAATAAAAGTCCTGGAAATCAAGGGTATAGTGAGCATCTCTGATTGGCAATGCTTCACGACTGTGGTCACACATCTTCGCGCTGGGACAATCAATCTGTTCACACAAGTCCACTGGGAGAGGGCAGCGGGAAGCCCTGTGCTGCATCTCTTCTAAACCTTGACCTTCATACCTCTACTTTGTGTTGCTTTTTTTTTTTTTTTTTTTTTTTGACAGGCAGAGTGGACAGTGAGAGAGAGAGACAGAGAGAGAAAGGTCTTCCTTTGCCGTTGGTTCACCCTCCAATGGCCGCCGCTGCAGCCGGCGCACCGCGCTGATCCGATGGCAGGAGCCAGGATCCAGGTGCTTTTTCCTGGTCGCCCATGGGGTGCAGGGCCCAAGCACCTGGGCCATCCTCCACTGCACTCCCTGGCCATAGCAGAGAGCTGGCCTGGAAGAGGGGCAACCGGGACAGAATCCGGCGCCCCGACCGGGACTAGAACCCGGTGTGCCGGCGCCGCAAGGTGGAGGATTAGCCTAGTGAGCCGCGGCGCCGGCCCTACTTTGTGTTGCTTTCATCCATGTCCCTGTGCAGTAGCAAACTATACCCAGGAGTGAAACAACTTTTCTGAGTCGTGTGCGTCTCACCAGTGACCCATCAAACCTGAGAATGGTCTTAAGGAATACAGGTCCAATGTCCTTATATATTTTTTCTCCTTCCATTTATCTCCATGCAGTCAATAACATCTTTCCTAATTTCTACTTCCTGTGGCTAGTGTTGTGGCACAGTGGGTTAAGCCACCGCCTGTGACACTGGCACCCCAAATGAGCACCAGTTGGAGTCCCAGCTGTTCCACTTCTGATCCAGCTCCCTACTAATGGCCTGGGAAATCAGCAGAAGATGGCCCAAGAAAGCAGGCCTGCACCTATGTTGGAAGACTTGGATGGAGTTCCTGGCTCTCATCTTCCACCTGGCGCAGCCCTGGTTGTTACAGGTATTTGGGGAGTGAACCAGTGAATACTAGATCTCTCCCTCTCTCTCTCTCTCTCTCTCTCTCTCTCTCTCTAACTCTGCCTTTCAAATAAATACATCTTTTTTAAAATGAAAACTTAATTTAAACAATAATTTCCATTCGCCATCTCAAAGCTAAAGAGACAGACGGCAAGCTCTCCTATCTAGGCATTTCTCTCTCCCCATTCGATGCTTTGCTAACAACTGCAAAATGACAGAGTGAGATGTACCATATTTATAATTCTTCCTATTCTTAGCTCTCAAATCACTTGACAAACAGCTTCTGATCTTCCCAACAGCAGAGAGCCATGCAGTGAGATTCTTGTCTCTGCGCAAATGAGAAAACTGAGACACAGGTGTGACTGATTGCACCTTACACAGCTGTCTACCGGCCAGGCTGAAGAGTGACAAAACTGGTCTTCCTGGCTATTGTGCCGGATCGCCAACTCCTCAGCTCTTGTTAAGACCACCTGATTACATCAGGGCTGTGTTGAGGAAAAACGACTTTGAAAACAAGCCGACTCCAGGGCTTTCTGCTTCTCCCTGCTCCCCACCCGCCCCCAGCGACAGGTTTTCCGTCGGATGTCAGCCCCCACCAATTTCATTAGCATTGAGTTATAAGGATAAAAATATCCACCCCACCACCACCCCATTACTGACAAGCTACCTCCTGCACAGAACTTACAGAGTCATCTTTTCTTTGGTAATTTTGTCAGTGACATGCTTGCTGTCAGCGAGGCACAACCAGCACAAGGGATTCAGGGTGACCCGGACTCTCTGCTCTGTTCTGAGCATCGATAAAATTGCCAGGTCTGCTTTGATTCCAGAATTTGTGTTGTAGGTAATGATGATATATGAGCTCCCAGGCCAGGTTTGATTCTCTGTGATAAGACTGGTCCTGACAGCTCAGGAGGGGGGAAATCATGTTGATCTACAGCAGAGATGGGCGACCTCAGAGATGGATATCACCAACAGAAAACTCAGATGAGCACCAAGAGGCCATTTCTGCCCTGACAGTTGGCCCGTGTTGACAAAGGATGGAAGTTACAAAGCAGCAGAGATGCTGAGAAGGGAGACTGGGCAGCGGGGTGTGAAGAAAGCCAATCGAGGGAGCCAAGTTTCAAGTCAGCTGAATTCCTTTCAGGTCCTGTTATGCCCAGCCACTGGTGTCACACGGAGGACACAATCAAGTTCAAGCAAAGACAATAGCAGCCCCGGAAGGCAGCTTCTGCGGGTCAGGAGCTGACAGGGTCCCCCCAACACAGCCCCCAACTGAGACCATGAGGAACTGTCAATCACTAGTGTAATTAAAAAAGCCAGGGAGCACTGGGGAGGGCTGACTGCACGGAAGTTCTGTGTGATAGCTCTCTCCCTGCCCTGACTCTAGCTGGGCAGAGCAGATTCTCCTGCTGGTTTGATTTGTCCTTAATAAAAATGTGTGTGTGTGTGTTGTGTGTGTGTGTGACAAGAACACATAAGTGTGTAGTGCAGTGGCATCCATCCTGTCACATGGCTGTGCAGCCATCACACCACGCATCTCCAGAACTTTTCTGTTAGCTGCTACAAAAACTGTGTGCCCATTGTACCATAGTTGCCCATTCTGCCCTCCCCTTAGTAACAACTATTCTCTTTTCTCTCTCTTTCTCTGAATTTGCTTACTCTAGATCCATCACTTAGGTGATGGATCTTCCATTGTTTATCCTTTAATAGCTGGTTTAGTTTATTTAACTCACTGTTTTCTACATCCAGCTGTGTCGAACCATGTATCTGAATTTCACTCCACTTCATTGTCTATACATAAAATGGACAAATGTCATTGTGTGACGACAATGCATTTTGTTTATCCATTGATTCTTGGATAGACATTCAGGTTGCTTCCATCTTTTGGCTGTTGCAAATAGCCAAGCTGCTACTTGGCTGCTATGAACATGGGTATACGAATATCTGTTCAAGTTTCTGCTTCCCCTTGTCTAGGATACGCACCCGGAAGTGGAATTGCTGAGTCATGTTGTAGGTTTACGTTATTTTAGGAACTGTCATAAAAAGAAGAACTTTAAAATGTAGAAACAGATTTCAGAGGCAAGGCAGGAGCCATCCCTGCCAGTGGAATAGAAGGAGGAGGAGGGCAGCCGGGTTGAGGGACACCAAAAGGAAGCTGAGAACTGAAGCCAAGGAATGGAACTTACTGCTTATTGAGCGTCTGACCGGAGTCAGGAGCTAGGGACCTTTTTTTTTTTTTCTTATAAACCCAATTTAAAGTTCACACGGGCAGTATTATTATCCCATTTTACTAGTGAATGAGCCGAGAGGCTCAAAGAGAGAGCAGGTCCCCAGAAATGAGTCTACCTCTGAGCGCCTCACTGATGTTAGGAGTCATATGCACACCAGGGAGCCTGAGCCTTCCAGGGTGTTCCTCAGTGTTGAAAGCCGGTTCTCTTGACTTCATTTCAGAGATTTTTACAATTTATAAGGCCTGTCCATTTTCCTCTGAAAAATGTGAAAATACAGCGTGTGCTTTTCTTTCCTTCCGTAAATCCCAGATTCTGACCCATGCCATTTTCCTTCTCTCAAAAGAACTTTTTCGTACTATGTCTTGTGAGGCAGGCCTGTTAGGAACACATTGCCTCAATTTTTTGGTCGTCTTTGAAAGTCTTTATCTTTTCTTCAGTTTTGAAGGATAATTTTGCTGCATATGGAACTCTACGTTGTATGTGTGTGTGTGTGTGTGTGTGTGTTGTAGTCACTCAGTACTATAAATATTTCACTCCTCTCTCGTCTTGCTTGCATGATGTCTGAGGAAAAGGCAGATGTAATTCTTATCTTTGCTCTTCTCTTGGTGAGATGCTTTGTTTCCTCTGGCTTCTTTTAGGATTTTTAAAAAGCATTTGTTTTCCTGTAGTTTGATCATAATAAGCCTATGTGTAGGGTTTGCTTGTTTTTTGCAATTTATTCTGCTTGGTGTTTTCTCAACTTCTTGGATCTATAGCTTGGTATCTGACATTAATCTGGGGGAAATTCTCGGACATTATTATTTCAAATATTTTTTCTGTTCCTTTCTCTCTTCTTCTGGTATTCCCATTACATGTATGTAACACTTTGTAACTATCCCACAGTTCTTGGATATCCTATTCTGCTTTTCTTCTGGCATTTTTCTCTTCTTTTCAGTTTTAAATGTTTATATTGATATATCCTCAAGCTCAAATAATACTTACTTAGCTGTGTTCAATCTACTAATAAGCCATCAGTGGGGCCAGCATTGTGGTATATTAGGTTAAGCATCCGCCTGCAGTGCCAGAATCCCATATGGACACTGGTTCATTCCCCTGCTCCTCCACTTCCAATCCAGCCCTCTGCTATGGCCTGGGAAAATAGTAGAAGATGGCCCAAGTGCTTGGGTCCCTGCACTCACGTGGGAGACCCAGAAGAAGCTCCTGCCTCCTAGTTTCAGATTGGCTATTGTGGCCATTTGTGGAGTGAACTAGCAGATGGAAGATCTCTCTGTCTCTCCCTATGCCTCTCAAGTAAATAAATAAATCTTCAAAAAATAAATAAATAAGTCATCAGAGGCATTCTTCATTTCTATTACAATATTGCTATAATTGATGTAATTTTAATTAATTTATTATAGTAAGAACAGTTGACATGAGGTTTTCTTCTTAACAAATTTTTAAGTGTACAATACATTTTTGTTGACCACAGGTACAATGTTGTACAGTAGATCTCTAAAGTTTATTCAACTGGCTTAACTGAAACTTTACCCCCACTGATCAGTAACTCGCTACCTCCCTCTGCCTCCTGGCCCTTGAAACCATATCGTGCTCTTAGGTTTGCGAACTGGGCTGCTTTTGATACGTATGGAATAATGTAGTATTTCTTACAGTAGTTTTGATCCTTAGAATTTATTTTTGGTTCTTTTTAGAATTTTTTATCTCTCTGTGTTTACATTGACCATCTGTTCTTGCATACTGTTTACCCTGCCCAGTAAATCCCTTAACATATTAATAACAGTTGTTTCACAACTAATGATTCAAACATCCCTGTCATGTTTGAATCTGCTTCTGGTGCATGCTCTGTTTCTTCAGTCTATTTTGCCTTTTAGTATGCCTTGTAATTTTCTCTTCATTAGACAAGTATTTGTTTTCATTTTATTTGAGAGAGAGAGAGAAAGATCCTCTCTCTGACGGTCCACTCACTCCTCAAATAGCCAGGCTCAGAACTTTATCCAGATCTCCCACGTCGGTGGCAGGAACCTGAGTACTCGAGCCATCACCTGCCATCTCTCCTGGGGTGTGCGTTAGCAGAAAGCTGTCTCAGAAGCATAGCAGCTGGAACTTGAACTTGGCACTCTCATATGGGATGAGGGTGTCCTGAGTGGCATCCTAACTGCTGTATCAAATGCTCTCCTAATGTTGTCTTGGTGGCTACACACAATGTCCTGGGTGAAAAGAGCTGCTACAAATGGGCCTTTAGTAGTTCAGTGGTAAGACGGGGAGGAGAGGCATCCTAACTCTTATGGCGAGTCTTCTCCCAAGGCTGTGCCTCTGGACTGTGAACTTCCCAATCACTTTGGTGACTTCAAGCACCATTTTCATTTTGTGATGCTTTACCACAGGTGCCTCTGATTCTGTTCCAGCTTCCTGTTAATACTCACCCTGGGAGGCAACAGATGATGGCTCAAGTCCTTGGGCCCATGAGACCCATGTGGGAGACTTGTACTGAGTTACTGGCTCCTGACTTGGGTCCAGTCCAGCCTAGGCTATTGGAGGCATTTGGGGAGTGAGCCAATGGATGGAAAATCTGTATGTGTGTGTGTGTGTGTGTGTGTCTGTTTCTATCCATCTTTCACTCTGTTCTCCAAATAAACATTTCAGAAACAAATTTTTTTTTCAAAGACCTTCGTCTGATTACATGAGTCTCACCCACACAATGGAGGGTAATTTTCTCTGCTTAAAGTCAGCTGATTGTAGATGCTAATAACTACACCTACAAAATACCTTCAGCAACACCTAGATTCATGTTGGATTAAATAGCTTGCTACTGTGTCTTAGCCATCAGTATACATAGAACTAATCATTTCTTGCATGAGGATGGCTTATGGAAAGGAGTGTTGATTGTGTAAGTATCTACACAACGATGGCTGGAAAATTTCATCAGCTGGACTTCGTTTTTCTTTGCACTACCTCCCTAGTGAAGTGGAGGCATACACGCTCAGCTCATTGAGGGTCGGTTTTCTCAAGTGGAGTGTAGTAATACCTTTCTTGTCTTCTTTTCACAAGGCTAAAGAGGACAAGGTATGTAAAATCATGGTTTTTTTAAATGATTTATTTTATTTGAAAGGCAGTTACAGAGAGAGGGAGAGACACACACAGAGAGAAAGAGATCTTCCTTCCTCTGATTCCCTCCCCCAAATGGCCACAGCAGCCAGAGCTGAGCCACTCGGAAGCCAGGAACCAGGAGCTTCTTCTGGGTCTCCCATGTGGGCACAGGACTTGGGCCTAAGCATCTGTTCCATTGCTTTTCCATTCGCATTAACAGGGAGCTGGATCAGAGGTGGAGCAGCCGGGACTCAAACCAGCCCCCATATGGAATGCCAGCGCTGCAGGCAGCAGCTTTACCCACTGTGCCACAGCGTCAGTCCCAAAACCACGTGTTTTAATAGCTAATGTTTATTGACTACTTACAGGTTCAGGCATTGTGCTGGATATTTTACATAAATTATTAAGTGACTGATAATATAAAAAGTTATATTATTTATGCAAATAATAACTAGGTGTCAAACTGAGATATATCCAACTCTAGAGTCTATGATTTAACTTCTTTATCGTCTTTATATACATTAAGATTTATTAGGTATCCATATGCATATATAGCTAGAGGCAGGCAAACCACATGATCAAATTTGCTTTTTAATGATCACCTAAAATGAATTATAGAAGGCATCAAACAGTTCTCATTTGATATACAGCACCAGGAAACCAAATATTCAACAACATTAATGCAAATATGCCTGTAACCTAGCAGGAACAAATCTATCTCAGTTTGTCTCTTAGTCTTTTTCGTGCTTGTTCTGCATCTGAGCAGTTTCCCTACATCAATGAGTCCTATCCTTGTCTCTTTATACCCAGGTCTTCAGGAAACAGAAAATGTGAACAGATAGCTTTAATACAAGTGATTATATTAGAACCACTGAGGGAATGTTAGAAAGTACTATAAATATGGAAAGATACAATAGGAAGCAAGATGTAAACAAAAACAAACACTAGACACAATTAACTTTTGCATACTTTCTCCCATAACCTTTCAGCTATTATTAAATATGCATAAGAGAAATTTGTATTGATTCTTTAGAAATTCTTATTTGTGACAAAGCTTTTAGCAGCCTCTTCCTTGTTTCTGTCTACATTACTGGAAAGAGCAGATACATTAAAATACCACCTACCACAATAAAAACATCTGAACACTGTTGGTTTTCTTCTGGTATCAGGAAAGACATTAATTCTTTCTGATATATTTTTTGCATAAGAGATAATGTTTTCTGCTCCATAAAGCTCTAATGGAGTCTTGACTATAAGAGACACTGAAGGAGTTAGGGTGAAAAGCATCCCCCACCTGATCCCAGTGTGTGTATTAATGCACACGCATTGACATTCCCTGGGATGATTCTTTGCCTTTAGGGAAAGACTGTGTCAGGAATTTTACTCATTGTTATGGATTGAACAGAACTTGCTGGCATTATGCTATAGCAGGTAAAGCTGCTGCCTGCAAAGGTGGCATCCCATATGGGTGCCGGTTGGTATTCCTGGCTGCTCCACTTCCAATCCAGCTCCCTGCTAATGGCCTAGGAAAGCACTGGAAGATGGCCTGAATGTTTGAGTCCCTCCCACTCACTTGGGAGACCTGGAAGAAGCTCCTGGCTCCTGGCTTGAGCCTGGCTCAGCCTTGGCTGTTGTGGACACTTGGGGAATGAACCAGTGGATGGAAGATTCTCTCTCTCTCTCTCTCTCTCTCTCTCTAATTCTGCCTTTCAACTAAGTAAATAAATCTTTCAAAAAAAAAAGAACTTGGCTCCCCAATCTTAGGCAGATTTTTAAACCCCAAAGTCTCAGGCTACTGTCTGATGGGTTAAACATGGAGGTATTATGTAATCCTGGGCTCTGAGCGGTGAGCCTGGTGGGAGGTCTGGATGACACTGGGGGCTTGCCCTCAGAGGGGAGTTCTCATGAGAAGGCTGGATATTTAAACTGAGTTTGGCCTCTTTCCTCTCTGCCTCCTGGCTCGCCATTGATCATTCCTCTACACCTGCTCCACCAACACCAGCCTCCACCCTTTCCAGACAATTGGGGCCATCTGATTTTGAACTGTGAACCCCTGATACAGAAACCAAAATAAACCTTTCCTCTTACAAGAAGCTCTGCTCACATATTTTAAAGTAATGAAAAAATGACTAACACCCTCATCCCATATCTTTTTTAAAAAATTTATTTATTTATTTGAAAGAGTTACACAGAGAGGAGAGGCAGGGAGAGAGAGAGAGAGAGAGAGAGAGAGGTCTTCCATCCGATGGTTCACTCCCCAATTGGCCGCAATGGTCAGAGCTGCGCCGATCGGAAGCCAGGACTCAGGAGCTTCTTCTGGGCCTCCCACGCAGGTGCAGGGGCCCAAGGACTTGGGCATCTTCTACTGCTTTCCCAGGCCACAGCAGAGAGCTGGATTGGAAGTGGAGCAGCCGGATCTCGAACCAGCGCCCATATGGGATGCCAGCACTTCAGGCCCATATCTAACAGTTGCCCCTCCCCCAACTTGAGGAAACCAAACACTGGCTTCTGCTTTCAGACTTATGCAGACCACAGCCTGAATGTGGCCAATAGTGCACATCATCTGAACATTTGGTTTTCCTCCCCTCCGGGACCATGGCAGTTCTGGACGGCCTTGGCTTACTGAATTTAGAGTTGCATTCGACTTGCTTTGGATAATGACCTAAGAATGGAAGCGACTTAAGAATGGGAAAAGCGATTTCCTATAGATGTGCTGGACAGGCAAAAATATATGTACGCTATTATCAGAAGGGCTTCTCGAAGGCCATTGTCTACATGTCCCATTCCTACACAGAAATGCCCTGAGTGCATCTTGGGATTATACCATGTTGTCAGACTGATTTCCTATTTGGCCTAATAAAGTTAGTCTGGAGCTTGCTCCTTTTGCTTCGCATGTAATTTCAAAGAACAATGTTTTTTAATAGCCAATGACCTGCAGCTACTAGCTGTGTGTCCCCTGTGCAGTCACGTTTAAAGGATCATCAAGAAGTACTTACAATTGAAAACCTAGCTTTGCAAGATTGAAAAGTTAAATATGTCTCAATTACCCATCTTCTGCTGTGCATCTGTAATGATTTTTAAAGTGGATTCCATAATTCCCTTTAAGATAGGGGGGAAAAAAGTATTTAATCAGTGAAAGGTTTGCTGACATTGCAGTTATTACATTTAACAGCTGGGGCATAGTCACTTGCCGAGGAACAAGATGAAGAGTTTGAAAAGGCCTTTAACAAAGTGGCAGTTTGATTTGTGTGGAGGATGATATCTCGGCTCCATCTTAATTTAGTTCATTAATGTGCCCAGATAGTATAGTTTGCAATTAAGCATGATAGGAACACAAACAGTGCCATCTTTTGGACGATCCTTAGATTTGACTAATGCAAAAGTACACACACACACACACACACTCCTGTATCAGGCTATGTGTACAGGGCCCATAACATCCATCACAGATGCCATTAAGGTTTTGTTTTTAACATTAGTAAATTTCTAGGACATAAAATCTTTTATTGGCACCATAGGAATGCTAGCCATCATGCCTAAAAATATTGTTACTTCTCTCTCTCCAGCTTACCTAAAGTCAGCTGCCCAGATTGACTTCTTAGTATCTCCGTGGAAATACTGCTGTGGTCATTTGTTCGTTTGCTTCTTGAAGCATCTGAGCACATTTTCCTCCAATTTAACTTCCTTTCTAATAGAGGATGGGATGTATCTGGCTTAGGTGTCAGATTTCAAAAACCAGGTAGATGGATGTCATGTACAGAAATAGAAATGCTATTGCTATTCTGCTCGTAACTGTTATTTATAACTTAAGGGGGAAAATGGGTAAGAGAAACCTGTTTCATCCAAACTCATTTTTATTGAATAGTGCAGAGCAGTTCAGTATTGGGCAATATGAAAAGATGACCTGTACATACAGATGTAAGTATTGTTAAACAGGAGTCCCAAATTGGCATTCTAGTCCAGCATTTAACAACCATCTAACACTGTGCTAAGAACTATCCATGAAAGAGTCTTGGGGCCCCTAAAATTATTGAGACAGTTACTGCTTGAAGACTTTATAGGAGGAAAAAAATGTTTCAAAGGGTAATTTTAAAGGGATTGGGACTATAAAATTAAAATGGAGGCAATTTTGGTGATGATGATGATGGTGATAGCTAACGTTCACTGAGCATTTGCGAGGCATTGTTTAAACATTATACATGCATAAACTCATTTAACCCTCATGAAAATGTAATGAAGTAGGTTCTATTATGATCATCATTTTATAGAAGAGGAAACAGAGAGAGAGACAGAGAAAGAGAGAATTGATAATTTATCCAGTATCACATACGAGGGCACTTCAAATATTCATTGAAATGGAATGAAAAGATAAGTTTATTTTTGGTGCCAAAAATTCTGAAATTTTTGCATATGAGGGCTCTTCAAAAAGTCCATGGAAAATACCTATTATGGAAAAAGTGTGCATGGATTTCAAAAAGTTTTATAAATTTTTCCATGAATAATTTGAAGCCTCTCATAATCAATCAATGACTGCTTACTATAAAATATTCCGTCGGGGGCTGGCTCTGTGGTGTAGTGGGTAAATCTGCTACCTGCAGTGCCAGCATCCCGTTCGGGTGCTGGTTCAAGTCCCAGCTGTACCACTTCTGATTCGGCTCTCTGCTATGGCCTGGGAAAGCAGTAGAAGATGGTCCGCATCGTTGTACCCCTGCAGCCATGTGGGAGACCCAGAAAAAGCTCCTGACTCCGGGCTTCAGATAAGTGCAGCGTCGGCCGTTGCTGCCAACTGGAGAGTGAAGCAACGGATGGAAGACTTCTCTGTCTTTCTCTGCCTCTGCTCTCTGTTACCCTGACTTTCAAATAAATAGATAAATCTTAAAAAAAATATATCCTGTCAAAGAAAATTGGGGGAAAAAGGTGATTTGAAATATAAAAAAACTAAGTAGTGGTGCAAAGCTAGGATACCAGCATGAGTGCCAAGTTCATTTACTTATTCCTTTAATGATTAGACACACCATGTACTGGTATCAGAGCACAGGTGTGAATACAGCAGACAAACTCTGATATCGCACGGCTGGCCGTGTAGAGGAACAGCGCCTTCACAGAAATGTACTAGGTCTTGTGATGGTGAGGAAAGCAGGCTTAGCTTAGAGAGTGCCCAGAGGCACTGTGCGAGGCTCCAATAGCCACGAGATGAAATCATTGATGCCTTCCCCTCAGCACTTTGAGCCCCATAAGGAACACAGGCAGACTCAGTATGAAAATACCGTGTGACTTGTGCTAGGGAGAGGCAGCGCAGCCTGCCTGGAAGCATGTAGGTCCCCCACCTAGCCTGGAAACGGAGTTTTCAAAGGAGGCCTTGTAGAGATGGTGATGTCTCCACAGAGTTACAGAACGAATAGAATGAGCTAGACATGAAATGCAGGGGGACTTCTGGAAAGAACAAACACAAAACACAATACAGACAGTGGAGTTAGATCTAGCACCTGGGTGGGCTCTTAGGGTCTACGTGGGGAATGGCTGGAAACCAGGGAGTCTGGAATGTTGAGCAGAGGTCAAATCATCCTGGACACCGGATGCCCTGAGACGGCGCGGCTGCCAGTCCTCAGTGCCAATGACAGGAACTGATGGCGTGGATCCCGCTTTCTGCAGAGAGCGCTCCAGCAAGGATAGAAACTATGGGCTGGAGTGGGACAGGGCAACCTCAGGAAGACAAGCACAGAGGGCATCAGAGGTGTGAAGGGCTTGGAGGAGAGAGGCCCTATTCCCAGCGCTCTCCAAAGAAAGCTAATGGATTGCTGCATTTGAGGGAGGAACGAAAAGACAGAGCTGCACAGGCTGCTGCCGTGGCTGACTGGGGAGACATAAGAGCACTCAGAAGAGAGGGGCAGATTCAGACATTCGAGGGCCTGAAGCTTGGGAGACGATCCTGCCAGGCAAGGCGTTACTGCTTCTCCATCAATGTGCTACCGCCCCCCTCTCCCCTCCAGGCATCGTGAAAAGGCTGCAGCCCCCATCTGTTTTCCCACCTGGCCCATGGCCTCCTGTCCCTGGGCTTCCCCCTGGGTAATCCATTGTCATTCCCTCCTTGGCTTCCATGCACCAGGCAGGGCGGGGCTCCTGCCTTGTGCTCCCCTAGCACCCCCTCCCTTTCTCATAGTTGTCTTAGAGTTTCTTTCTGTGTGCATCTGTCTCTCAAACTCAACAACAAGCTCTCAGTTCCTCACTACAGAACCCCTGCCTTATGGTACACCCTCCAGAATTACCTGTGTGCCTGTGAGAATGGGCACCCTGCAAGCCCCTTAGATATATGGATGCCAACCTCCAAAGAGGGATCTGAAATTAGAGGCATGGATTTGGGCGTCATCAGCTGGCAGAAGCAATTTCCTTTCAATTGATGATCACGCAGACCTAGGAGAGGAACGCATTTTTTCAGCATCCCCTGAAAGGCAGTGCTACAAAAATATCATCCATTTATTACGCTCAAAGCACCTTACATGTATTTTCTCGGGCACTCTCTATCTTCCCAGGGAAGCAGGTGATGTTCGACACTCATTTTGCCTTCTTTTTTTTTTTTTTCTCTCTCTCTCTCCATCAGTTTCTTCCCAGCTCAAGTAAAAGGGTTTCATAAGAACAGAAAAGACAACACAGAAGCACCACAATGACATGTGAACAAGACCGTCTTGCTGCTCAACATCGAGGAACGACTTTTCTCCAAGGACACAAGTGCAAGCTACTCTCTTCCCCAGTCCCCCTTCCGATCCCAGTTCTCTGAGTCTCACTCAGCCTCGTCTTTCTCCAGGTTGACTCAGCCTGAGCTTGACATCCTTCATGCTTGGGGAACAGGATTCAGCACCACACATGGCGGTGCTGTTTTCCTACCATGTACCCCCAACAGGGTGGAAAGAGGGTACTCTTCCAGATGAGGCTAATGAAGATGTTGTTTCTGTGTACACCTTGAGTTCAGTGCCTGATCAAGACACAACGTGGTATGCTAATGAATGCTAATTAGGATGGGCTCTGCTGTGGCCATCTGTCACATCCGTTTATTGCATTGCTCCCCTCTGCTGGAAAGAATTACACTTTCCTACTCCTGTGAAGATTATTTAAATTGAATGTCGAATAAGGAGGTTTTTGTCCCCAGTTCTCATCTCTGTAATCATCATCATTAGTCACATGTATCTTTCTTTTTTTCTATACCTCTCGAGATGGCTGACTGTCACACTCTCAGAGAATGTGAATGACAGTGAGATCAATTAACAAATATTAAACACACAATGGAAGTATATATTCTGGCACAGATATAGAACACAGCACATGAGATACTTTCTGTTATAGCTGTGGATGTTCTGAATGGCTTCTGAATTGCTGGGTGTTATATTAAATTGGAATGAATACATGATTCCTGGTTGAATAGGTTATATCTCTCAAAGAGCTTTGAAAAATTATGATAATAGAAATCTTGAGACTTTGGGGTAGACAGGTTTTTGCTAAAGAGATTTTGAGTGTAGATGTGCTTTTCTGCCGCTGGTTGCAGGAGTGATTTCAGCCTAGCTTGAAATAATGTAACTTCTTACCAGAATGTTAAAATGGATGACTTTCTGATTCAGATAGCAAAGTGTGAGGCAGATCCTCCCACTGTGGGAAGTGTCTTGGATAACCTTCCTCGACTTCAACATGGAAAGCTTATGCAAGGAAGAGAAGTTTTAGAAGCAATTTCACTGAAGAGAGTAATTGCTACCCTGGTTCTCCAATGCTGCTCCCTCCTCCAGTTCCCTAAGAGGACCTGGCAGGATTCTAGTTGCCTTAAGTCAAGCCAAGTTGGGGGAACTTTCTGGAAATGAAAGAATATTAACCATGAGGATGAGTACTTGACCTACTTCTGGGAAAGCTCAAATTGCCTGTGACAATGGGATAGTTGTGGCTGCATGTCCATGGCCTGTATTATTACCAGAGATGTTAGGAGCTAAGGGTTTGTAAGTGTTCCCTATGGATCAAACTGGGTCCATATGGAAGACACCATCACTGTGAGGTTAATACTCCCCAAGAATCATCACAGTGGGCCAAAGAAATCTCAGTTTTTATACAGGTTTGCTACAACCTGCAGCTGTCATTTAGATGTAGTTTGGCCCCCCTGTGTGATGCTTGGACAGCCAGGTCCTGGGCATGACCTAACAGAGTTGAATGTACACAGGTGACATTCACTCATCACGGACTCATGGATGTGTTTTATGTTGTTTTGGTAAGCGATAGGTTGAATTAAAAATTTGATTCTATATTAATGATGAAAGAAGAAGGAACAACAGCTGGTAGCTCTGACTCATGGATGATGGATGCCTGAGACAACCTGACTGAAGCGGCATGCAGTGGAAGATGCTGATGATGACTTCCTGTTTTCTGTAGGAGCCAAGGTTGCCATGACGAAACTGCATTACAGCCCCCAAGAAGATTCATTTCACAATTGTTCCAGTGCCAAGAAGGAACCCGAAAGGCAAAGCCAACAAAGCCACACCAACCAACCCTTTTTTTTTTTTTTATCTTTTATTTAATGAATATAAATTTCCAAAGTACGACTCATGGGTTACAATGGCTTCCCCCCCCCCATACCGTCCCTCCCACCCACAACCCTCCCCTTTCCCACTCCCTCTCCCCTTCCATTCACATCAAGATTCATTTTCGATTATCTTAATATACAGAAGATCAGCTTAGTATACCTTAAGTAAGGATTTCAACAGTTTGCTCCCACACAGAAACATAAAGTGAAAAATAATAGATGATTTTTTTTAACTGATGATGAAATCAGATCAGACCTATTGTCATGTTTAATCCCAGTGAGAGTCAAGTTGGGAATTGATAATTTTTTTTTTTTTTTTACAGAAGATCAGTTTAGTGTACATTAAGTAAAGATTTCAATCGTTTGCACCCCCATAGAAACACAAAGTGAAATATACTGTTTGAGTACTCGTTATAGCATTAAGCCTCAATGTACAGCACATTAAGGACAGAGATCCTACATGAGGAGGAAGTGCACAGTGACTCCTGTTGTTGACTTTACAAATTGACACTCCTGTTTATGGCATCAGTAATCTCCCTATGCACCAGTCATGAGTTTCCAAGGCTATGGAAGCCCCTTGAGTTCTCCGACTCTTATCTTGTTTTTTTTGTTTTTTTTGTTTTTCCAAATAATCATTTTATTGATCATTGCTATATTATTAGTAGTTTATTTTTTTTTAACTTTTATTTAATGAATATGAATTTCCAAAGTACGACTTATGGATTACAATGGCTTCCCCCCCATACCGTCGCTCCCACCCACAACCCTCCCCCCTCCCACTCCCTCTCCCCTTCCATTCACATCAAGATCCATTTTCAATTATCTTAACATACAGAAGATCAGCCTAGCACACATTAAGTAAGGATTTCAACAGTTTGCTCCCACACAGAAACATAAAGTGAAAAATAATAGATGATTTTTTTAAATGATGATGAAATCAGATCAGACCTATTGTCATGTTTAATCCCAGTGAGAGTCAAGTTGGGAATTAATAATTTTTTTTTTACAGAAGATCAGTTTAGTATGCATTAAGTAAAGATTTCAACAGTCTGCACCCCCATAGAAACACAAGGTGAAATATATTGTTTGAGTACTCGTTATAGCATTAAATCCCAATGTACAGCACATTAAGGACAGAGATCCTACATGAGGAGTAAGTGCACAGTGACTCCTGTTGTTGACTTTACCAATTGACACTCCTGTCTATGGCATCAGTAATCTCCCTATGCTCCAGTCATGAGTTTCCAAGGCTATGGAAGCCCTCTGAGTTCTCCGACTCTTATCTTGTTTAGACAAGGTCATAGTCAAAGTGGAGGTTCTCTCCTCCCTTCAGAGAAAGGCACCTCCCTCTTTGAAGACCTGTTCTTTCCACTGGGATCTCACTCACAGAGATCTTTTTGCCAGTGTCTTGGCTTTCCATGCCTGAAATACTCTCATGGGCTTTTCAGCCAGATCCGAGTGCCTTTAGGGCTGATTCTGAGGCCAGAGTGCTATTTAGGACATCCGCCATTCTATGAGTCTGCTGAGTATCTCACTTCCCATGTTGGATCACTCTCTCCTTTATTTATTCTATCGGTTAGTGTTAGCAGGTACTAGACTTGTTTATGTGCTCCCTTTGAATCTTAGTCCTTTCATTATGATCAATTGTGAACTGAAATTGATCACTTGGAATAGTGAGATGGCATTGGCACATGCCACCTTGATGGGATTGAACTGGAATCCCCTGGTATGTTTCCAACTCTACCAATTGGGGTATTTATTTGAAGGCAGAACCACAGAAAGGCAGAGCCACAGAAAGGCAGAGGGAGGGAGGGTGGGAGGGAGAGAGAGAAGTCTTCCATCCACTGGTTCACTCTGCAGGTGGTCACAAAGGCAAGATCTGTGCCTATCTGAAGCCAGGAGCCAGGAGCTTCTTCCAGGTCTTCCACGTGGGGCCCGAGGACTTGGGCCATCTTCTACTGCTTTCCCAGGCCATAGCAGAGTGCCACTGTGCTGGGACCCCAACCAACCCTTTTAAACACCCAGATCTTTAAATAATGTTTCCAAATAATAGTGTTCTAATAATCATGTTTTCACATTTATACACAGATATACACCGCGCTTTGTGAGTACGTCAGTCTCACAGGAATATCCCGACTTGAAATCTATACATTGATTCTTTGGACATTTATTTCCCATATTCCTATAGTTTTTGCTCTAACATACAAATCTCTAAATCTGACACACAGATCAGATCCCCTGAGCCTCAAATCAACCTTTTGGTCTCCAATAAATACCAGGGTCACCATCAGAGAAGGGATGAAAAAAGTCTGATTTTCCGAAGTTCTACCCTTTTGTTCAGAGCCAACAGACCTTCTATGAATAGCTAGGTACAGTTTTATATTTTGTTAGTCTTACATATCAGGGCTGGCATTGTGGCACAGCAGGTGCCCACAGCCTGTGATGCTGTTATCCAATATCAGAGTGAAGATTTGAGTCCTGGCTTCCCCACTTAACCATCAGGTCCTTGCTAATGTTTCTGAGAAACAGAAGAAGATGGCCCAAGTACTTAGGCCCATGTCATATATGTGGGAGACCCAATGTAGCCCCCAGCTCCTGGCTTTGACCTGGTCCAGCCTCAGCCATTGACGCCATTGGGAAATAAGCCAGCAGATGGAAGATTGTCTCTCTGTCTCTGTCTCCCCCTCCTTCTACCTCTCCCTCTCCCTCTTCCTCTCCCTGTGTGTCACTCTGCTTTTCAAATAAATCTTAAAATAAATATTTAAAAGCAAAAATATTAAATCTGAAGGAACTTCAAAGTTAAATGAATAAATGAGAACTCTTCCTCATCTAGTGACCAGGGTCTGCTTCACCCTGTAACACAAGCTTTCCCTTTGCACTAATGAATATTTTCACTGTGAAAACTTGATATCTCAGTCCTAAAAATTCCACTTCCTTGCAAAGAAGAGACTGGGGACACAAAATTTCTGTTAGGAGAAATAAGATCAAGAGATTTTATGGCTCTTCATACGGAGACTATAGTCTTATGTACTTGGAAATGGCGGAGTGAGATTTTTAAACATCTTCACAAGTATATGTGAGGCACTGCATATGTTAACTAGCTTGATTTAGCCATTCCACCTTGTATACATATATCAAAACAATATGTTTTAAATCATAAATATACACAATTGTATTTGTTGATTTAAAAAACAAATTACTATAAGGAATTTTCTTTTTAATTTAAAACAAAAACCCTAACTAACTCATTTTTCTGGTTCCCTAATGTTTCTTCTTTTCCACTGGCCATTGTTTTGTTGTCACCTCCAGATAAGGATGCCTTTCCTCTTCCTATCAGCCCCTCTACTCCATGAATGAGGACAAGACTTCTCTAAGTCACTTTCCACTTGGGGCCATCTTGGCTCAATTTTCCTCACCCAGAGCGAGTTAGATTAGCCCTGGGAGCTCCTGCTCTCTGACCTCCTTCTCATCAAGGTTCCCTCCAAGCAACCACCAGATTAACCTGTATTTGCATCTTTGACAGAGTGGGCACAGCCCACCCTGCTTTGGCTTTTGTGTTGAGCACCTCCCTACTGTGTTTCCTTTTTCTTTCAACCCCACAGAAATCCATGCGAATGGGAAGGGGCTGTCCCACTGCATGTGCTTGATTATTCAGTCTGGGAAGTGCCCTACATTGCATTTGAATATTTGCAATCACATGCAAGCTGTGCCTGGTGCTCCCTATCTCCAATGCGGGAATCTTTACTGCACTAACTAAGACATATTATTCACTGCTCTAGAGGTAGCAGAGGATTGATTTATTCAGGTACATACTGCTCGCCCAGCAGCTGTTAGATTCAGAATCATTTGCTTGGAAAATCCATCAGAATTAAAAAGCAAATTTCAAAATAAATTGTTATCGTTTTTATCTGCAGCCTGGATGCATACACCGTGTGAAGTACAAAAGATCTTTTGCCTTTCTTTGAACTTCTTCCTAGCAACAACACTTAAGAAAGCAAGTGCCTCTGGAGTTTTCCCAGTGACAACAGCCAGTGTTTGACCTCGTGATGTTGAGGTGGGCTTTCAACTACATCTGATTTATGTTAACAGCAAGTTGATTCATCAAAATGAGCCAGAATGAATTCTTGGATCATTGTAGGTCTCCCAGCATTGAAGGAGCTAACAGTTTAGAAAGAGAAAATTGCTGCTCATCCATCCCACTGAATATTGATGGGAGCCTAGTCCTACACCCTCTCCCACATGGTGAGGCAGACCCTCCTGAAGCCGTCCTGGGACTTGATGTTTCCTGCTGACAATAGTGATTGGTTCTTGTCTCCTGGCCCATTCAGTTTATGTATCTGTATTCAGGTTTGCATTATTAATATGAAATACCCTCAACAAGCTGCTTGGTGAAGGATCTGGGGGTTCATGTAGATGGACAGTTTTGGAGACTGAACATCTAAATGGCATGATGTTGGCTGTGGTGAGGACCCCACGGCCGGTGGGAGAGTGCATGAGGGTGGGAGAAGCATATGGTAAGGCAGAAACCAGGGAGACTGAGCGGCGCCACACCCGGCCTTTTATAACAATACTCTCTCAAGAACTGCCTGCCAAGAGCCACGCCCCCAATTGATATCGGCTAGCCTTATTAATAATTTTAAATATAATGATTCTGGTGGGTTTTTGCTGTCTATTCAGAGAATTCTGAATATCAGCTTAAAATAAATCAGGCAACATAGTAAGTTTTTTCTTTTTTAACTTTTATTCAGTCAAAGAAATGCACAGCCAAGTGAGGGCTTTATTTAGGAGAGAAAGAAGTCTAGAAACACAAGCAGGGTCCTTACCAGGCAGAGAGCAGGCTGGGAGCCACGTGGAGCAAGGTGTGAGATTAGGAGCAGCCATAGATACCTTAGCGGGGGGGGCAGGAAAGCAGAGGCAGAGAGGCGGCCAAAAGGCACAGGACAACAAGGGAGGGGGGCCCACCGTGTTCCGGGTCTTCTGTTCACTTTCAAAGGGGAGTGGCTACATAGCCTGATTGGCAGGTGAGCATACAGGTGAGATCACGAAAGGGGGCGGGGCTAGGCATGGTCTCCAGCTTACAAATAGAATTGATTTAATCCTATCTGTCTGCCTATATCATAATGACCCAAGGACCACCCATTAGTCCTCCCTCCTAAAGGTTCTACTGCCTCCCAACAGTGCCACAGTGGGGAGCCAGCGCTTATCACAGTGGGCCTTTGGGAATACCCAGCATCCAAACCACAGCGTTGTCCCTTGTACAGAAGAATAAGAGAGTCACAAGGCCAGTCATTTTCAGCAATCCAGTGGCAAATATGAAAGCACTCTGCTTATTCCAAAACGGTTGCAAGCCTGCGGGGAATCATAGTGCCTCCCAGATTTTTATGAGTGCCTGCTGTCTGAACTGTCCTGCTGGGATTTGCCTTTAATGGCTTTTCAATGTCCTGGTAATCTTGACCCCAGGGTCATCTGGCCTCCTCTTTCAGCTAAAGTTAAGCAGTGTTACCTAGTGGTTAAGACTGTGGAGTGAGGGGCCTAGAATAATTTCAGCCTCGCAGCTTGCCCACTGTGTGACCATAACCATGTTATCTGGCTGAAAGATCAGCAGTTTCATATGGTTCAATCTCAACATCTCTAAAATGTGTGGCTTTTTTCTTCTTCTGGGAAAAGAGGAGGAGTCGAAGAGCTTGCTTTTTGGAGTTACTGTTGAAGTCAAAGGGGAGGATGGCTGTCCAGGTTCAGTAACGTGCTTGCCCCCAGGTGAGGGCGCTGTTTCCGTGATGGCTCACAGCAACCTCCAGGGAGGGTCGTGGTTTTAGGCGTGACTGGTCTCAGCTGAGCCTGCTGAAGCGGCCACTACAGCCAGGTGTTGGTGTCCTGTGACACGGTGCCATTTTCCAATATGGAGTTATACACTCGTCTCCTATGTCACAAGTTCAAAATCAAATCTGCATTGCAAGCTATACCTGGAGATGTAACTCCATTAGAATTGCAAATCAAACCACAGTGCAGTTGTTGACAAAGTACACTCACTACATCCCTCTCCTTTGAACCCTTTTGAAAATAAGCGGAGGCTGTTTCAATTTCCTCTGATCAGGTGCTTGGTGAGGTTGAGTGTTTTTCCATATTTTTACTGGTCACGTATAGCTTCCACCAGACTGTATGGGACCCACATCCACCTGCAGAAGGAGGGGTGAGAGGGTCACATGCATTTGGCAGACCCACCCCCCGGGGCACCTCCTCCCTTCCCCCGGAGGGACATCCCCTCTGCTCTTCCCCGTCCTCCCTTCTCCCCTGAAGAATCTGACCCAGCCTCACAGAGTCCAGTCGCTTTGCCTAGACTGATGTACTCTAACCAGGCTCTGCTCGAATCAGCACCACAGATGAGACAGAAGCTGAGAGGACAGAGGAGTCCTTGTTCTGGGGCTTGGAAGATGAAGGTGGCCCAGCGTATTTTGAAAACACCCGTGTGGGGCACAGCAAATGCCTGCATAGCAGTATTGTCAGTTGCTCCCGTCTGCAAACTCCTGGAGAACCTCTTTCTGAAGCTTACAAGCTAATTCAAAGCAACAAGTTCACTCTGGGGCCCACCCACAAGTGTCTTCCCTAACCAAAAAAAGAATCAGTGCACCACCCACCCCCATTTTCTCTAGAAAGCACTTCCTTGCTCTGAATGAACAGCAGTTGCACAATATTTGTGTCAACCGCGGGCCCTACTTTTAATATAATATCATATGGACAGGCTAAACAAGTGAATGATCTATTGCCAAATTACATACTTACCTAAAGTACCACAAGAGCTCAGAGTAAGGAGGAAGCATAGTGGGCTTCCTGGAGGAACTGGGACCCAAATCCTCTCCACCAAATGATGGAGGAGAAGGTACCTCTTCTAAGTTCTGTTCCTATTCTTGACGTCACCCTATGGTACCCGGCCTTTCCCCAGCAAACTTTAGAACTGCCTAGTTGTCTCAGAGACCATGGAAACTCTGCATCTGGAATTCCAGGATTCTGGACTCCATAATCATCTTTTTCTCCATGATACCAAGTTGTCCCCACCTCCAGGGCTGGGCTCACAGCTCTGGCCCAAACAATCCTCTGAACGAAGCCAGAACTTGTCACCCCCTAAATTTGCCTCTTTGACATAAATATTTTTGAGGTAAAGACAGTTAAGAAGTAGCAAACCAAAGAAAAGTTCTTTCCAGTCCTTACCCAGTCTCTTCTTGCCTAAAGATGTGATGTAAATACTCCTTTAATGGAGACAATTCTTAACAGCTCAGAGATGGCACCAGGGAAATCAACAAACATTTCTCTATTCACTTATGCCCATACATGTACCTTCTCACAATTTCCTGCCTGTGGAAGGCCAAAACTTTCCTCCTTTCCCTGAAATATATTGTCTTAAGATATGATCTAAGGCAGAGTTTTAATATATTGCTTTTGAGTTACATTTCACTGGGATTTTTCCTTTTAATGTGCCTGCACATGTTAATGAACCTGCTTCTTCTCTCATTAATCTATCTTTTGTTTTTCTTTAAAGATTTATTTATTTGAAAGGCAGAGTTACAGAGAGGCAGAGAGAGAGGAGGAGAGGCAGAGAGAGAGAGGTCTTCCATCTGCTGGTTCACTCCCCAGAAGGCCACAATGGCCAGAGCTCTGCTGATACGAAGCCAGGAGCCAGGATCTTCCTTCAGGTCTCCCACATGGGTGCAGGAGCCCAAGGCCTTGGGCCATCTTCTACTGCTTTCCCAGGCCATAGCAGAGAGCTGGACCAGAAGTGGAGCAGCCGAGACTCGAACCGGTGCCCATATGGGATGCCGGCACTACAGGCGGCAGTTTTATCCACTACGCCACAGCCCCGGCCCTGTTAATCTATCTTTTGTTACAAGAGTCCGTCCCAACTACAAACTCAGAAGTACTGAAGAGAAGGTATACTTCCTCCCCAACACCTCATTGACTTCAGCCTCTTCTCACTTGCTGTTCTTACTCCTAAGCCCCTCCCTAGAATCTGTTCTGATTGTGAATGTCGCCGTTGTGGGGTTCCTGCTCTCCCACCTCCTCTCTTCTGCTGCCTCCTCCTCTTCCTTCCTTTGTCTCCCTCTTCTCAAAAAAAAAAAAAAAAAAAAAAATTCCGCCCACATTTCCTTATAATTCCATTTAACTATGGTCACCCAGTCACCCAAACCAACCTGACACCACCAGCTATGTCAAGACCCTAGTGGTGCTTTGGGATTTTGTTTCCGTGTGGCTGGTTGGCTGGCTGCTACTTTCATTGGCTTCCTTACACAGTTTGGTCTGTGTGCTCCTGACTGCCCCCAGTAAATCTAAAGCTCTTCAAGAGCAGAAGCTGTGCCTTCTCCTTGCTCTGACGCTCCCCAAAGCGCTCATTGCTCTGCACACAGTGGGTGCCCAGGAGTTGTTGCTGACGGATGGGTGTAATGAAAGCTTCAATGGCCTCATGAACCAATGGGCCACAGAGTGGTGTCATTGTGCTGCTCTTTGTCTCAACTTCCAAACTCTGGGCAGAGAGCCAAAGCCCACCCAAGATGTTGTAATAGCCTTATAATGACACAGTATCTGTTTACAAGCCTCCTTAAGAGAAAGTCGATTTGTAGCATCTAAAGTCTTCTAGACACATTTCTTATTAGCCCTCCTATGGCGGTGTGGGAGCCATGTAACCTTCCTTAGAAAAGGAAAAGCCACAGGGGGAGCAGATTCTGCTTTATGGGTGTTCCTTAGTGGACTTCACAAAACAGTTCAATCACAAATGTCTCATCCTCTTTGAAGCTTCTTTGATTTCTGCATTAGCAATAACCATCACACTTTTAAAACTTCTGTAGCATCTATTACTTGGAGCACATAAATTGATTTTTGGTATTTTTAGCAACAACTGAACAATGCTGGCCAATAGCAATGAGTGACGATAGCCAAGAAGTCAGGAGGAGATTCCTGATAATTATCCCCCTGTGGCAGAGTTCAGGGCACACAGACACCTTTTCTTTTGCATTTTCCCCTGAAACCAGATGGCAATTAGAAAGCAATGATTCCCACTGTGAGTCAGCAATAGACCACTGGGATGAAATAAATGTGCTTCCCTAAGTCTGTCATGTGAGCTCTCCTCTCTTTTCCCCTGGAAATGGATATTAACTAGAATAAAACCTGGGAAGTATCAGCCATTAGGTGGTGATGATATTAAATCACTTAACTTGTTTTTGCCAACCTGCAATGCTCCTATGGAAGTAACAAGTTGGAAGCCAGCAAGTGAGAGGTAAGAATTCTGGGTTCTCCGAGGCTTCTATTGTGGCCGATGCTTTTGTCTTTTAATTAAACTTGTTTATAATTAACATGATTAAAGTTGCGGTAGAGGCCTCTCCAAGGTCAGACAGAAAAAAGAAACTTACCCTGGAAATGGAATATGGCCCTTGTCTGCTTGCCTATGAATGCTCCAACTGTAGTTATTGTCTGCTTCTATGTAACCATTTCAGGTTCTGCTTGCTAGTACAGAGCAATGGTGTTAACCCTTGCCAGATAGGGTGCGGCTCAGGATATGTGTGGAAAAAAACATCATTAGTAATTGTGTAGGCACATGCAGTATTGTATCAATTCCTACAGCTGCCTTGTAGCATTAGTATATCCAATCAAATGTATGCATGTAGCCAAATAAGGGAGGCAAAGAAGCCAAAGCCATCTATAAGGAAACACTCTGCTTTGTTCCAGACTCAGTTTTTGGTCGGGTTGCTGGATTCTGTCCCGGTTGCTCCTCTTCCTGTCCAGCTCTCTGCCGTGGCCTGGGAGTGCAGTGGAGGATGGCCCAGGTCCTTGGGTCCTGCACCCGCGTGGGAGGAGGCACCTGGCTCCTGGCTTCAGATCAGTGCAGTGGGCCGGCCACAGCAGCCGCAGCAGCCATTGGAGGGGGGGGGGCGGTGAACCAATGGAAAGGGAAGACCTTTCTCTCTGTCTCTTTCTCTCTCACTGTCCACTCTGCCTGTCAAAAAAAAAAAAAAAAAAAAAAAGAGAGAGAGAGAGAGAGAGAGACTCAGTTTTGGATAAGAAATTCCATCTGGGCCTTATGCCGGCATAAAGAAAGACTACTTCCTGTTAAGAGGCCTTGATGTCTTGTCTCTGTACAGGAATCCTGCTACACTATGGCTGACAGAGCTTGATTTTTCATACAAGCTGACATATTTTGGAATCTTTCATCTGGGACATTTGCCGTATTCTATTAAAATTGAAATCCCTTAGTTCTTCTTTTCTGTGACCTTGTGCCAACCTCCATGACTATCAATACTGAGTCACCCCACAGATCCAGAGTTGGCTGTGGCTTATATTCAGAACATCTGGGCTCAAATCTAACAAATTCCAGCCACGGAACTGTGGGCAAGTGATCTGGGCTCTCAGAGTCTCCATTTCTTCTTACATAAAGAGGAAAGTTATTATTTCCAGAGTTATCCTGAACACTAACTGAGAGAAAGTTTGAAATGCATTTTAGTGTAGGATATACAGTAGATGATTAATAAATGTCCATTGGGCTTTAGAGGACAGACAGAAAAGCAGCAAAATATCTATTTGTCTCTGCATCTGTCCACTCCCATATTTGTCAACATTCTCACAAAGCTGAGGAACAATATTAGATGAATAATGTTTATTTATTTATTTATTTATTTATTATTTTTTTATTTTTGACAGGCAGAGTGGACAGTGAGAGAGAGAGACAGAGAGAAAGGTCCTCCTTTTGCCGTTGGTTCACCCTCCAATGGCCGCCACGGCTGGTGTGCTGCGGCCAGCGCACCATGCTGATCCGAAGGCAGGAGCCAGGTGCTTCTCCTGGTCTCCCATGGGGTGCAGGGCCCAAGCACTTGGGCCATCCTCCACTGCCTTCCCCGGCCACAGCCGAGAGCTGGCCTGGAAGAGGGGCAACCGGGACAGAATCCGGTGCCCCGACCGGCACTAGAACCCGGTGTGCCGGTGCTACAAGGCGGAGGATTAGCCTAGTGAGCCGCGGCACCGGCCTAGATGAATAATATTAATATTAGGTTATAACCCCTGATTTTGTGACATGCATTGGTTTCCTTTGGCTGCTGTAAAAAAATTACTACTACCAAGGTGGCCTAAACCTACACAATGTTATCCTCATGTGTTTGTGGGTTAGAAATCAGCACCTGCGTGGCTGGCTTCTGTATGAGGGTCTCAGAAGGCTGAAATCAAGGTGTCAGCCAGAGCCCTGGTTTGCATCCAAGGTTGCGGGTCCTCTTCCAAGCTCACTACTACAAAATTCACCTCCCTCTTACACTTCCCCCATAGTCCCCGCCATCATCAAGCCAGCAATAATACATCAAATCTTTCTCATGCTTGAATTTCTCCAATTTCTGTGCTGATCTGGGAGAAAGCTGTTCAAAGGGCTCATGTGACTACAAAGGGTCCAACCAAATAATCAGAATAATTTCCCAACTTAAGGTCAGCTGATTCATAACTTAATTACATGTGCAATATAGCCTGTTACCATGTAGCATGGCATGTTCAAGTGGGATAAAGCTTGTGGGGGTGAAAATTCTGACAAGCACATGATAGGTCATGTAGAGGAAGAATGTAGGTCACTCTTGTTTCCTTGCTACAAATGGAGAATTGGAAAATGATGTAAAATGACTATGGTCATCGCACTGCCCAAGATCAGAACCACAATAATCTAATTTCCTTTTGAATATTCTGATATTTACATAAAATATTTAAATATCTCTGATATTTACCTTGTGATTCCCTTGCCACGTATTCCACATATGACCTCCTGGGTTTTACACTTCAGGCCTCAACATTTCTTCCTCTTTCTTTTTTTTAATTTTATTTATTTAAAAGTCAGAGTTACAAGGAAAGAGGAGAGGCAGAGAGAGAGAGAGAGAGAGAGAGAGAGAGAGAAATCTTCCATCTGCTGGTTCACTCCCCAAATTGTCAAAATGAATGGACCTGTGCCAATCTGAAGCCAGGAACCAGGAGCTTTTCCAGGTCTCCCATGCAGGTGCAGGGGCCTAAGGACTTGGGCCATCCTCCACTGTTTTCCTAGGCCATAGCAGAGTGCTGGATCGGAAGTGGAGCATCCGGGAATTAAGCCAATGCGCATACGGGATACCAGCACTGAAGGCAGCGGCTTTACCCATACGCCACAGCCTCAACATTTCAACCCCTGGTTTCCTTATTGTCTGCCTTTTAATTTGAGTCAATGGAAAGAAATATAAAATACAGAAGTTAAAAAAATTCATTATTTTCTTAACTCGGTGTAACAAATAATCAGAAAGTGAAGTATGGCTGTTTTCTCTTTGGAGAAACTCACATCGGAGGCAGATTCCAATGGCGTGGCTGGGTTCCTGGTAGATGGGCTACCCAACGAGTCTCCACAAAACTGTCTTTAGAAAGCTACATGTTCTCTGCAAAATTTTCCAAAACTCATGGGGCCCATAAGGCTCCGTTCTTAATTTTCCCATCAGTCATTAAGAAGTTGGGCCAGGCCGGCGCCGCAGCTCACTAGGCTAATCCTCCGCCTTGCGGCGCCGGCACACCGGGTTCTAGTCCCGGTCGGGGCACCGGATTCTGTCCCGGTTGCCCCTCTTCCAGGCCAGCTCTCTGCTGTGGCCGGGGAAGGCAGTGGAGGATGGCCCAAGTGCTTGGGCCCTGCACCCCATGGGAGACCAGGAGAAGTACCTGGCTCCTGCCATCGGATCAGCGCAGTGCGCCGGCCGCAGCGTGCCGGCCGCGGCAGCCATTGGAGGGTGAACCAACGGCAAAGGAAGACCTTTCTCTCTGTCTCTCTCTCTCACTGTCCACTCTGCCTGTCAAAAAATTAAAAAATAAAAAAAATAAAAAAAAAAAAGAAGTTGGGCCATGAAGACAGTCTCTAAACAAGTGCAAGGAAGGTATTGGAAGCGATGGTTCCAAAAGCTCAACCTGGGCTGGTCATGAGACATCAAAGACACCTTAACTCCCAAGGTGACACAGACACATGCGTGCTAACAGGTTCGAGGAAGCACGGTCATCCTTACTTTTTCATGACAAGGTGAAGAACACCTCTCTTTAGTTCTGTGCTCCTCTCTGGGGGAGGGAGGATTTTCAGAGAGGTTATAAAATGAGGTCACAATCAAATGGGAAGTTTCCCAGAAATGCTCACCTGATTTTGAATTCCTGTATTCTTTAGGTAGGTCAGGACCCAAGACCTAAATTGAAAATGTGACCTGCTTCAGAGGAAACACCCATGGGGTCCCAGCACTAAACACCGAGCACTAGCTTTGAAAGCTGATGCTCTAAAGTGAGCTATGTTGTTCTTTTCTGGAAACAGTCTGCGACTGGAAAATCTGCTTAACTGTGTCTTTCTGTAGAAGGTTCATTCTACATCTCATCGCTCAGAGTGCATCCCCATGCCAACAGCCAGATGGCCATGGCTCTTTTTTTTTAAGCAATAATACTTTATTCTCTTGAAAAAACAAGCATCCCAAAGCCTCTAGGAGCATTTGTGTTTTGGTTTATAAGGTGACCACTGGGGAATATTCTAGCATGCTTTACAAATAGTGCCTTGACTCAGGAACACCTGCCTTTAGAGAAAAACTCCCTGACTCAGGGTATTGCCTGTGTCTCCCTAGGGAATTACAGAAAAGCCAAGTCACCAAGACTAGAGACTGACCCGGCAAACATTAATCATCTGTGAGAGAGAGAGCCATTCAATATCAAGCCAAGGTTAAATTTACAACAGTATCTCTGGTGATATGTCATTAATGTTGGAGATGGTATGAGTCAGGGTAGACCAACTGCTGTTGCCATCAAACCCCCTAAATCAATGATATGTCAAAAGAAAAATTATATCTCAGACTGCCACCAGCCAAAGCAGAAGTTCCTGTTAAGTGGTTCTCTGAGTGTCTCTCCTTCCCTGAAGACTCCATCTTTTCTTTACCATACAGGGCTGGGGAACATCCAGCCCTCAGGCTGTATAAGGCCCACTAAATCAGTTAATCGAGCCCTGCCTGAGCAACTGCATATGGGACTCGAAATTCACTAAATCTGTAGAAGGTGAATTTCTACGTTGACATTCTCATGTGGTTTGCAAATGACGTTATACATATCCAAATGACCCTTGGCATAAAAAAGGTTCCCACCCCTGTATCCTTATAGTTGCTATCATTCAACTGGCAGACAGAGAAAAAGAAGGGAACCATGGTTCCCAAATTGTGCACCAAGCTGCCTTGGGATGCTCAGATAGGAGGGGACTTCAAAAAGTTCACAGAAAATGGAATTAAAAGATAACTTTCTTTTGGTGCAAAAATACTTTAACACCCTTGCATAGGTGTTTCATAATAGGGACTTCCATGAACTTTTTGAAAATCCCTCATATTTGTGAGTTTCAAATTTTTTTTTGCACCAAAACAAATTTATCCTTTCACTTTGTTTTCCCCAAACATTTTGAAACACTCTCATAGTTAAAATTTTTTAGGAAAGTCAGCAGTACTCAGTGTCTGTTGAACAGTACCAAACCTGCAAGCTCAAGGTGGTTTTCACTTTAATCATTAAATCACGCAACATTAATTTTGATAATTATATCAGTCTGTTTTTTATTACTTGAACCACAATGCCAGAGAGGAGCTTCTTAGGAAAGAAAAGGTTTATTTCAGCATAGAGTTTGGAGGCTCCAAATCAGGACCAGGCAGTGCCATGTTCTGGCATCGGTGGAGGTTGATTATGGCAGCTGCAGAGGAATGATCATACAGTAGACCAGGGAAGCAGAGAGAGAAACTGTCAACCCAATTGGAACTGGAATAATAGTCAGTTTTTTCATGGAACCACCCTCCAAGGGCACACGCCCAATGACCACTTCTCAGGCACCATAATCAGATCAAGTCTCTACCCTTATTAACCTCTCAGCCATTCACATTAAGACATCAGAGTTTCAAATTCTACATGCGTTTTGGGGACACAAGCCTTATCAACCAATAACAGTTACACTATATCTTTCTGAATATGGATTTTCAACAAGAACATTTTCCTGTGATGAAAAGCAAATATCACACAAAAATCAGTGTGCAATAGGAAATAAGAATAAGGCTGTCCAATCTGACTTCTGGGTGCAAGGAGTTAGGCAGTGTCTATACAAGCATACATAGTCTATTAGTAAGTAATTATAGATACTTAAATGTGAAATAAAAATACTGGCATTGTGGTATAGTGGGTAAAGCCACCACCTACAAAGCAGCCATTCCTTTTGGGCACCAGTTTGTGTCACAGCTGCTCCACTTCCCATCCAGCTCCCTTCTAATAACATGGAAACAGCAGCAGAAGATAGCCCAAATGTTTTGGCCTCTGCCATCCACGTGGGAGACTGGCATGGGGCTCCTGGCCCTTGGCTTCAGCCTGGCTCAGCCCTGGCTATTCTGGCCATCTGAGGTGAGCCAGTGGGTTGGAAGATATTCTCTCTCTCTCTCTCTCTCTCTCTCTCTCTCTCTTTCTAACTCTGACTTTAAAATAAATAAGCAGGGGCTACCACTGTGGTGTAGCTGGTTAAGCTGCCATCTTCAGTGCCTGTATCCCATATGGGCACCCATTCAAGTACTGGCTGCTCCACTTGCAATCCAACTACCTGCTAATGCATCTAGGAATGCAGCAGAGGATGGCCCAGGTGCTTGGGCTCCTGCACCCACATGGGAGACCCAGAAGATGCTCCTGGCTTCGGATCAGCCCAGCTCTGGCCATTGTAGCCATTTGGAGAGTAAACCAGTGGATGGAAGTTATCTTAGTCTCTCTCTCTCTGTAACTCTTTCAAATCAATAAGCAAAAAATAATAAGTAAATATTTTAAAATATATATATTGCTTGACTATTAATTCACATTCACTCTTTTTTAAAGTTTAAAATCATTAAGATATAAATACTTGTTATTTGGAACTAACCACTGAATAACTGGAACTGTTAGGTAATCCATGGGCTCAGGTGTACTATGAAACATGTTCTGAGTCTCTGAGAGCACTGTGAACTCATAACAGAGGGCTGGGCTGAGAAATACTCATAGACTGAGTCCAGAAGGCTGCATCTCACTTCCATTCAGGTCCTGCTGGCCAGAACTTACCCAGATAGCTTCATGTAACAATGAAGGAGTATGGAAAACATAGTCAGTGCCTAGGAGGACAAAGGAGAGCAATTTGATGAAAACTTTTTTACTGTGGAAATGAATCAGCAGAGTCCCCAGTGTGACCTCTTTGAAGAAAGATGAAGTGCCCACTGCTCATCATCCCTCCCACTTCACAACACTTGTAAGCCACAAGGCACTTGAAAACCATGGCTTCATTTACTTCTCATACTTTATGAGCTGGGCAGAGCAAAGATTGACCGTCTCCTTGAAGATGACAAAATAACTGGCAGTCACCACATAGCAAGTAACAGAAGTCACACCATCCTGATCAGGACTTTGGTATCATGTCAATGGCTGGGCCAGCACGAATCCACTGGGAAGGCATGGACCTTGTATTCAACATCAGGGATATGTGTGGTTTGACCCGCGGGCTAGGATAAGGACAAAGGGAGAGAGAGTGGTCAGACAAGCATCCCCAGTCACATAGGCAGAGGATGCCCACGACCTGAAGTCACGAGTCTCAGGATATGAGCGACTGTCTTCCATCATGTAATATTCAGCTCCTACTCCATGGATCCAGGGCACGCCTAAGGTGTCTGGCCTTCCCATCTCCCCGGTCCTGTCACTTCCATAGGCTCTGTAAAGTCTATCCGCAATCACCCTGACAACTGATTAGGGAAAGGAACATACCAGAAGAGAGATCTGGATCTTAACCTATCCATTGACTTGACTTATGATTTTAGCTAATTTGCTTTGAGAACATTTTTCTAATGCAATCGAGTTGTATTAAAGTAGTCTCCCTCATTCTTCAGCTCATAATTCGTAGTGGAAAGAAAGGATGCTGGTCAAGAGCAGGAGAAAGCATCTGTGGGGTTCAGAATCCACCAGAGGTCGCCTATAACGAGAACATTCCTTATGGATTCTGTGCAAACATTTGTTGAACAGAGGCAGCTGCTCAGCCTCTTAAATTCTCTTCTGCCCCAGTAAACAAGAGGTATAAAGCTAGAAGCAATGAACCTGAAAAAGTTGCAATCTGTAGTTTTCCTGCTCTGAATGGTGGGCATGTGGTGAGACATGACTAAACTATTGAAGGTAGTTGAGAAGGGATTCTCTTGCATGGCCAATCTTTATGTTATTGCATTTTCCTGTTTATTTTCTTCTTCAAGCTTCAAATGAAAAGTTGTTGGAGCCAGAGATTTCATCACTTGGTCTAGGCCAGAGGCTGATTGACTTTCTGATGTGTTCCTCTTTTTTCAGGAGTCAACTAAAATATGCCCGTTTGGGGGGGTATGTAAGAGATGATTTGGGACCAGGCTCTGGGAAGAAATTCAAGCTTCCCTGTGCTCATCAATGGTGTATGCTGCTTGACCAGAACTAGTTTGCCTCTGAAGCTATACTTACAGCCAGGACAATTGAATCTGACAAGGACTAAGGACCACATTTGAGAAGTTTATTCCTTAGGTGTGATTTCTGGACGTGAGTGCAAGTGGCTCACTCAGACATGTATATTTGCAGCCTTTTCTAGTTCGAAACCCAAGCACTCTGGGCAGTTGGGTGCAGTACAGTACAAAGAATTCCCAGCTTATTTTCTTGCCACTAAAGAGAACCTTGTACATATTTTAATTCTGATAGGGTCCTTTCACAAGGACTCAGGATGTGTTACTAAAAATTCCACTCATACAGATCCCCAAAAAACCAGAGAAAGAGCATGGGTCCTGTGTTTACATGTAAACATGTTTACATGCCATTACAAAATTCCACAGACTGAGTGGCTTAAGTAGCTATCCTCTTGCAGTTCTGGAGTCTGGAAATCAAGGTCACAGTGGCAACAGGGCTGTTGTCTGGTGAGGCCTCTTCCTGGCTTGCAGATGGCACGTTCTCATTGTACCTTCATGTGGTCTTCCCTCTATGTGCACAAACCTGATGTCTCTGCCCCTTCTTATAAGGACACCAGTCCCATTGCATTAGGATACCACCCTGATAACTTCATCTGTATTTCCTCCTTAAAGGCCCTATCTCCAAACACAGTCACATTGGGAGAGGGGGTTTAAGTCTTTGACACATGAATTGGGGTGAGGAGGACACAATTCAATCCACCAAACTCCATAATTGATACTTTTGAGAATTGTCATTTACTATGTGCTGGTGCAGTGAAAAAATGTGGCATACGCATTACGTCATTTAATCTTCACAAAAACACAAAAGGATAAGTGAAGAAGGACTCAATGCTTGGTGTAGAGAGTAGTTGAGAGGTAAACCTGTGGTATTTGACTCTAAAATCCATACTCAAGCCAGCTTATTTTGTCATGCTGAAGCAGTAATTTCACATTTCCTTTGTGTTTGTGACATTTTCTCAAATAGCATACCATTTGGAGGTGACTCAGAGGGATTTTAAGATTCACACTGCATTTATTATGTTAGCAATCATTTAGATATTATCAGCATTAGATTATTACATGGAGTCACAGATCCAGGGAAGCAGTTTCCACACTATTCACCTGGCAGGACCTCAGCCTTGAGTTGCTATGTAAGCAGAACTACTGTTGCTTTGATTGAGAGGCCAAGTTCACACATATTCCAGAAAACACCACACCTTTTTCAATGTTGTCCTGTTGTTCTGCGGTACTTTGTATACCTGCACAATAGGTACAGCATGATGTTCCACTGACAGTCACGGTTGCTATAGGACAAATTTTTAATGACAACACTGAGCTAATAACATTGATGGAATTTGACAGACAATGTGAACCTCTGGGGTAAGGCAGAATTGGAAGTAACCTGCTTAAGTCCTGCTCCTTGGGTTTGCAGTGCAAACAACTCAGTGAAATGCCCACCCAGTTTTATTTTAAAATGGCCCTCATCAAGACGATGGCCTTATCAAGCAAATATAAAACAGGCAAGTTCAATATCTGCACGTGCGTAGTGATGAGGAGCGCTATCTCGGGGTGTGATTTATGTCCTCTCTCCACGCGGAGTCTTCTATCACGAGTACGTGTGCTGATATTCACGGTATCCTTACCCCATGCTGACAGGCATTCTAGGGTATTCTTTAGCGGTGTCTTCTGTGTATAAAACCATCTTGTCAACTCACGGAAAAGGTAAGAAGTGTATTCATTTCTTTGGCATCTTCCTTCCACCCCCTCATCCCAGCCATGATTTATGGTTCAGCGATCCCGGTGAGTTTCACAGCGTAACTGAAGATGGAATATGTCTTTTAGGGCAGGACAGCACAGTAGAAAGGTGAAGGTTTGGAGACAGCATAGCAGTTTAATGACAGGACTCGGGAGTTCCTGGGACCTGGGTGGCCTTGTGCAAGTTACTGAAAAGCTCTAAGTTTCAGATTCTGTTTATTAAGAAAAGATTGAGGAAGTAATACTATGGAATAGTTATACAAATTAGGATCAAGTCACTGTGGGATAGTTCTCCAACAGTATTTATCACTGACCCAGAGGGTAAGCAAGTGAATGGCAATGGCTTATATCAGACAGTGTTCTCATGCATTAAGTGGTTATCTTCTTCCTATCTCTTCCCAACCAGGTGAGTTCAAGAGAATCACTGGAAACGTTAGGATGTTTTTTTTTCTTTCCTTTTTTTTTTTTTTTAATTTGACAGGTAGAGTTATAGACAGTGAGAGAGAGACAGAGAGAAAGGTCTTCCTTCCGTTGGTTCACCCCCCAAATGTCCACTACAGCCGGAACTGTGCCTATCCGAAGCCAGGAGCCAGGTGCTTCTTCCTGGTCTCCCATGTGGGTGCAGGGGCCCAAGCACCTGGGCCATCCTTTACTGCCCTCCTGGACCACAGCAGAGAGCTGGCCTGGAAGAGGAGCAAGGATGTTTCATTTCTACATTTAGTGACAAGGAGCATGCTGTCTTCCAGATTTCCATGAATCTCTATGGGTGCAATGGATTACTAGCGATACATATTGAATTCTCATGATGTTATCCAGCACAACGCCTGACCACAATGCCCCTAAGAAATGATAGCATCTATTATTGTAACCATGCACTGAGGCCACTCCTAGGTGAGAGCATTTCTGGCATTAGGGTGTGGCTTGGGGACAATGGAAACATGTTCACTTTGTGAAATATTCTGAGGACAATGAGAAATGTTCAGGGTTACTGTCACCTAAAGAAAAAGAAAGCACCGAGAACTCCGGGTTAGTCGGTGATGTTATTAAATCCCTGATTGTGTCCAGGCTCTGGATTTCAGATGAAAGAGATCTGAAATAAAGATCATGATGATGATGAATTTAGAACAGCTGACGAACAGTGTAAAACACTTCTCAATGAAGATTAGGTAGAGCCTGCCAAGAACCTTATGGCTATTTACCCCATACATATCTGTTGAGCACCTACTGTGTGCCAGGGGCTGTGCTTTGTGGCTGAAACTCAGTAGTGACAAGAAAGACCCGAGAGTCTAGTGCATGATAAACAGAAATGAAGAGACGTTTTTCATTTGGGATGCGGTATGCTATGCTCCAGGGTAGGGGATAATGTTACAGAAACACACAGTAGTCAAACAACCTGCTGGGAAGTGGGACAGTGTTGGGGTTAGGAAAGACCCTCTGAGAGGGGTGGTTTCTAGGCTGTACCTGGCAAGTGAACAGGGTTATCCAGGTAAACAAAAAGGGACTCATATTCTAGGGTGTTGGGGTAGCATGTTTGGATGTCTGCAGTTAAAAGGCTCAGCTGAATAGTATCTGGGGCATTAAAAGGGCTGGCACTTGGCTCATCAGGTTAAATCCGCTGCCTGTGGCACTGGCATCCCAAATAGGCACCAGTTCAAGTCCTGGCTGCTCCAATTCCAGTCCAGCTCCCTGCTAATGTGCCTGGGAAAGCATCAGAGGATGGCCCAGATCCACAGGCCCCTGCACCAATGTGGGAGACCCGGTAAAAGTTTCTGGCTCCTGGCTTCAGCCTGTCCCAGCCTCAGCCATTGCAGCTATTTGGGGAATGAACTAGCGGATGGAAGCTTTCTCTCTCTCTCTCTCTCTCTCTCTCTCTCTCTCTGCGTGTGTGTGTGTGTGTGTGCGTATGTGTGTAACTCTGCCTTGCAAATAAATAAAAATAGCATTTAAAAATAAATAAATAAACTAAAAGGGATCTAGTGGTTGAAAACATGTCTATATAAAAACTTGCTCATTTTAATGTTTCTAGCAGCTTTATTCATAATCACCAAAACCCAAAAGAGCCCAGGTGTCCCTCAGTAGGGGAATAAATCTACTGGGGTACAGCCATGCACAGGCATTACCTAACAATGAGAACAATGGTCTATCAAGCCATGAATAGACACAGAGGAAGCTTACATGCATATTACCAAGTGGAAGAAGCAGTATAAAGAGCATACATAGGAAGAGCATACACACTGTATGGTTCTAACTACATGCGTCTATGTGGTGGGTAATAAATCAGCCTTCACCAGGGGTGGAGGGGAGGGAGCAGGGAGCTGGGGAGACGAGATGAACAGCTGGAGAACCAGGAATTTCTAGGGCAGCGAATACATGCTGTGTAACACTCTGGTGGTGGGTACATGTCAAGACACGTTTGCCAAAATCCATAGAAAGTAGGAGTCAATGCTCATCTGAACTATTGCCTTTAATTACTAACAATGTATCAGTATTGGCCTACAGTTGTAGCAAAGGGATAAGATTCAGGCAAGGGGGAGTTGGGGTGGAGGATAGGGCACTCCACGCTTTCTGCTCCATGAACAAAAAGACCTCTAGAATAGCTGCACCAGGTGGTGCTTGCTGCCCGTGGAGCGCCTGCAGTGAGAGGAGATTGGAGACGTAGGCACTGGTTGGATCTCGCAGCGTCTGCGAATCAGTAGCCCCACCTTAAAAGTGAAAGCAAACCATCGTGCAGACCAGGGACAAAATCAGATGTGCTCTTGTCACGGATGGTTCTGAGTGGAGTGCTCTCAGAAGAAAGATGAGCGGAAAGCAGTTTTTTACAGCTGTCAGTGAGCCAAAGGCGGCCTGCACCCGTCACGGCAAGGAGCTCCCCGGGAGGGGCATGGAGGAAGAGAGGATGTAATCTGCAAGAAATTTACCTGTTGGAGGTTGAAGATAGAAAGAGGGTTTTGAGCAGATTATAAAAATGCTTTTTGGGGGCCAGCACTGCAGCGTAGTGGGTAAAGCTGCCGCCTGCCGTGCCGGCATCCCATATGGGCTCCGGTTAGAGTTCTGGCTGCTCCACTTCCAATCCAGCTCTCTGCTGTGGCCTGGAAAGGCAGTGGAAGATGGGCCAAGTCCTTGGGCCCTGCACCTGTGCGGGAGGCCTGGAAGAAGGTCCATGCTCCATTTGGGGAGTAAATAAATGGATGGAAGACCTCTCTTTCTCTCTTTCTTTCTCTCTCTCTCTCCCTCTCCCTCTGCCTCTCTCTAACTCTCTGCCTTTCAAACAAATAAATAAATCTTTAAAAAATGCTGTTTAAAAACAACCATAACAAGCACATGCAAATTATGAGAAGCATGTTTTCCAGAAGCTTCTGGAGAAAAGCAAGTGTGGGCTGGTCTGAGCAGCCATCTGCAGTTAGCAGGCAAGTCTGCGAGTCCAGGGTGCTTAGCAGCTGTGGGAGGGCCTTGGAAAAGCTGTGGTCATCAGCTGGTAATGATTCTAGGTTGTTTTTTTTTTTTTTCTAAAATTTGAGGGGTGTCAACAGAGTGTTGAGCAGATCTTTTGGAAGTAAAATATAAGAAAAAACACTCAGAGCATCCTCAGAGCGTGCATTTGGTCAAACACTCCCAGCTTTTAAGAAAAGGGTGGCAGATGGAGAAAATATTCGTTGTTAAATGTGAAAGAGAAAAATAAGGACTCCGTGGTTATCTTTTTAAAGGAGTGGATATTAGTGTCTGTCTATTTATAAAAATCATAATTATGCAAAGTAAAAAATGGAAAACAGAAAAAACAAAAAGAAAATACAAAATAGTTGCAATATCTCTACTCGTTTATAAATATTTTTCAATGCATGCCTTTTTAAAAAAATAACTGGGGGCATATTTTGCACCTTTTTTTTCCCTGAACAATTGAGTTATTAGGGTAAATGGAGTGTTAGGGTAGGTGTCTATTACAAAGAGACATTTTGTGGTTGCAGCAAGGTATTCTCCCTTGGGTATGGAGACAGAGGTGGGCAGGGTGGTTATGTAACAAGATAGTCCAGGATCCTTAGCACTGGTTTATGTCCTGGCTGCTCCACTTCCGATCCAACTCCAGGCTAATGGCCTGGAAAAAGCAGCGGGAGATGGCCCAGGTGTTTGGGCCCCAGCCAGGCACATAGGAGATGTGGAAGAGGTCCAGCCCTGGCCATTTCAGTTATCTGGGGAGTGAACTAGCAGATGGAAGGTCTCTCCTCTCTGTCTCTCTCTTTCTCCTTCTCTCTGAACTTTCAAATAAATAAATAAATAAATCTTTAAAAAGAAACTATTCAGAAAAATAAAATTGCATCTGTACTGAGCACACACAAACTATTTTTCTTGTCATTATTCCCTAAAGAATACAACAACTATTTACATAGCATTTACATTTTTTTAAACTTTTATTTAATGAATATAAATTTCCAAAGTACAGCTTATGGAGTACAATGGCTTCCCCCCCACCATAACTTCCCTCCCACCCGCAACCCTCCTCTTTCTCGCTCCTTCTCCCCTTCCATTAACATCGAGATTCATTTTCATTTCTCTTATATACAGAAGATCAGTTTAGTATGTATTAAGTAAAGATTTCAACAGTTTGCACCCACATAGAAACACAAAGTGAAAAATACTGTTTGAGTACTAGTTATAACATTAAATCACAATGTATGGCACATTAAGAACAGAGATCCTACATGAGGAGTAAGTTCACAGTGACTCCTGTTGTTGACTTAACAAATTGACACTCTTGTTTATGGCATCAGTAATCTCCCTAGGCTCCAGTCATGAGTTGCGAAGGCTATGGAAGCCTTTTGAGTTCACCGACTCTTATCATATTTAGACAAGGTCATAGTCAAAGTGGAAGTTCTCTCCTCCCTTCAGAGAAAGGTACCTCCTTCTTTGATGACCTGTTCTTTCCACTGGGATCTCACTCGCAGAGATCTTTCATTTAGGTTTTGTTTTTTTTTTGTTTGTTTGGTTTTTTTTTTTTTTTTTTTTTTTTGCCAGAGTGTCTTGGCTTTCCAATAGCATTTACATTGTGTTAGGTTTTACACATGACCTAGATGCTGTTTAAAATACACAGGAGGATATAAGTAGTTTATTTGAAAATTACTATACCATTTTTTAAAAAGATTTTATTTATCTATTTGAGAGGTAGATTTACAGAGAGAGGGAGAGACAGAAAGAAAGGTCTTCCATCTGCTGGTTTACTTGCAAGATGACCACAAGAGTCAGAGCTGAGCCGATCTGAAGTCAGGAGCCGGGAGCCTCCTCCGGGTCTCCCACATGGGTGCAGGGGCCCAAGGACTTGGACCATCTTCTACTGCTTTCCCAGGCCACAGCAGAGAGCTGGATTGGAAGTGGAGCAGCCGAGACTAGAACCGGCACCCATAGGGGGTTCTGGCACCACAGGCCGAGGCTTAGCCCACTATGCCACAGTGCCAGCCCTTACCATACCGTATTGTGTAAGGGACTCAGTGTGTAGGATCTGGGTAATGGCAGGGGGGCCTGGACACAATCTCCCGCAGACACTGAGGGATGACGGTGCTACCTTACTCTAGTCATGTGGTCAAAACAGGCCCAGCAGTACCACGTAGTATTCTAGGCAAAGGGGGGAGGAGTCAGAAAGGAACTGAAAGGCAAGCAGCTTCCTGTCTTGATAATGTGCCCTGGCCATTGCTCGTGTCTTTTCTGCTCACTGCCCTTTGCCAAAATCCAACCACGCGGCTACCTCTTATTATAGGGGAGACTAGGAAAAGTCAATACACAGTCACATCTTATAAAACCCGAGCAGGAAAGAGCTTCTTTCTAAGTGGAAGGGAACAATGGACTGGGGACAATTGTCAGCTGCTGCCTCAAGGCACCCGGTCACTCAGGCGTGCCTCCTAACCCCATGGAACATGCCTGTCCCTGCACTGGAAAGAGAACCTGGAGAATCACCCACTTACTCCTTCCATTCCAAGTGCAAGATTTCTGGCTGACATGAAGCCTTCACCATCAGGGCTGGCGGTGGCTAGTCTGAAGGCTTACAAAGCAAAGGGCATGTCTTCTGGAACCTTCTCCATACTTTTATGGTTCCGGAGTGCAGCCAGGCAGGGTAGATGCAATTAAGGCTCTCAGTCAGGAGAAAGAGGGTTGCTGTGGTCCTTAAGAATGAAGAAATCTTCTTGGAAGGCATTGTATCAAGTCTTAACCCATGCCGAAAATTCCTTCATCTGTAGACCCTGGTCCTCCTGTCTCTGGCACAAACTCCTCTGTCTACTGACCTCTTGGAGACTCTGCATTGTCCATTAACTTCTGCAGCCACCACTAAAGCAAGGCATGGGAGAACGTGCCTTCCTTGGGGATGTACAACTTTCCTGGGGGTTGCTTTAAGAATCAGAAAATTATAACTTTGGAGGGCCAGGTTTGCGGTTTCTTTGATCACATAATTCTTCCAAAATTCTTAGCTGTTTTCTGATTATTCGCTCCAAGTCATTTCCATGAACATGTCAAGAGCGCCAAGGATCTTGTCCGCGTAAGCCTGACATTTGTAGATGCTCGTTTATTTACCCAACTCAGTCCTTGGGCTATTTTCCCTCCAGTAGCAACTTTGAGGTCATCGGAAATGACAGGCTCAGGCGAGACAACAATATGCTTAATTCTATATTTGCCACTGAGTTGGCCGCCATGGTTCTGTGAACAACAGGTCCTGGAGAAGGGCTCATAGACAGTATTATCTCTTTCTGTTTGTGGTACCAAAGCCATTCAATTTTCCAGCTCCTTGAGGCCTGAATTGCTGCACTGCTGGTCAGTTCAGATTACACTGCCAAGCTCAGGGGACATCCCTATCACAGCTGAATTCCCTTCCACCTCTGCTTGCAAACTGACAAGCTCTTGTCAGACTTCAACTCTCCCTAACAAAAACAGCAAACAGCAGCCAGGAAAAACCAACCCTCTGATTTTGTCTATTTCCCCCATAGCAACAAAGGCTCGGTAATCCCCCCTTTGAAATTATCCCAGAGATCAGTTTCACCTAATGTTTGCCATAGTCTGGGAAAGGTCCCTAGCTTTTTAGCCTACAGTATCTTTGTCACTGCTGCCTAGCATACGGTGGTTAAGTGACAGTGATGTAGTTTGCATTGTTCTTATCTCTGCAGGAATACTATTTTTGATACTGATTTATATTTAGTTGTGAATGAGGCCAAGCCACAGTTACCAAAGACCCCAAAATGCAATATTGCACAATGGATTGATTTGTTTTTCTCACAGTATGAGAAGTTAGGGACTTGAAGCGTCTCTGTGTATGAGGTCATCCAGAGACCCAGGTCTCTGCTGTCTCACTCCCCTTTCACCTGCTGGGGGACCAGCCCAGCCAGGGCAAGTGGAATGAACAGGAAATTATACTGTGACAAGGTCTACTGTGTTTTCACATTTTCACTCCTGTGGCTCCTCTGGCACCGTGTGTTCTGTCTACCCCTCAGGATAAGAAACCAGGCTGAGGGATGCATGAGCTGACCTAGCCCTATGGACACACAGTGCCTGTGGTGGGGAGCAAAGCAGTCCCGCCCAGCCGTACCAGCTGCACAGACGCGAGCTATGACGACTAGTGATTGCTGTTTGAAATCACTGAATTTAGGGACAGTTTTCTTTTTTTAATTTATCGATAGCTTTTTAACACATTAGATAAGAATGCTAACTTAGTTCACATCATGAAAGTAGTAAGTGAAAGACCTTGCTTTCAAACCCACACCTGCTGGGTCCAGAGCCCACTCTTAAACTTTAGACGGGACAGTAGGCCCTCCATATGCATGGAATGCACACCCACAGATTCAACTGACTGTAAGTTGAAAATATTCAGGGGGGACAGCATTGTGGCGTAGCTGGTAAGGCCATCACCTACAGTGCCAGCATCCTATATGGGCACCAACTGTTCCACTTCCAGTTCAGCTCCCTGCTAATGTGCCTGGGAGGGCTGCTGAGGATGGCTCAAGTGCTTGGGCCACTGAACCCACATGGGAGACCTGGAAGCTCCTGCCTCCTGGCTTCGGATCAGTCCAACTCCAGTCATTGCAGCCATCTGGGGAGTAAACCAGAGGATGGAAGATCTCTCTCTCTCTCTCTGTAACTGTCTTTCAAATAAATAAATAAAATCTGAAAAAAAGAAAGAAAACATTCAGGAAAAACTTGGCATCTGTATTGAATGTGTACAGACACTTTCTCCTGTCTTATTCCCTAAGCAATACCATCCAACAACTATTTACAAGCCAGTTGTCTTGTATTGGGTATTATCAGTTATCTAGAGGTGACAAGAAGCATATAAGAGGATGAATGTAGATTATATGCAAACAAATGAAACTTGAGCATCCACAGATTTTGACACCCAGAGAAGTCCTGGAGCCAATTCCCCTTGGATATACAGAGAACAGAACTGTTTTTTCTTATAACATCATTTATAAAGCCATTCCTTCATTGGATACCTAAGTTGTTCTCTGTGATTTGCAACTGCAAATAATGCTCCAATAAACAATTTCTTACACAGATGCTATCTCCCATTCTCATCTCTCTAAATGAAATTTCTCCTCCAAAGAATTTTTAAAGAAACTTACTGTGTTTTCACTGCATAATCTTTTAATCATTTGAATCATTCAAATAATTCTATTAATCAACAAAAATTCTTTTATACAATCAATAGTTTATTTTAATATGTCCCATAGCCAATATTCTCATTTGCCAAATGTGTGCAACAGCCAGGGCTGTGTCTGGACCCAAGAGCAAGGAACTCAATCGGGGTCACCACTGTGGGTAGCTGGGACTCAATTCTTTGGGCCTCTTAAGGTGCACATTAGCAGGAAGCTGGAATCAGAAGCAGAGCCAAAACTTGAGCCCCAGCAATTCAGTTGGAATGCAGGCATCCAAGCAGCACCTAGGATGAGACAGAGAGATCTTCCATCTGCTGGTTCACTCCCCAGATGGCCTCAACAGCTAGGGCTTGGCCCAAGCCAGGTCTCCCATGTGGGTGTCAGGGACCTAAGCTCTTGGGCCATTTTCTGCTGTCTTCCCAGGCACATTAGCAGGAAGCTGAATCAGAAACTGAACAGCCAGACTTCAACCGGTGCTCATCGGGGATGCTGGCATCACAGGCAGTGGCTAAACCCACTGCACTACAATGCCAGCCCCTCCAAGCAGCACCTTAACAAATGTACCACATACTCTTCCCAGCAATTTGTTTTGAGAACTCATTTTTGGGAATGAGTCAAGTCCAGAAAGGTCGCATTGTGTCAACAAGCAATCCCTGTAGCTGAAGTTGGCCACAGATGTGGAGCAGCAGAGGAGTTAAAGCTGTCCCCACCAGTTGTGTCTAATAAAATGCATGTCTCAGGGTGCCAGGTGATTGTTACTTTGCTGCTGTAGGCCCCAGTAAGGAGAAAAAAAGAGGTAGATACAAATGACTCCCCAAAGCCAGCATCTGATCCCAGTAGAGAAGTCAGGATTTATCTATTTATTGTCACTTAGCATGGCCAGTTCCTTCCTTCATTGTCAAACCCCATCTCCCATGGGAGTGGTCAGCAGAACAACAGAAGGGACGAGCACCTGGGTTTCCCTAAAGGGAGGATGGAGGAAAAGGTGGATCTGAGGCAGGGAAGCCGATGGGGCTTTCCATTCAGACACACATGTTTGATGTTACATGCAGAAGACAGGGGGGCTGAGCCAACACCACGCCCACCGTGCCCCTGAGCACCCACAGCTGTGACACGCAGAGCAGGGCACAGGCCTGAGGCCAGAGTGGCCACGCAGGGCCTTGCACTCAGAAGGTCCCCTGCATAGAGCATAAGTTTTTGCAGAGTTGTTAGTAAAGCTCTTAGTAATTTGATCTTTTTATTTGTGGTTTATAACTGAAGCCTGATAGGAGAACAGGGCTTGTGCAGGGGCTGGAGTGTGGCTTCCTTCAATGACCAGTGTGGCCTCCACCTAAAGTAATGACTTTCCTTCTTCCCTCCTTCAGTTACTCCTTCCTTCCTTCCTTCCTTCCTTCCTTCCTTCCTTCCTTCCTTCCTTTATAAATTCCTTGGGCAGCTTCTAGTTACTGATCCCTGTATCAGGTAGCATACACACACAGATGAATAAGATGCAGTCCCCACACTAGTATAGTGACACACAGGTAACTAAATCATCACATCATGACCTGCGAGGATGAACCACAGTGCTGTAAGGAGCCAGGGGAGGAACTGTTTGACGGCCATGAGAATAAAGAAACCTTCACAGGGAAGGTGGTACAGGAGTAGACCTCAGAAAAGGAGGCCACAGAGGGCAAAAGGTTGTCCAGATCCATAGGCACAAGTACTGAGGTTGGAAGGCCACGCCAGGACATTGAGGCAGCAGGAGGTATTTTGGTACCACCAGTGCACTTTGTAGTGCTCTGCCCAGGGTCAGAGATTTCAAGAGGAAAGCTTGCAGAAAGAGGCTGATGGGGCCAGCACTATGGCATAGTGGGTAAAGCCACTGCCTGCGGTGCTGGCATCCCATATGGGCACCGGTTCGTCCCAACTGCTCCATTTCTGATTGAGCTCTCCACTGTGGCCTGAGAAAGCAGTAGAAGATGGCCCAAGTCCTTGGGCCTCTGCACCTGCATGGGAGACCCAGAAGAGGCTCCTCTCTCTTGACTTCAATTGGCATAGCTCCAGCCATTGTGGCCATCTGGGGAGTGAACCAGCAGATAGAAGACCTCTCTCTCTCCCTCTCTCTGCCTCTCTTTCTCTCTATATGTAACTCTGACTTTCAAATAAATAAATAAATCTTTAAAAAAAAAAAAAGTCTGATGCCAGTTGCTGTTCTGCACCCAATCTGCTGGCCTGGAGAAATGAGGGGAGCCCCTGGGGCAAGTCAGTGACAGGACAGGAACCACATTCTTGAATGCAATGAATGTGGGTTGGAAATCTTGCAGGTGCAGGAGCATCATGGGGCTTGGCCTCATCAACTCGGTGACAACTGTCTCTCAAGAGGAACAGTTGTCTCGGTGACAACTGTCTCTCAGTCATCTTAAGGACAAACTTCTGCGGTTGTTGAGACCAGCTGTGCAGTTGTTCGCAGGCGGTTGTTAAGTCATCGAGGAAGCCATGTGATGATCCAGCTCATGTCTGAAGCAAACAAGTTTGGAAAAAACAAACCTTGGAGGCTGCATCAGGCCAGGAAAGGGCTAATGTGAAGGGAATGAAACATTGTTATCCCAAATCTTCAGTGTACTGACTAACGCAGAAAATTTAAGGGGAATTTGTGATCTTACAAAAGTATGCATGTGTTGGAAACTCAGCCCCCACGGCATTACTTGTAAGCAATGTAAGCCTGGGCAGGGGTGGAGGAGGTTCAGGTGAAGGTCACGCAGCTGTGAGTGGATTAGCACTCACTGGGGTCTCGCTGCTGAGAAATCCAGCAATAAGTGTTCTGTACACAAAAGTGGCGTTGTGATAAGCATGCTTATCAACATGGGTCTCCGTAAGCTGAGCATACAGCTCCCTCTGCTCTCCCTAGACTTTGGGAGCTGCTTTGTGGGAACGGCTAACTTCACTCTTCAACATCAGGTGCCCCTCAAGGGCAGCGGGCCCTGGCCAAGCCCCGCCCAGTTGTGCCTATTGCTGATGCATTTTTTGTAAGCGGTGGCGACTTTTCAAGTGCAAAGGAAGAGGTAGCCTTTCTGTATCCTCCATGGTAAGCACAATTAGGCTGTGGAAACCACATTTAAAACCTCAAAACCTACAAAGGAGAGTTGTTTCTTACTCAGGGTACCTGTCCATTGAGTACCAGAGCAAGGCTGTGCCACAAGGACCCAAGACTTTAGAAGCTATGACATTTGGAAAGCTGCTGATTTGGGTAACAAAGAAAAATGAGCATGGCACTTAGCTTACAACCCATAGTATGGAACTCGTTTCATGGCCCTTTCCAGCTGCATGATGGTATAGATGTGTAATCTACCAGTGTGTTGGAAAGTAGCAGAGAATGGACTGTAAACAGAGACTTAGTAGTTGTCCCCACGCCTTCCAAAAAGAGAAGCAGCTGTCTATTGAGTTTCACTTCAGGGGAAGCTCTTCACTGTGTCTTGCATCAAAAACAAACAAACAAAAACAGGCCACAGAAGGGCCAGTTCTCAAAGATCTGGGATGTGACCATTCCATTTGCAACCTGCTCCTTTCACATCTCACTCAATTTTCACAAGAGCATGGCACTCTCCACTCTCTGCCAAACAAAGCCACGCTCTATAGAAATATTTCCACCGGCTGTACTTATCACCGTAAGTAGGTTGGAGGCGTGTTCCCTGGTGTGATGGGTTGGGGGAGGACCAGAAAACCACTGGGAAAGCCACTGGTAGCCCTCAGGCCTTTTATCTCTGTCCCCACAGCTCCTTCTCTTCTCAACCCTTACTGGGGCCCCTTTTCTCTCAATGACTTCTTTCAACTTCTCACCTTCCACAATCAAGTTCTACTCTCCATTTCTTCTTCAGTCTTTGAGCTGCTTAACTCCTGCCCACACTCTAAGACTTGTCTCAGCTGTCACCTCCCCTGGAAGCCCTCTTGAGCTTTCTGGGATGGATCTTGTGTCTTCCATGTTCCCAAAGCCTTGGGGCCAGGTTTCCATTATAACCTCTTTACCATACAAGGAAATTCACAGTCTCCTCTTCTAAGCCCCTAGAAGTCATCCACCCTTTTGTTCTCATTGCCTGCCTAGCACCAACAGATGCCAAATAAATTACCACAATATCACCTGGCTCAGGATGCTGCCCACAGGTGTACTGTGGCAGCCTGTCTTGCCCCTTGCCTCTGGTGGAAATCTCAAACACTCCAGGAGTTATGAGTTGCAAACGTGAAAGGGCTGTAACATTCTTTGAGATCTGATTATTAGTCTCTCACACAAGGAACAAACACCACATAGGAAGTGGTGTCTGAACCTGAAAGATCAATGGCATTATGGGAATTGAAAGTTTTTTGGCCACTACCAACAATGCTTATTCTTCCATCACCACCGCTTGCTCTGCTATCAATCCATCATATGGGGTGGGGGGGTGAGAAGGAGACTTGAACTGTACCAAAGGGGCTCTTTTATCATGCAGTGGGATCACATGACTTCTTCCTTAGCACAGAAAGAATGAGAAAGGTGCCAGCTCTCCAAAGAGGTCATCTGTCTCAATGGAAGACAATCAGCTCTTGTTGGAAGAGTGAAACCAGCCAGAGCCCCCACAAACCCTCAGTTCCCATATCATTCAACCATAGTGGAGCAACAGCTATCCCCACTGAGGATGAAATTGATCTCCTACTGTCAAAGCATCCATATACTCATTTGTCCACTAAGGAAGACACCATTAAGGTTTACGTGAATCAGCAATAGGCCACTTTGTGGTTCCCTGTAGACCAACCATAATATTATTTGAAACAACAGGAATACAGAAAAAAGGATTTAACTCTGGTCTACAAAACAGGACTTACATCACTCTTCCTGGAAGCCAGAATCTTTCTTACTCTTCAGTGAGAGTATGGAAAATTGTCTGGACAGCTGGGAATGTGTTCCCTGCATCGTAATAAACTTATTCTATTGAGCTTCATCATTTGTCTTTGAGAGATGTGTTTGTGTTTGTGTCCTACTTAGCAATTACCCTCTGAAAATTAGTAGACTAAAGGGTTACCATCTGCAACTCCCTTTGTAAAGAGAATTCAAGGGTGTTGGACTTTTGAACCATTCTCTGGACCTCCCTGTGGGATGCAGGATATAAAGTGCTTCCTACTCATATTCTTGTTTCCACCAATAAGCCCAGACTTAGTGGACTGTCAGGACAGAGACTAAAAGCTGTCTGCTAGGCATCCGCCAGCGTTGTGGGATATGCTGCTTGTGACCATGATGCTAGGATGAGAGGCTGGAGTTTGCTTGCAGCTGAGTGTTTCACACACTTCTATAAAGAGCAGAATAGGAGACCCTTATACTGTCATGTGCTGTGCCCAGGACAGAGCAGTAACATAGGAGCTCAGAGTCTTCATAGCAGGATCATTAAGAAGCGTGTATCTCTTGGGTGTTGTTTCTTTGACATATAAGATCCTAGTAGGACAGTGCTAATGAATCAGAGAGAAGCCCTAAAATGTCAATGGCTTCACACATGGAAGTGCCTTTTTCTCACGCACACAATAGGTGCTCCTGCCCAGCAAATGACTTTCCTCCACAAAGGAGGATCCAGGGATCCAGGTTCCTTCCATCTCGTGGGTTTGCTCTTCCTTGGACCATTAAAGTCTTCTGCTTCCAGCCAGCAAGGAAAGGAATGAGAGCTTCCCTCTTTGGTTTGGAGCTGGCATGTCCCTTCTGCCCCCCTTCCATTGATGAGAACTTGTCACGTTCCTCCATGCCATGAGGTTTTAGGAAGTGTAGTCCTCAGCTGGCCAACCTCTTCCCAGCAACAGCCCCACTTCTGAGGTGGGGTAGGGATCCCTGTAGCCTGGACCCAATGCAGAAGCTTTTCAGAACCCAGTCCTCACTCAAAACCATCAGTCTTCCAAGTGACTTGGTAAAAAGGTTCAAGGACATCCAAATGTCAGATATGCTGCCTTCAAAATCTTAGTTGATCACCAGGCATTGAGATTATTTTTTAGGAATAGGGAATTTAAGCCATGGTGTCTTATCCTAAACTTGGAATCCCAGAACTTTGACATCTGTCACTACTCAGGATTTAACCCTAACCCAGTCCCTGGGCAGGCAGAGTAGGAGATGTTACTTGGGATGCTTTAAGGAAAGGTTTCCCTATTCACTAGAAAGCCATAGGCAGGGATGGCCCCTTTCTTCCCTGACCATTGTTGTGTCTGTTTTGATGGTGGGAATTGCTGTAGCCATTTTGCCACCATCCTGAGGACAAAGCCAACACATGAGGGAGAACAGGGCAACGAGAATCAAGTTCAGCAGCTCCGGAGCCCTATTGTGCCGTCTCCACAGCATGGACTTCAGCTGCTTTCTTATTAATGTGAGGAAAATAACTGCATAATTTTCTCATTGTTTAAACCACTTTGGGTTGAGGTTATTTACAGACAAAATTACCTTACTTATACCTCCCAAATTCCAGAATACTTCAAAATATTTGTGGAAAACAGAATTAAAAGCTAAGTTTAGTGGCAGGCATTTGGCTTAGTGTTTAAGATGTCAGTTAACACGTCTGGATTCCATACTGGAGTTCCAGAGTTCAGGTTCTGACTCCAGCTCCCAAATCCATCTTCCTGCTAATGTAGACCCTGAAAGGGAGCAGGTGATGGCTCAAGTTGGGTCCTTGCCACCCATGTGGGAGACTTGGATTAAATTCCCAACTTCAGGCTCCAGCCCTGGTCCAGCCCAGTCTGTTGCAGGTATCTGGGGAGTGAATCAGCAGATGGGAGCTGGTGTGTGTGTGTGTGTGTATGTGTGTGTGTGTGTGTAAACATCTGTTTGTCTTTCTCCTTGCCTCTCAAATTAAAAAAAAAAAATGTTCAGGTTGATGCTAAAATTTTTTAAATCCAAGCGTAATTTTTTCATAGCACACAATTTTCACCACTTCAAAACTCCTCATATACATAATTTCAATTTTTGCACCAATATAAACTCATCTTTTAAGCCCATTTTCCACAAATATTTTGAACTATCCATGCACCCATAGACACATTCACACACCCCAAAATATATCTTCTCTAACTAATCACTACTGCCAGAAAGGCCACTCATAAGTGAAACTTACCTTTTATTGAGTTTTTTTTCTTTCTCCCATACTGCACTTATCTCTGGGAGATATTATTTTCTTTTTCAAAAAAAATCAGTTTAAATTTTGTTCTATAATTTATTGAGTCCTTATCATGTGCTAGACAGTTCAGGTTGTGATGATTCTAGGTGAGTGGGTCCTTACCAGCCAAGAGAACAGCACAGCAAATGATAGTGGTCTTTAAAGATTTGTTTTTAAATGAGAAAAAAGATGCATATAGGTCATCATCTCTTTAGCTCCCTTCGTTTGCACCATGAGGCTCACCACCGACTGTTCACCACACCAGGCAGAGAGGCAAGTGCAGCTGTGCCCAGTGGTTGAGCGGAAAGGGACGAGATGGGTTTGGCTGAAGACTCCGACTCACTGCTCTGTGGAGGGCACTTCTGCCTGTGAGAGGGAGAAAGTGATCCTTTGCAAGTGCAAGTCAAGTGTACTTCCTCTCCACCTTGCCCGCGTTCTTCTCCACTTTAGAAAACGGAAATGTGAAACCAGAGCTAGGCTGTGAAGAGGAGAAAAACCACTTGAAATGTCAAATCAGAGGAGAATCAATGTGAAGAACTGGGTCACCATAGAGAGCAGGGTGCGAGTGGGCTCCCCCTGGCCCTGCAAGTCTTCCCTGTAAATCATTGCACCAAATCCCAGCACATGATGTCTGGTTCAGGGGTGTCTAAACCAGCCAGATGGGCCAGGTTTGATTGACTTCAAGAATAAGGATGCTGTTCAAAGCCTTTTGCATTTTGTACTTTCACCTCCATTGTTTTATTTGCACTCTCAACAACTCTACAGGGTAGGTCACTGGCTGTTATCATTTCAATTGTGTGAATAAAGAAGCGGAGTTTCAGAAAGGTTAAGTATCTCATCCTGAGACAACAACTGAGGGAGCAGGACTGCATCTCTCACTTCCCAACGTCAAATTCACCCTTCTTTCCACTCTGCTTTACTTGCCTGGCATGATATTATACCAGAGGACTTCAACAGTTCTGGGGAAAATGAAATTAAACACTAAGTTTATTTTGGTGCCAAAGAATTTTGAAACCCAGAGAATTTTTTTATAATATGCTTGTTTTCCCCACAAACTTTCTGAACACCTTTTAGATGCATGGGTTTCAAAGTTGTGTTTTTTTTTTTTTTCAATTTTAATGTATCTTTTAGTTCCATTGCCTGCAAACTTTTGTAAAGACACTAAACCTGAAAAACCTCTCAATGCAAAATCAGCCCCTTTGGCTCCATCCTCAGTGGATGTGGGAAAGCTTAGATAGATAAGTTTAAGTTCGTGAGCTGGAAGCCACACCTCCTTCGCTGTGGGCTGTCATGTTTATCTACCTTCCCCAGGAAGTACCTCCTCTTACCTAGGATGTGGGGGGTCGTACCATGTAAACACTTCCGGCTTGCTAAGTACATAAAATGTTAGGAAGAATGGACATTCTCTCTCACCTCCATGTGGACTCAGGACCAGCACAGCAGGGTAGGGCAATCCCCTTTCCTTGGCCCCATTCTCCCTGAATAAAGCCCTAATGGGCCTGTGTGGTTCTCTCACTTTGTAAATGAAGTTTATCACACTGCATGCCCTGTTTGGGCCTGTATTGAGGATTCTTCTCTAAGTAAAAGGCAAGAACCTAGAAAAGTAATTTAGGCCCGATCCAGCCCATAACAATTGGGGTAGCCAGCCAAGAGACAAATGTATTTTCAAACACGGGAGTGTGCTTTGCTGAGCAGCCACGCGGGGTTTCTACCTCAGCAAAGGCCGGCGGTTTCGATTTCAGTTTCAGTTTTGGTTTCAGAAGCACAGGAGTGCTGGAGGCTCCTGCCTTGGAGGTTTGGAAAGCTAAAATGTAAATGTTAATGTCTTTTTTGTTCCTAATCTTGGCAGCTTCAGGAGAGCAAAAGCTAACACAAAATGCTAGGGCTAATGGAATTAGGGAGAAAGGGCGAGAAAAAGGGGTCAGTTCACAAGTGTATGCTAAAGTTTAAATTCTTTCAAGTTGTTTGTGACGCATTTTTAAGAATAATGTATGTATTCTGTATGTAATGTATGTATTCTGGAAAGCTAAAACAAGCTTTTAAGTCGTACTGGAAGGATGTCACAGCTGTTAACAATGGGTTTGCCTCATGTTTGGTTTTAAAATCACGAATGCTAGAGCGGCTTTTCATTTGCCAGTGTTGGGTAGTACAAACTGGGAAAAAACCAGTTCTGATGCCTAGTAACCACATGGTCTCAGGAAGCGGGAGTCCAAACATGGCGGAAGGCCCACTTCCTGCGGTGCAGGGTGGGACTTCCGCCCCAAAATGGAGAGTTCCCTAAAAACACATGGTTGCCAAGTGGGCGGACACCATGCAGACTTCTGTCCTTACTGGAAGATGGGCAGCAGGCTCCACCCTCAAGATTGCAGCCCCCAAGGCTGGTCTCATGCTGCATGCCTGATTAGTGGAGTGATTTTGGGTTTTTGTTTTAGCTTCACCTGCTTCTCTTTGCCTCCTGGGGTTTGGTGCCCCAGGCACAGCAGGCTTTCCAAGACTGCAGTTTTCCCTTTGGTAACCTGGGGCTCCGTATCCTAGGCATAGCAGGCCCTCTGAGGTTTCTGTCATGAACACAGTAACGGCACCAAGGCGGTATTGGTTCCAACAAGGATTTTATTAATGCAGAAGGGAATCACACATCTTATTTCACACAGCACACTGGGTAAACCGACTACCCAAGGTTCCCACAGAACCGCTGGTGCTTCTCACAACGTATTCTTAGTTGCAGAGGGCGAAAACGATGTGATGTCCGCTCCGGTGGTGCCTCTGAGCCAAAGATGCTGCAGGTGTCGGAAGATGGGTGAAGTCCAAGCATAGAGCAGGCATCAGGCTGGCTGGGAGGCGGGAAGGCTTGAGTAGTGGCTGGGCAACCCCGTGGCCCCCGGGGAAGAGTTTTCCCGGGAAAGAGCTTTCTTTCTACCACTTTCAGGAGAGTCTGCTCAAAGAGTCTCAGTGAGGCTATCTCACTTTCTGCTTATATACGCCTAAACTGCGGTGTCATCGTCTCTAGCGGTTAGGTGTCGGTTGTTGCTTGTGGGTGTATTATAGGTTAGCTTTATTAATAATTTTAATATGAATAGTTAACTTCACTTTTTTTTAGCGAGAAACAGTGATAAAAAGCAATCCTTGCATTTTCTGAAAACCACAAACGCTGAGAAACTCAAAAGAAAAGCCGCCTAAGCTCTGTCATTTGTAAAACTGAAGCCACCTGAAGCCAAAAACCGTGGTTTGCTAAAGGGGAGCAAAACCATGTGTTGCTTTGAATAAAATCAGCTGGCTGGAGCCGTAGGTGGTGGAAGCTGCTGCTCAGACAGGTGGGGGCAGGACAAGGCTGACCGGAGGAGCTGCCGGTGGAGGCCCCACGAGGGTGGCTACTGCAGTGGCGGGCTGCGAGCAGGAGTGAGAGTGCACACTCGTCACTGCAGCAGAGCCAGGCTGCGTGTGCGTGCGGCCAGCGCCCTGGCACCGTGTGCATGGCTGTAGCTCTGCTGGCGGCTGTGACAGTAACTCCCCATCCTGTCTTGTCCGCATCGACCCCCGACCCAACCCCAGGAGCGCACCTGTTGTTGCTGCTGCAGCAGCTGCACAAGGGGTTGCGTGCGGGCTGGGCGGCAGCAGGAGTGGGGAATGAGGAGCCCACGCCACAGGAGGCAGCAGTGGGTGTGGCAGCAGTGGGAGCAGAGCCCAGGCCCTGGCCACGTGCCACCACTGGAAACCACCCCCACCCTCCAGCTGCAGCCGAGGTGGAGGCGGCTGCCTGGCCACAGCAGTGCCACCAGGCATTCCCTGATCTAATGGGGAAGCCTTGAAGACCGATGGGGGGGGGGGGGTGCAGACAGAGTCTCAGAAGTTAGAAACTACCAGAAGCCTCTTACCATGTTGCTGGTTTTTAAACCGAATAAACAAATATTAATAAATGGTCCCTTCCTTATTAAAGATCCCTTCATGGTCACCATCTGTTATAGGTTAGCTTTATTAATAATTTTAATGTTAATATTTTGAGGGTTCTTGCCATCTATTCAGATAAGAATTCTGAATATTGGCTCAAATAAAACAGGCAACATAGTAAAGTTTTAGCATTTATTTAGCGAGAACAGTACACAGGAAGTGAGGGCTTTATTTAAGGGAGAAAGGATAAAGCATGAGCTGAGTCCAAACCAGGCAGAGAGCAGGCCGGGAGCAGAGAGGGGATCGGGAGTAGCCAGAGGTACATGGCAGGCAGGCAGGAAAGCAGAGAGTGAGGCGGCCACAAGCCCGCGCAGCCTGAGGTGTGGGACAGCAAGGGAGGGGCCCAGTGTGCTCGGCACCTTCTACCCCATTTCCAAAAGCAGAGTGGTTACAGACAGGTAAGATCAGGCAGGGGCATGAGATCCCATAGCGGGCGTGGGGGAGGGCGTGGTCTTCCAGCTCAGGAGTCTAACTGATTTAATCCTATCTGCCTGCCTAGATCAGGTTGTTGCTTGTGGGTGGGCCTTATCAGGTGGTGCAGCTATCTTATCACATGGAGCCTTAGGTGTTCTGTTTACTCCTTACAGTCTATGCATGCAGCTGGCTAAGTTCTGCTCCTTACTGTTTCATCTTGGACTGGGTAGCGTTTTCTTTTTGTTTTTCTATGGTATTTTGGCTTTACAATTTTTTTTAAAAAAGGAAGAAAAATTTAGAAACCCCTTCAATGGGCTTGGTAAAATAATGGACCCCATTTTGTGTATAAATGGAGACTCTGTCAAAACTCAGTGTGTCAAAGTCACATGCTTAAGGATAATTAAGCTCACAAAGAGTTGTGTGTGTTTTTATCTTCTCGGGTCCTCCAAAAAAACCTGTAAAGCTGTATAGTTCTGCATGCATTCCTACAGACTTCTTTTTTTATTGACAGGCAGAGTTAGACAGTGAGAGAGACAGAAAGGTCTTCATTCCATTGGTTCACCCCCCAATAGCTGCTATGGCCACGGCACTGCACCGATCCGAAGCCAGGAGCCAGGTGCTTCTTCCTGGTCTCCATGCAGGTGCAGGGCGCAAGGACTTGGGCCATCCTCCACTGCCTTCCTGGGCCACAGCAGAGAGCTGGACTGGAAGAGGAGCAACCGGGACAGAATCCGGCGCTCCAACCGGGATTAGAACCCGGGGTACCAGCGCCACAGGCGGAGGATTAGCCTAGTGAGCCGCGGCACCAGCCCAGACTTACTTCTAAGGGTACAATTTGAAAATTTGGCATGGGATCACAAATCCCCATGAGCTGGATGGTAAAAGTAACATTCTAAATGTTTAGTAATACTATAGATAGGGTTAAGTGTTTAGTGATAATAGGAGAGAATGCTCTAACATGGGAAGCAGTCCATCCAGCAGATTCATAGAATGGCAATTGCTGGCCGGTGCCATGGCTCAATAGGCTAATCCTCCGCCTGCGGCGCTGGCACACCAGGTTCTAGTCCCGGTTGGGGCGCCAGATTCTGTCCCGCTTGCCCCTCTTCCAGGCCAGCTCTCTGCTATGGCCTGGGAGTGCAGTGAAGGATGGCCCAGGTCCTTGGGCCCTGTACCCGCATGGGAGACCAGGAGAAGCACCTGGCTCCTGGCTTCGCATCAGCGTGGTGCGCCGGCCTCAGCGGCCATTGGAGGGTGAACCAACAGTAAAGGAAGACCTTTCTCTCTGTCTCTCTCACTGTCCACTCTGCCTGTCAAAAAAATTAATTAATTAATTAAAAAAAAAAAAAAGAATGGCAATTGCTGTAAGTAACACTCAGTGGCCTCAGATTCAGCCCATAGGGCATTCTGATCTGGCTGTAAAGCCCACGAGAGTATTTTAGGCATGGAAAGCAAGGGCACTGGTGCGAAAAGTGCCCTCTCCCCATCAAGGACCTCTGTGGTCCAGGCCTCAGTGGAAGAAAGTGGTCATCAAAGGATGTACTGTGCTTTGAAGGGAGGAGAGAACTTCCACTTTGCTCATGACCTTGTCTGAAGACTGATGGGGTTTGTGGATTCAAGAGGCTTCCACTGCCTAAGCATCTCATGTCAAGAGCTTCGGGTGGTCACTGACATCATACATAAGAGTGTTAACTGTTAAATTAACAACAGGAGTCACTGGGCACTAACTTCCCATGCAGGACCCCTGTTGTATTATTAGAGTTAATAGTAAAACTTGGTCTCAAAGTTTTACTTGCATTTTAGTGTTAAGTAGAGGATATTCTTATGTCTCGTAAGTTTTACTTATGTCTAAGTGCTTGTAAGATGTATTATTCTTAGGTGCTTCTGAAATTGGTTACCTTTATTCTAAAATTACTGGTTATTTTAAGATTAATATCTTGAGGGTCCTTGCCATCTATTTAGATAAGAATTCTAAATATTGGCTTGAATAAAACAGGCAAAATGGTAAGGTTTAGCATTTATTTAGAGAGTGAGAGAAATACATGGGAAAGTGAGGGCTTTATAAAAGGAAGAAGGGGGGACTGCTGCTGTGGCATAGCAGGTAAAGCCTCTGCCTGCAGTGTTGGCATCCCATATGGGCACTGGTTCGAGTCCCGGCTACTCCACTTCTGATCCAACTCTCTGCTATGGCCTGGGGAAGCAGTAGATTATGGCCCAAGTCCTTGGGCCCCTGCACCCACGTGGGAGACCTGGAAGATGCTCCTGGCTTCAGATAGGCCCAACTCCAGCTGTTGCGGCCATTTCGGGAGTGAACCAGCAGATGGAAGACGTCTCTCTGTCTCTGTCTCTGTCTCTCTTACTGCCTCTCCTTCTCTCTCTGTATAACGCTGACTTTCAAATAAATAAATAATTCTTAAAAAAAGGGAGGGGGGAGGAGTTTAGAAACATAAGCTGGGGCCAGCACTATGGCGTAGCAGGTAAAGCTGTCACCTGCAGTGCCGGCATCTCATATGGGTGCCGGTTTGTAGTCCTGGCTGCTCCACTTCCAATTGAACTCTCTGCTATGGCCTGGGAAAGTAGTGGAAGATGGCCTGGACCTTTGGGCCCCTGCACGCACGTGGGAGACCCAGAGGAGGCTCCTGGCTCCTGGCTTCAGATTGGCGCGGCTCTGGCCATTGCAGCCAGTTGGGGAGTGAACTGGCAGATGGAAGACCTCTCTCTCTCTCCCTGTGTCTCTCCTTCTCTCTCTGTGTAGCTATGACTTTCAAGTAGAATAAATAAATCTTTTTTTAAAAAAAAGACATGAGCTGGGAAGTCCATACCAGGCAGAGAGTAGGCTGGGAACCATGTGCAAGAAATCCACAGGCTGGAGCCACACAGAGCAAAGAGTGAGGTTAGGAGTAACCACAGGTTACTGAGCAGGCAGGAAAGCAGGGCGAGGTGTGGCTAGAAGGCTGAGTGCCCAGAGGCGTGGGACAACGGGGCAGACCCAGTGTGCTCCACATTTTTATTCACTCCCAAAAGGGGAGTGGTTACTTAGTCTAATAGCTACAAAAAAATTAAATACCTTGGAATAAATTTAACCAAGGAAGTCAAAGATCTCTATGTTGAAAATTACAAAACACTAAAGGAAGAAATAGAAGGAGACATTAAAAAATAGAAAAATATTCCATGTTCATGGATTGGAAGAATCAACATCCTCAAAATGTCCATACTACCAAAAGCAATTTACAGATTCAATGCAATCCCATTCAAAATACCAAGGACATTCTTTGCAGATCTAGAGAAAACTATGCTGACTAGCAAGAGACCTCAAATAGCTAATGCAATCTTACACAACAAAACAAAACTGGAAGCATCACCATACCCAATTTCAAGACATACTACAGGGCAATTATAATCAGAACAGCCTGATACTGGTACAAAAACAGACTTGTGGACCTATGGAACAGAATAGAAACTCCAGAAATCAATCCATGTATCTACAGCCAACTTATCTTTGATAAAGGAGCTAAAATCAACTATTGGAGCAAGGAGAGTCTCTTTAATAAATGGTGCTGGGAAAACTGGATCTCCATGAGCAGAAGTTTGATACTAGACCCCTCCCTACCTTACACCTTACACAAAAATACACACAAAATGGATCAAAAGCCTAAATCTATGACCTGATACCAGAAAATCATTAGAGAACATGGGGGAAACTCTAAGACATTGGCATAGGCAAAGACTTTTTGGAAAAGACCCCAAAGGCACAAGCAATCAAAGACAAAATCGACAAATGGGATTACATCAAACTGAGAAATTTCTGTACTGCAAAAGGAACACTCAGCAAAGTGAAGAGACCACCAATAGAATGGGGAAAAATATTTACAAACTATGCAACTGATAAAGGGTTAACATCCAGAATATATAAAGAGCTCAAGAAATTCAACAACAAAACAAACAATCCAATGAAAAAATGGGCAAAAGACTTAAACAGGCATTTTTCAAGAGAGGAAATTCAAATGGCCAACAGACACTTGCAAAAATGCTCAGGATCCATAGGCATAAGGCAAATGCAAATCAAAACCACAACCAGGTTTCACCTCACTCCAGTTAGAATGGCTCACATATACAAGTCAACAAATGACATTTGTCACAAAAGGGAAAAAGGTACCCTGATCCACTGCTGGTGGGAATGTAAACTGGTACAGCCACTGTGGAAAACAGTATGGAGATAACCCAGAAATCTGAATATAGACCTACCATATGACCCTGCTACCCTACTCCTGGGAATTTGCCCAACCCAAAAGAAATAAGTATATGAAAGAGTTATCTGTTGCCAGTGCCGCGGCTCACTAGGCTAATCCTCCGCCTTGCGGCGCCGGCACACCAGGTTCTAGTCCCGGTCGGGGCGCCAGATTCTGTCCCGGTTGCCCCTCTTCCAGGCCAGCTCTCTGCTGTGGCCAGGGAGTGCAGTGGAGGATGGCCCAAGTGCTTGGGCCCTGCACCCCATGGGAGACCAGGATAAATACCTGGCTCCTGGCTTCGGATCAGCGCAGAGCGCCAGCCACAGCGTGCCGGCCGTGGCGGCCATTGGAGGGTGAACCAACGGCAAAAGGAAGACCTTTCTCTCTCACTGTCCACTGTACCTGTCAAAAAAATAAATAAATAAATAAAAATAAAATGAAAGAGTTATCAGTACCCCCATGTTCATTGCAGCATAATTCACAGTAGCAAAGATATGGACTCAATCCAGATGTCCATCAACTGTTGATTGGATAAAGAAATTATGGTATATATACACTATGAAGTACTACTCAGCTGTTAAAACAAATGAAATCCTGTCTTTTGCAACAAGATGGTTACAACTGGAAACCATTATGCTTAGTGAAATAAGCCAATCCCAAAAAGACATTATTATATGTTTCCCCTGATCCAATGTAACTAATAGAGTATCTGAAATGTAATGTATTGGAGTGAAAAGGACATTTTGAGATTTGGTGATTGTTTACAGCCCCTGTCTCTTCCATTGAGGAACAGGGTTTTGTTTTGTTTTGTTTTCTTTCTTTTCAAACTACTTTTTGAACTCCTTTACTTAGAGTATGGTTAACTGTATGATCATTAAGCATACTGAAGATAGATCATGGTAAAAATTAAGAATGGGAATCCAGGAGGAAGGGAGGGTAGGAGGGGAAATCCCACTATGTTCCTAAATCTTTTTGTTTGTTTGTTTTGTTTTGTTTTTTAAAGATTATATTTGTTTATTTTACTTGAAAGTCAGAGTTACACACAGAGAGAAGGAGAGGCAGAGAGAGAGAGAAAGAGAGGTCTTCCATCCATTGGTTCACTCCCCAGTTGGCCACAGTGGCTGGAGCTGTGCCAAAATGAAGCCAGGAGCCTGGAGTTTCTTCCAGGTCTCCCACGTGGGTGCAGGGGCCCAAGGGCTTGGGTCATCTTCTACTGCTTTCCCAGGCCATAGAAGAGAGCTGGATTGGAAGTGGAGCAGCTGGGACTCAAACCTGCGCCCACATGGGATGCCAGCACTACCAGCAGTAGCTTTACCCGCTAAGCCACAGTACCAGCCCCAATGTTCCTAAATCCATATATATGAAATATATGAGACTTATATAACCTAAATAAAATCCAATTTAAAAAATAGAAATTCAAAGACATCAATGGCTAACAGGAGGGTGTCTCACAAAATATCAGGCTCTATTGTTAGATTCGCCTGACATAACTCTTAAGGTGTGCCAAGTCCTCATCCCAGCAACTCTGTTGCCATCTGAGGATATTAGAGAGTCAACTCATTCTTGTGTAGAAACTATAGGACAGGTGTATTCTACTAGACCTGAACTACAAGATGAGTCTCTGAAGAATCCAGTTGTTGAGTGGTTTCTGATGGCAGTAGCTACATGAAGGAAGGATCCCCTTCAGACCAGTTACAGTGTAAATGGAAAGGGCCTTACCAGATGTTACTGGGCACAACTACCACAGTGAAACTACAGGGCACCCCATGCTGGCTACATTTGTCACAAATTCAACTTCTACCTCTTGTGTCTTTGCAGGTGAACTCGAAAGACATGTCTATTTATTCCTGCGAGCCAAATGAAGATCTTCAATACCTCTTCAAAAAGCAAAAAGATAAGTCAAGCTTTCTGCTTTTGACACAGCAAGACTGCTGCACTTTAAGACAGATATGTTGTACCTACCTCTTTTTAAATTCTCTCTGGAAGCTGTTATTGGCAGGAAAACTCCTTAGTGGATTCTTCTATTATAATATTAGAAGATCCCAGTGTGTCACATAAAACTGATTTTAAAAATCTGACCACAGCTGGCGCCGCGGCTCACTAGGCTAATCCTCCACCTTGCGGCGCCGGCACACCGGGTTCTAGTCCCGGTCAGGGTGCTGGATTCTGTCCCGGTTGCCCCTCTTCCAGGCCAGCTCTCTGCTGTGGCCCGGGAGTGCAGTGGAGGATGGCCCAAGTCCTTGGGCCCCGCACCCCATGGGAGACCAGGAGAAGCACCTGGCTCCTGCCATCAGATCAGCGTGGTGCGCCGGCTGCAGTGCGCCAGCCGTGGCAACCATTGGAGGGTGAACCAATGGCAAAGGAAGACCTTTCTCTCTGTCTTTCTCTTACTATCCACTCTGCCTGTCAAAAAAAAAAAAAAAAAAAAAATCTGACCACTGCTTTTGGAAGTTTGGTTTACACTTCAGGCCAGCTTTTACAGCAAGTACTTATGTCTGTGGACACTGTCCAAGGTAGTTATGGATAATCAACAGGCCTTGGAATATACATGAATAGAACAAAGAGGAACGTGGGCAATGATTGATGGAATCTACCACCTTTACTCAAAGAGTAGTATATTTACTGAAAAAGACATGAAAAATCTCTATGCTCAGGCTAAATGATTTTATAATCTGCATAAGGATAGCCTATCACCACCCACTATCTGGGAATCTATAAGATATGTTGTTTCCATCTTAAACGGCACTCCACTTGTAATTTGTTTTCTTCCAGTTTTGCTCATTCCAGTTTTGCTCTTTTTTTTTTTTTTTTTTTTTTTTTTTTTTTTTTTTTTTTGACAGGCAGAGTGGACAGTGAGAGAGAGAGACAGAGAGAAAGGTCTTCCTTTGCCGTTGGTTCACCCTCCAATGGCCACCGCAGCCGGCATGCTGCGGCCGGCGCACCGCGCTGATCCTAAGGCAGGAGCCAGGTTCTTCTCCTGGTCTCCCATGCGGGTGCAGGGTCCAAGCACTTGGGCCATCCTCCACTGCCTTCCCTGGCCACAGCAGAGAGCTGGCCTGGAAGAGGGGCAACCAGGACAGAATCCGGCGCCCCGACTGGGACTAGAACCCGGTGTGCCAGCGCCGCAAGGTGGAGGATTAGCCTATTGAGCCACGGTGCCAGCCTCAGTTTTGCTCATTCTAATTGATAAACTTGTATGTTTTAGAATTCAACAACTTCTGAAAATAATCATGACCATGTGAGGGATTCAGTCATTGGCAGTGACTGAAAATTCTCTGGCTCATGAAACAGAGTCATTAGATGAGATAGGAAGGGATTTTCAGACCTGAGACAGGCAGGGCCTGTGTCCCTGATCAGCAGGAAGCAGCTATAGAAGATGAGTCTACGCCCTTCAGCATCCCCTTAAGATTAAGGGGCAGAAATCTCTGGGGGTGGGGAGGATGTGGTAAAGATTAGAAAGATAATTTTAAATTCATGGACTGGAAGCCACACCTCCTTCACGTTGTGTTGTCATGTTCACCTACCTGTCAATCATGGGACCTCTCCTCAGGAAGTACCTCCTCTTACCTAGGACATAGGAGTGGTAAGATGTAAACATTTCTGTTTTTCTAAGTGAATAAAAATCTAGGAAGAATGCAAGCGCTCTCTCCTCCCCTCTCTCCTCCACGTGGATTCAGGATGAGCAGAGCAGGGTATAATTATTCCCTTTCTTTGGCCCCCTTCTCCCTGAAGAAAGCCCTAATGGGCCTGTGTATTTTTCTCACTTTGTAAATAAAGTTTATCACACTGCAAGCTGTGTTTGGGCCTGAATTAAAATTCTTCTCTAAGTAAAGGCAAAAATCTAGAAAATTAATTTAGGTCCTTGCCCAGCCCGTAACACCATCACATACCCATCTTCTTCTAGGCAGCCTCAATGAGCACCTGGGATGAGAAGTTGAAGGGCTCTTAAATGCAACAGAACAGAAGCTGGGCTGTGATTGTTCATGACTGACAGGTAGCACAGGTGAACCGTGTACCCACGAGTCCTGTGCTGTGTGCCCTCTGCTCCCTCCCTACACTAAGTGTGTTTGGGAATCCAAGGGAAGCTCAGAGAGCAGACTGTCCCTGTTCTCAGGTATCTGGCACTCCTCTTGAAAGGCAAGATGCAGGCTCAGGAGACAGAGGATGAATGATACTGTAGCCTGAAATAAACCCCCAGACTTAGACGGTGTGTTTAAGACACCAGGAATAACCAGAGTGCACAGGAGGCAAATATGACTGCCAGATGCATGGGGCAGGAGTAAGGGCAGGCACCGTAAGGATTTGAAGGAGGCGAGAATCTGTCCAGGTGAGGAGTGGGAGGGCATTTCAGGTAGAAGGAACCACATCAGTCACATTGTCTCCAGCAGCAGGAATGCAGAAGAAAGCCCTGTAGTCTTACAGTCATACCTCAAACACACATAGACTTTCCTGCTGTCCCTTCCCATTGATGAGCCTGTAAAATGGAACCTGACAGTTACTGCTGAGAATCACAGGGAAGGTTCCAAAAATGAAGTATAAGAAAAACGCTAGCCTAATGCTTAGCACATGGGAGATTCTCAGTACTTTTAGGCTGATCCTAAAGAAAATAAGTAATGTCAGACTTGGTCAGCTCAACACTGAAAGTCTAAAGTCTACACACCTGAGACAAGAGCTGAGACAAAGAAACGAGAGGGTTCTCCAAGTGGCCATGTGGAGGAAGGCACTCTGTCTCTTTCCAAATATGCTCTTTCCAATCCTCAAATTAGCAGAACGAAGTTGGGGGAGGTTGTCAAATAGATTTCGAGGGCCTGTGTGCCCCTTAGGAGGGGGCTTCTCCACTGTGCAACTGGCCGTGTGTGCTGATGGTCGTGAATCTCTCCCTTACATGGGGTCTGCTGCTCCGGCCACTTCCCTGCAGTCAGCTCCTGGAGTTTTTAGGTCAGCATCTGTTTGAACATTTTGGTCAGGCACAAGGTTAGCAACTAGCATTTGTTAATTCAAATATGAAAGGGAAAGGGAAAATAGACTTTTTACAATTGCAAATGTGATTCCAAGGTTAGAATTGCAAAAGGCAAGTGGAAATGTAGTACAGTTGGGATAACATGTCTTGCCACTGCCCAATCTATATAGTTTCTAACAAAGAGACAGGTTACTGACATGGACCTCTGAAAGAAGAGGAAATCAACTCAGAAACTTCTTTTTTAAAAGAGATTTACCTATATCTGTATCGATAGATAGATAGATAGATAGATAGATAGACAGACAGACAGATAGATAGATATTTGAAAGCCAGGGCCATCGAGATAGACAGGGAGAGTGATCTGCCATCTGCTGGTTCACTCCCTAAATGTCTGCAACAGCTCGGGTTGACCAAAACCATGGGCCAGGAATTCCATGCGGGTCTCTCATGTGGGTGGCATGAACCCAAGCATGTGGGCCATCTTCTGCTTGCTCCCACATGCATTATCCAGAAGCTCGATTGGAAGCACAGGTGGGACTCACTCCTAGGAACTCTGATATGAAATGGAAGTGGGCAACTTAACCTGCTGCACCCCAGTGCCCACCCCACGTATTTCTCTATCATTGAACTAGGCAAAAATGAATACATAAAGGTACTTTAATAGACTGTTAATTTTTGACCATTTGATCATAATATCCTAAAAGTCCTTTTTAGTGACAAGAAGAAAAACTTTTTTGAGAGATATTGATGACTATAGTGTTCCTTTTACAAAGTGTATGGCTTGGAGAGGTGGGTGCCTGGGGACACAGGAAAGGTAAGAAGATGGAGGTGGAGAGAATATATTTACTTCTCTATATGCTGGGAACAAACTCATTTTTGGTCTCTAGGGTCCACTATAGGGGTCAGGTTCATGAGACCAACTGTCAAGGAAAAAAAAAATAACTCCTTTGAAAAGGACCTTGTTGCCAAAAACAGATTAACAAGAGAAAAGCTAATAGAAGCTTACTAACTTGTATATATTTCATACATACAATCCTGAAAGAGGCAGGTTTTGAATCCTAGCTTATATAGTATTTTCAATGAAAGACAGATATCTTAGAGAAGTTACATATAAGACCAAGGAGAAGAATTTGGCCACAAAAGCCCAGCTGCTGGTAATGCCTCTGATAGCCCCTTTAGGCCTTTGAGGATCGGATGTCAACTTCAGGGAGTAACCTTTGTCCTTGGGGTTGGCATGAGGGGGCTGGCGCTGTGGCTCAGCAGGTTAATGCCCTGGCCTGAAGCACTGGCATCCCATATGGGTGACTGTTCTAGTCCCAGCTGCTCCTCTTCTGATCCAGCTCTCTGATATGGTCTGGGATAGCAGTACAAGATGGCCCAAGTCCTTAGGCCCATGCACCTGTGTGGAAGACCTGGGGGAAGCTCCTGGCTCCTGACTTTGGATCAGCGCAGCTCCGGCCATTGCAGCCATCTGGGGAGAGAATCCATGGATGGAAGACCTCTCTGTCTCTACCTCTCTCTGTAACTCTGTCTTTCAAATAAATAAAGTAAAATAAAAAAATCTGTGTCCTATGTATACACAAATAGAAGGAGGTCAGCCTGCAGCTCAACAACCTTCCTATTTGGGGGAACATACTCTAATCTCCCATAGCATTTTTTATTAAAGGTTTTATTTTATTTATTTGAAAGACAGAGTTACAGAGAAAGGTCTCCCATCTGCTGATTCACTCCCCACATGGCTGCAATGGCTGAAGCTGCGCTGATCTGAAGCCAGGAGCCAGGAGCTTCCTCCAGGTCTCCCACGTGGGTGCAAGGGCCCAAGGACTTGGGCCATCTTCCACTGCTTTCCCAGGCCATACCAGAGAGCTGGATCGGAAGTAGAGCAGCCAGGGCTCGAACTGGTGCCTGTAACTAGAGTTACAGTGCCCAAAGCAGGAGAAAAGCATATCCCAGCTTCAGGAGTGAGAGAGACCCATCAACTTTTCTTTTGTTTTTGTTCTAGCCAAGCTGCCCAAATCCACCTAGACTCATACCAATCTCCAATGTCCCTTCCAGGGACACCAGTAGCCTCAAAAATATCCACCAGGGGGCAGTGCTGTGGCATAGCCGATGAGGCTGCTGCCTGCAGAGCCAGCATCCCATATGGGCACCGGTTTGAGTCCCAGTTGCTCCACTTTGGATTCAGCTCTCTGCTATAGCCTGGAAAAGCAGTAGAAGATGGCCCAAGTCCTTGAGCCCCTGTACCCACATGGGAGGCCCAGAAGAAGCTCCTGGCTTTGGATTGGCACAGCTCTGGCTGTTGTGGCCATCTGGGGAGTGAACCAGCAGATGAAAGACTCTCTCTCTCTCTCTCTGTCTCTCTCAATGCCTCTGCCTTTCTGTAACTCTGTCTTTCAAATAAATAAATAAATCTTTAAAAAAATCAGTCTCCTGCAAAAGCAAGATCGCATCATTGAAATTGCTTATTTTAATCATGTAAAGGCTGCAGATGTTTATATTAACACTGCACAATGAATTCCAAATAGTTTTTATTTTAAAGTGCAAATAAGAAAAGATTTCTAAACCATGTTTCCTTCTGTGACAGTTAATTTTAGACATCAACTTGATTGGATAAAGGAATTCCTAAAGAACTGGCCAAACATTTTTGCACTCTGGGAGGGTGTTTCCAGCAGAGATTGGTATGAGTCTAGGTGGATTTGGGCAGCTTGGCTAGAACAAAAACAAAAGAAAGGTTGATGGGTCTCTCTCACTCCTGAAGCTGGGATATGCTTTTCTCCTGCTTTGGGCACTGTAACTCTAGGTTCTGTGGGCTTTGGACTCTAGGACTTATATCAGTGCTACTCAGATTCCTAGGTCTTCAGACTCCGACTTAGCCAACCCACTGGCATTCCAGGCTTCTGGCTTGTACGTGGCCTGTGGTGCAACTTCTCAGCCTCCAGCTGTGTCAGTCAATCATCTAATAAATTATCTATCATCTATCTATCTATCATCTATCTCCTACTGGTTAGGGAGATCCCTAACACACTTCCTTTAGCCAAATTCTACTAATGGAAATCCAGTTTCTTGCACTGATGTTGGACCAGACACCTAACCCTCTTCTCAGGCCAGTAGGTAGGTGTTCAATGTATCTTGTAGCTTGGACTCCTATGGGACAATATCCCAGGCTTATGAAGGAATTCTTAGGTTTGAAATACCAGTCTCATTTTAAAAGGAAGCCTTCCTCACAAACCCTACTGTAGCATACAACAAATGCACAGCTGACTTTGAGTTCCTCTTAAGAATCTATTACACACACACACACACACACGCACACCCCTTACAAACAGTCATGCCACAAGGTACCATCTTCATTCAAGCAGCTTACATGTTAAGGGGACATTTCAACTACTGTATCTGCGGCACTTACCATCTTGTTGATGGTAGGAAACAAGGTGAACAAGTTGTTAAGTCATCTTTAAAAAATAAACTCTGAGCCTCTTGGGTGTCAGGTGTTCAGGAAAACATTCTCCTTTCAAACCACTCTGCCTCCCCTCTTAAATCAGAGTGGTGAAAAGGTAAGTTCTGGAAGGGGAGGATGCAATGCTGGAGGCTCACCCTGATTCCTGCAGGGGTTTTAGTCCCCTATAGCAAGGACAATCCAAGTGCAAGATAGTGGAAGTTGCCCTGCTGGGGAGAAGTCACTTCTAGAAAGTGGACTCCTCTCTTCTCTGGGGATTCGCTTTCCCCATGTCTTTAGGGTATTCCATTTCAAAAGTAAACAGGCTCACAGCTTGGTGCCTAGATTCATTGAGCGCCAAACACTGTGATCTCTTTCCTCTATTGCAAAGATCAGTTTTAATGCTCTTTACTGTTGAATTCAATGGCAATGCAACAACACTGAGGGACATTTTGAAAAGAAAAACATCCATAATCCCATCTCTCTCACACAGCCACAGGCTCCTCCTGTCTGTCTCCTCTGGAGGTCATCTCTGGATACTTACTGATATGTTCTATCTAACATATATTGTTAGATATATGTCATTGCATGTATTATGCATGGCTTTTCCATTTCAGTCTCTTCCTATTTGGCTTCCTATCCCCTCCCTGGATGCCATGGCTCCAAAAGGAAGATACCAGGAGGGTTGGTTCCATGGGCAGTCAGGATTTGGAAATGGTCCCTTGGGGGGTGTAGGAGGCTGAATGGTGACACCAACAGGATAAATCCACATCCTGAACCTGAACCCTAGAACCTGTGAACGTGATCTTATTTAGGAAAAGCATAATTGTAGAGGTAATTCAGTAAGGATCTCGGGATGAGATCATGCTGGATTATGAGGCTGGATCCAAACCAATGTCAAGTGTTCTTACAGGAAACAAAAGCAGAGAAGACACAAGGAGAAGAGGAGAAGGCAGCGTGGAGACAGAAGCAGAGGAACTTCTGGAGCTACCAGAAGCCGGAAGACGCAAAGAAGCAGTTCCCCTTGAGGCTTCCCAGGAGGCAGGGCCCTGCCAAGGACTTAATTTCACACTTTGGGCTCCAGCACTGTGAGAAAACACAGTTCTGTAGTTTAAAGCCACCATGTTCATAGTAATTTGTCATAGCTGTGCTGGCAAGATAATTCAGAGGCAACAGCTTTGTGTAGTTTCACAGACAGGGTGACTTAGCAGCCCCCTGAATCTGTCCATAGGGAAGCCTGTCTGGCTGTCTAGCCCATTCTCTTGGGGTTTCCTCCCATTACCAGGGTGCCCTGGTGTCTTGGCAGGAGGCACCACCTGCACCCCCAGCCACCTTAGGTCTAAACCATTGTGAGGCTCCGGTCAGTCTTCTTCCAGAGGGGAGTGCATGCTTTTGAACCATTATCCACACACTAAAGCCATATCTGTGGTAATGGTCTTCAGGTCTAAAGTGGCATGGAGTCTTACCTCTAGATTGTACTCCTGTCTCCATGCATGGTCCAGACACTACTCACTGCTCCTGTACTAGTGACATGGGCTGAACTTGGCTGGAATTATCTTCTGGATTATGGGCCAACCATGTCAGCACTATTGTAAAAGTGGAAAATGGAAGATGCTGCACCTGTTGCTGCTAGGAAGGTGTGCCTGCACTTCTCTCTGGTAGGTCTCAGACATTTGTAAGACAATGTCTGGTGGTCCAGTTTCAACACAGGAGGGAACATTACTGTAGGTGACTTGCAGATGTAGCAGAACTCAGTAGGCAAGCAGGATGTTATAGAGTAGCCAACTCACAGAGAAGGAAGGAGGAAGGTAACTGTGTAGGTTAGGTGAAGTCAGGGAAGATTGTACACCCCATAGGACCCAGCCAATGAGGAAATGGAGGAGGGACATTCCATGCTAGGATATATGTTGCTTGCTGTAGCTATTCTAGTCATGCCTGCTCATCAGACACCTGATCTTACAAGGTTGATAATAAAGTCTCACTTCCACTGAACTTCCTGAGTCTACCTCTTGAGTGGACAGGTGAGATATTTCCCACATAATCTGTAGGGGTCTCTTTTCCCCCTGCTATTATATATGAAGTCATATAGGTTAACTCACGTAAATTCCTATCCCTCTTTTGTGATTTAATTCCTCATTGAGATATTTTCAGTAAGTTTATTATTTTCCATAAATTTGCACGTGAACTTTTCTCCTTTTGTCTATTAAGGTTGAGAATGTTTTCCTTCTACATTTGAATAAATTACTTTATATCTAACCCAAGTGTCAGTGTGGTTTGGTGATGAATTCTATGTATCAAGTGGCGTGGACTAAAAGGATGCCCAAATCACTGGTAAAATGTCATTTCTAGGTGTGTCTGTGAAGGTATTTCTGGAAGAGGTTAGCATTTGAATCCACTGATGAAATACAGAAAATTTGCTCAGGCTGCTGTGGCCTGGGACAGCCGTGTCCTCTTGCCCTTGGACATTAGCACTGTGGGTCTCAAGCCTTCCCACTCTGACCTGGGTTTATACTGTTGGCTCACCAGAAGCTCAGACATTTGGGTTTGACCTGGAACTACAATACTGCTTTTCTGGGCTCAGCTTGTAGGAGGAGGACTTCTCAGCCTGCATAATCATGTGAGATAATCCCTGAAAACAGATCTCTGTCTACATATCTATTTAAGTCCTGTTGCTTCTGTTTTTTTAATCAAACTTTAATACACACAGGCTTCCCTGCCAGGGAACTTTCAAGGACAGCAGACTCAAACACCAGGAATTCCACCCTCAAGGTCATGGACACGGCCTCGTGCCTTCCTCTGCTCCTGCTTCTTCAGGCTGCTCGGTTCCATATCTCATAACGTTTGGGCAAACACTGCCCTTCCACTAACTCCCACCATAAATGCAATAGCAGCAAACCCATGAGGATGCTGGTGACTTGACTGAAAATTTCAGTCACATGTGTGCTTCCGTTTTCTCAAACTCTCTTCTCCCGTCATCACCTATGTGGCCACTCTGCAGCCCCCTGGTATGCAGTCAAGGCACCTTGCTAAATATCAGCCCTGAAAATCTCACTGGGAGAATCTCAACCAAGCAGGCCTGCCTTCCTCTGCGCTCTAGAATTTTAGGAGAGTAACATTTTCTTGCATTTTGAGTTTTTTGGAAACATGCTCTCTTCAAATGGGTTACTGGTTTTGTTTTTTTTTTTTTTAAGATTTATTTATTTAAAAGTCAAAGTTACACACACACACACAGACAGAGAGAGAGAGGTCTTCCATCCGCTGGTTCACTCCCCGACTAGCTGCAACAGCCAGAACTATGCCGATCTGAAGCCAGGAGTCATTGGGCTGTCAGGTCTCTCACACAGGTGCAGGGGCCCAAGGACTTGGGCCATCTTCTGCTTTCCCAGGCCATAGCAGAGAGCTGGATCAGAAGTGGAGCAGCCAGGACTCAAACCAGGGTGCATGGGGGATGTGGGCACTGTAGGCTTTACCCACAACACCACAGCACTGGCCCCCAAATGGGTTACTTTTAACTCCTATCCTTTCAGAAAAACCACATTCACCATTAGAAGGAAGGTCTAAGAAGGAACCCTGGCCACCATCACGTGGAAATCCGAAAAGTCCTGGTGTGCAGCTTATTGAGTTTGTGTGCTTTGGTGGGGGAGTGGCTTCATAGGAAGGTAGGATATATGAGAGTGCTTATGAACTTTATCCTTGGGTCTGGCACTGTGATGTAGTGGGTAAAGCCACTGCCTGCAGTGTTGCCATCTCATATTGGCGCCAGTTCAGGACTGAGCTGCTCCACTTCCCATCCAGCTCTCTGCTATGGCCTGGGAAAGCAGTAGAAGATGGCCCAAGTCCTTGGGCCCCTGCACCTGTGTGGGAAACCTGGAAGAAGCTCCTGGCTCCTGGCTTCAGAACAGCGCAGCTCCGGCCATTGCAGCAAACTGGGGAGAACCAGCTGATAGAAGACCTCTCTGTCTCTCCTTCTCTATGTAACTCTGACTTTCAAAGAAATAAATAAATCCTTTAAAAAAAAAAAGCCTTATCCCAATACCAAAATAATCTCACAAACACAGCCAACACAAGCACATCAGTTACCTGAATGACATCTGAATATGGAGTTATTCATATACCTGTGAGGCTGGCGCCGCGGCTCACTAGGCTAATCCTCCGCCTTGCGGCACGGGCACACCGGGTCCTAGTCCCGGTCGGGGCGCCGGATTCTGTCCAGGTTGCCCCTCTTCCAGGTCAGCTCTCTGCTGTGGCCAGGGAGTGCAGTGGAGGATGGCCCAAGTACTTGGGCCCTGCACCCCTGGGATGGAGACCAGGAGAAGCACACACCTGGCTCCTGCCATCGGATCAGCGCGGTGCGCCGGCCGCAGCGGCCATTGGAGGGTGAACCAACGGCAAAAGGAAGACCTTTCTCTCTGTCTCTCTCTCTCACTGTCCACTCTGCCTGTCAAAAAAAAAAAAAAAAATATATATATATATACCTGTGAAAGTAAACTCTCACTGAGAGTTAGATGGGTTCAACATCACACTGCTTGTATTACAGCTTGGTTTTTAGTTATTTATTTCCACCAGAACTCTCAATTCCTTGCTATCTGTATAGGTTGAATAGTGTTCCCTCCCACAATTTATGTTCAGCTGGGACCTGTGAATGCTTCCTTAATCGACAAAGAGGTCTTTGCAGATTGTCGCTCCCCGTCTTCATGGGGGAACGACACTAAGCCCTGCCTAGGCTTCATATCCGAGTCACGGCACCATTATGTCGCTCCCCCTCTTCGTGGAGGAGCAACACAGGACCCTGCGCTGTTCTTTCGTCTGCTCGGCCCTCCCCGGGTTTGCTGCTGGTTCTTCCCGGGTTGGCTACTATCCCTTCCACCTCCGTGGAAGGGCAGTTCCCCCTGGCCACATTCCCCACTTCCGCAGGGGAGCGGCACACCGCCGGCCGGCTTTCTCGGGGGCTGCACGGGTTCCCTTAGATGTTCCCCATAGATGTTCCCGGTGCATGCCGTCTCTCTCCTCCTTTATAGTCCTCTTCCGCCAATCCTAACTCGGCTGCCCACATGCCAAGTACGCTGCTCTCCAATCAGGAGCAAGTCCTACAGTTAATTGGTTGAACTGGAGGCAGCTGTGCGGAAGCTGTTTACTTCTCTCCCAGCGCCATATTGTGGGAGAGCAGATGCATAGAATAAGTCTTAATTCGAGTAACTTAGTCTAGTCCGGATTGCTCCCCACAGATCCCCCTTTCTTTTTATTTTTGGCGTTGATACGCGCCTGTCTTCGGTGTCCCGCGGCACACACTCTGCTCTACTTGCTAGAGTTGCCACAGGCTCTTACAAGTCCTATCAATCAGGAAAACCGAATCCGGGTCCTCTCTTCGCCATTGTGAGGAGGTTTTTAGGCGCTGATGCGTGCCTGTGTTCGGTGCCCTGCAGCGCATGCTCTGCTCTGCCCGCAGGGGCTTACAAAACCTATCAGGCAAACCGAATCCAAGCCTTCTCATTGCCTTTTTGTGGGGGAGACTTATTAGTGTTGGTTCGTGCCTATCTTCGGTGACCTGCAGCTCATACTTTGGTCGAGCTGCTTGCTGGCGCTTACCGCCTTAAATCAGGCAGACCGAATCCAAGCTTAATATTGTTGTATTGTGGGGAAGCCTTACTGATGTTAATTCGTGCCTGTCTTCGGTGACCTGCGGCGCATAAGCTGCTAGCTGCCCGCAGGTGCTCATCGCCTCACTTGATTAGGCAGACCGAATCCAAGCTCTCACATTGCAGTGTTGTAGGGAGGCCTTTTTATTTCTCTATTTCTCTATCTCCGGGCATTCCTATTTCTCCCATTTTACTTCTATCTTCCAGCATTCCTATTTTTCTCACTTTACTTCTAAACTTCTGTTTCTCTTATCCCTGCGGCTTTCCGGCACCTCGCCCCACCGGCGGGTTCCCGGCTCTGCGCCGCTTCAGCCCGCGCGCCTCTCTCATCTGCGCAGCTTCCCGGCTTTGCGCGGCTCGGCTTCGCGCGCTCCGCGGTCTCCACGCTTAACCCTTTCGCGTCTGAACCACGGCCTACGCCAGCCCCGTTCCCTATCTATTCACGCCCCGTGCTCTCTCTGCACGCGGCGGCTTCCGCGAGTAACACAGCGTAGCTTACGTGTCCGCCACTAGCATTCAATCTAAGTTCCCCGGGCTAGCCTGGCGAATTCAACCCAGCGTACGTCTCCGCCCCACGGTTTGGCTTCCCGTCCTTTGCTCCCCGGGCTAATCAGACGGATCCCAACCAGGCTCACGTTTCAGCTTCTGGTTTCAACTTTTCGCCCCCTATTCCCGGGTTAACTTGAGAATCCCAAAGTGGCTTTCGTGTCCGCCTTGGCCTGCCCCCCGCGGCTTCAATTTCCCTAACATTTTTCTCTACCCGGTATGTTTCCCCAAGCTTTCCTCCAACGATATTCCTCCCTCATTTCTCCTGGCCTCTCCCCACAGTCCGCATCCGAGTCTGTTTGTTCTAGCTTTCACTTTCGCTTTCGACCTTAAAGATTTCTCCCAGCTTCCCCCCGTAGTCCGTATCCGAATCTATGCCTAGGCTTTCAATAGCTTCTTCCGGCACCCTTTTCGTCCAGCTTTTCCCTAGGCTGTTTGCTAGTCTCTCTCTCCGGTATTTTCCCAGTTCTTCCCGTTTCTTCCCTCCTAAGTTTCCTATCCGTCCTAGGTTTCCTATCCGAGTCAGGTTTCCTATCCGAGTCACGTTTCCTATCCGCCCTAGGTTTCCTATCCGAGTCAGGTTTCCTATCCGAGTCACGGCACCATTATGTCGCTCCCCGTCTTCATGGGGGAACGACACTAAGCCCTGCCTAGGCTTCATATCCGAGTCACGGCACCATTATGTCGCTCCCCCTCTTCGTGGAGGAGCAACACAGGACCCTGCGCTGTTCTTTCGTCTGCTCGGCCCTCCCCGGGTTTGCTGCTGGTTCTTCCCGGGTTGGCTACTATCCCTTCCACCTCCGTGGAAGGGCAGTTCCCCCTGGCCACATTCCCCACTTCCGCAGGGGAGCGGCACACCGCCGGCCGGCTTTCTCGGGGGCTGCACGGGTTCCCTTAGATGTTCCCCATAGATGTTCCCGGTGCATGCCGTCTCTCTCCTCCTTTATAGTCCTCTTCCGCCAATCCTAACTCGGCTGCCCACACGCCAAGTACGCTGCTCTCCAATCAGGAGCAAGTCCTACAGTTAATTGGTTGAACTGGAGGCAGCTGTGCGGAAGCTGTTTACTTCTCTCCCAGCGCCATATTGTGGGAGAGCAGATGCATAGAATAAGTCTTAATTCGAGTAACTTAGTCTAGTCCGGATTGCTCCCCACAGCAGATGTCATCAAGGTTAGAGGAGGTCAGACTGGATGACAGTGGTCTCTAAGTCTGATGATGGGTGCCTTAAGGGTGAGAATAGGGAGAGCGAGACTCAGAGACACAAGGAACATAGGGCACACAGGGAAGACACAGGGACGAGGTCATGTGAAGACAGAGGCAGAGTGGGAGTCATGTAGCCAGTGCCAAGAGACATCCAGGACTGCTGGCAAGCAACAGAAACTGGAAGAGGGGAGGGAGGGAGGACTCTTCCCTAGAGCCTATGGGAGCCCGACTCTGCTGACACTTTGATTTGGGTCTTTCACTCTGCAGAACTGTGAGAGTGTTGTCTGAAGCCACCCAGTTTTTGAGCATTTGTTATCTAGACATCCCCAGGATATTAATAGACTTCCTGTCCAGATATCTCCCACAACACACCACACAGTACTTGCTTCGGGTGGGCCCTACCAGCAGCTGGAGGATAAACTGCGTCCTGGACCCTGGGGATGGAGTAAAGGAGATGGGAAGGCAGTCGCGGCGGCTGCCCTGGGCCATCCAGGTTGAGGGCCTCCCCCGGGCCATCCTCGCAACTCTGCAGCACAGACAGGGAGATTTCTGCTTCTCAGGGCGGGAAACTGAGATGCACTTGGAGGCCTCCTTTCCCAGCCGAGCAAGCCGTGGAGATAAGCTTCCCACGTGGGTCTGGCTGATGCCCAAGTCAGCCATCTTCCCAAAGATGTTGACGTCTTCTGTGGAGATTTCATTCCACCAACCTAAGATGGTTGAGAGCCGACCTTTGAGGGAAATGCATGTTTGGGAAGATCCATATACAAAAGGCAGGAAGTGCATCTCAGCTCAGAGAGTGACACCTAGCGATTCTGCGATGCCCATGAGGGACACGGAAGTGTCATTTCTAGAGAACTTATTGTCTCTGAAACCAACTGTGCAGGGGTGCAGGAGTCTGGTGTACTCTGGGTGCTGCTCACGGAATAAATGACTCCTGGTTCATTCCTTTGTCAATTCAGAGGGACGCCTCCAAGAAGTTTTGACACAGAGTACTCTACGGTATTTCCATACAGACACTGAAAGCCAGGAATGGTATCAATACTACTGTTCTTAGTCCACATCGTCTAATATCCAAGAGGTCCTCACTTCAGACAGCCAGAGCACTGGTCTAGGTGCACTAAGAGGAAGCTCTGCAGAGGAAATCAGCCCAAAAAGAGAGGGGAGGTGAAAGTGGATGAAATACAATTTTTATATTACCAGAATAGAAAAGTAGAAGTATCATAAAAATGTTATTAATCAAAAGGCTCGTTCTCTATTTTACAGCTAGAGTCTAACACTCACTGTGCACACATTTTTTACTGTAAGTATGACACAAACCTAAATCATCATAATGTGAATCAATAACTAATTAGTATTTATAAATGCAGCCACTGGGAGACATATTTCAATTCCATAGCAAGGAAGCTGGAGAATTGATGAACAAGGCCAAAAGCAAAGAAAGCACGTGCTTGGCACACCCCTCGTGGCCCTTCTGGAAATATGTAGAGCCACAGGCAGAATCAGAGTTGTACCCTCTGAAGGTGCGAGCACACAGACGCCACTACTGCAAGCCACACCAAGAATCGGACCCAGATAAAATAGGAAGCAACAAGTGCTGGGGTTCCCAGCGAGGTCACTGGAGAAACAGGTCCTGTTCTCCAGATTTTTTTCCTTGGATGGCCTAATGGAGATGCACGAGACAAAGGCAAATAGGAGGACAGAGCAGACGCAAGCACGTTAGACAAGAATTGCCGTGTACAGTGTCTTTGGAAAGACACAGGGGTGCAGGAGTCTGGTGTACTTGTAGAAGTTCATTCAGGAAGACCGATGACTTCAAATTTGGCACGCTTTCCTCCCTGCGGATTTGGTAATGTGAAGAAGACCAAAATGGAGAAGTTAAAGTGAGCATGCACCTCAGCGTGCCATTGGCTCCCGCGGGCGCTGGTGTCCTGACATGCTGCTGTCACACCGCAGCACACTCACACTTTGCTGTGGGTAAGTGTTGACAATCTCTCTTTCCATCTCTGGTGCAGCAGCTTTCTTATTCCCCAAGGGCCACCTGGGAGCTGCAATGGCCCTTGAGGCAAGAAGCAGGCATCAAGAGGGAAAAAGAAGAGGACTAAAACACGTACAAAAGGATGGCAAGAGTAAAAGGAATGAAGAAGAAAAAGCAGAGAAGTGGCACGCATGGGGCAGGCACTGTGACACTGTGGGTTAGACCTCTGCTTGGGTCGCCTGCAACCCATATTGGAGGGTCATTTGAAACCCAGCTACAATGCTTCCCACCCAACTTCCTGCCAAATAAAATTCCTTTCTCCAGGGCAGACATTTGGCATAGTGTTTAACATGCCACTTGTGGGGGGCACCGTGGTGCAGTAGGTTAGTCCTCCGCCTGCGGTTCCAGCATCTCATATGGGCGCTGTTTTGAGTCCCTCTGCTCCACTTCCAATCCAGCTCTCTGCTCTGGCCTGGGAAAGCAGTAGAAGACGGCCCAAGTCCTTGGGCCCCTGCACCTGTGTGGGAGACCAGGAAGAAGCTCCTGGCTCCTGGCTTCGGAACAGTGCAGCTCTGGCTGTTATGACCATTTTGGGGGTGAACTAACGGAGGAAAGACCTTTCTCTCTGTCTCTCCCTCTCACTATCTGTAACTCTACTTCTCAAATAAAAAAATTAATAAAATATTTAAAAAAAAAAAAAGATGCCACTTGGGATACCTGCATTCTATTTCAGAGCGCCTAGTAGTTGGGTCCCTCCCAGCCAGCTGGGAGTCCCAGGTTGACTTCTGGGCTCCTGGCTTCAGCCTGGCTCAGCCCCAGTTGCTGCAGGCATTTGGGGGCGGGGAGGAGAACAAGTGAATGGAAAATCTCTCTCTCTCTGTTTTTCAAATAAATAAAAATAAATAACTTTAAAAATATTGATTTTTTTTCATAAGCCAGGTCATAGTAACTGAGATGTACAACACAAAAATCACATTTTGTACCAATATGCTTCAGATTACTGGTTTTAAAATAATACTTTTTTTTTTTTTTTTTTTTGCCAATGATTGAGCCTTGCCATCATAGCTCCACTGTTTAAAATTTACAATTTCTTCCTTGTAACATTTGCTATTGGGGCCGGTGCTGTGGTGCAGAGGGTTAATGCCCTGGCCTGAAGCGCTGGCATCCCATATGGGCGCCGGTTCTAGTCCTGGCTGCTCCTCTTCCAACCCAGCTCTCTGCTATGGCCTGGGAAAGCAGTGGAAGATGGCTCAAGTCCTTGGGCCCCTGCATCCACATGGGAGACCCAGAGGAAGCTCCTGGCTCCAGATTGGCGCAGCTCCGGCCGTTGCAGCCAATTGGGGAGTGAACCATCAGATGGAAGACCTCTCTCTCTCTCTCTCTCTCTCTCTCTCTGCCTTTCCTCTCTCTGTGTAACTCTGACTTTCAAATAAATAAATAAATCTTTAAAAAAAATCTGCTATTTCTTTTCTCCTTCTATTCTAGTATAACCACCAAAAAACATTTATCCACAAATGGCAAGTGCTTAAATTATGGCTTACTGTGCCTTTCCAAGCTGTTTGTAGCCAACCTGGGCTGCACACGTTGTCCACAGAAATCCCTATAAGGATTAAGAGTCAGACATTGCTAATCCTTCACTGTGGCAAGGTGTCAGCTGTTCTCCAGGTCAAACGCTGCTCTGCAGGATGTTCGGAACTTGAACAAAGCAGACAGCAATTTTTCTCATGATCTCAACATAACATAAGCTTTTCTTTTTTGAGTGAAGAGGCCTCTGTTTTCTAGCTGGCTATATGCTTGCATACAAATTCCTTGCAAATTATTTTTCACATTCCAAGTTTCATTAATTTAATTGAATCTGCTCCTAGTTTTTAATTAAATCTGCATTTCTGTCAGTAACCTTTAGAAAAAGATAGAAGCCACATTATCATATTGGAGAGAACGGAATCACACAGCAAGATGGACATAAAAGGAAAAGACAAAGTTGCATGGCCGTTTTTACTATCAATTTATTTTTGTACCAAAAGAATTAATATTCAAACGTGATGCTTTTATTGTACAGTTTAAAATAACTTCCACTAGGTTAAAAATTGGATTTTTTGTGGATCATAACTAATAAACTTTTCTATTAAAAAACCACAAAATTTACAATTTGTAGCACTCATAGAAAAAAACACCTGTTCAATAATTATAAATATTCCTGACAGATTTCAGTAGCCCTTTAGGTACCTCTTTGGCAATGTCAGCTTTCTAAAGTCAATTAGCTTCTAAATTTGAAAGGCACCAGGTGGCCAACATCCTGCTTATTATTCAAGGCATCTATTTTAATTATTTTTATACATGTTTGACAAGTCTGGCAAATCTATTAAGTTAAAGAGAATGAAGAAATATAGTACATTTGGTATTAAGAAACATTTTTTCCCTGTTAGCCACAAGCTTCCCCCAAGGGATTTACAAAGTGCACCAGTTAAATATGTCTGTACATTTAAAACATTAAATATGTCAACAGTGAGACATTTTTAAATATTTTGAATCAAATACTATAGCACAAATATAATTTACAATACTTTGCACAGGAAACATTACATCTGAAATATAACCTTAGATATTATATAAAAATACATATATTTTCTCTCCTCATTAGAAAAAGTATTTGTTTGCAGGTTCCAGCACAATGTAACAATTCAAAAGAACTTAACCCTCTGAATGGTCATTTCATTTGCCATAGATGACACACACTCCGCTTGAGCTGCAAAGTGGCACACAACCACGGGTGAGATGCAGAGGATGAATCCCTCCCACAGCCCACGTGCACTCTTTCACAGGCATCCGTCATTGCTCCAATCTGGTTTAATTCTAGGAATTCATTACAAAATTTTAAAACCATTGTGTAACACATCAGGAGTCCAACACTGCCCACTGGCACTGGCAGTGAATACTCGTGGGTAAGCTCTCCGCGGGGTCAGGGACATGAGCAGTCTTGTATCATTGTGGGCCACGCCTCTTAGTAGTCTCATACACCTATATACATCTTCCTCGTCTTCTTATTAAAGAGTTCCCAGACATCTAGGAAATACCTGACCCTGTACCGCAAAGTAGGGCTCAATCTATGTCTCGAACTTTAAAAGCCCCAAAGTACGTTGCATCTTGGTCTGGATCCAGAAGGGAAGGGTTGGACACCTCCACACTTATTTCCTCACCCGATCGCAACTTAAAAAATCCCCCAACGTTTATGGAATAAAAATGGAATTCAGAATTCCCTGACCAGTACTTGGTGCTTCCTCCCTTCATGAGGGTGTGAGAGCTTGGGATTTTGACGCTGGTTTTTGTGACGTACACCATCAGCTGAAGATACTCCGTAGCTAGGTCTCCGGAAGTTTCGTGATGGCGAAAGCAAATGTTGGCGTACAGGTAATAAAAGCCATCTTGGTTAACGATCAGTTTTCCATTGCTGAAAGTCATGTTGGAGATCTTGGCCCAGCCTCGGTCATGGTACCAAGAGGACAGGCTCACTTTACGGGAACCTGTGGAGAGGAAAGGTAGGCGATTTAAAATCTACTCTTCGCTGCCTGGGTTCAAGTTCCAGATCTGTTTCTAACTCCAGCTTCCTGCCAATGTGTGCCCTGAGAGGCAGCAGAGGATGGCTCAAGTTCTTGATTCCCCATGTGGGAGACTCAAATTGAGTTCAGGGCTCCTGGGTTTGGGTTAGCCTAGCCCCGGCTGTCGCGCACATTTCGGGAATGAACCAGCAGATGGGAGTGTGCGCGCTCTCTCTCTCCTCTTTCAAATAAAATAAATAAGTAAAAATTTTAAATCCACTCTTTATGAGGACATCCTCATAACTCCATAAAGTTAGAGGCGAAACAAACTAACAGTCATTATTCTAATGGGAGCATAATGTCTTTGAATTTACTTTATAAAAGAAGAGAAATACATTCAGATGCATTTAGTAGTCTGTTAGGCACATTAGACATACAAAGATAAGTACTAATTTTTCCTGCCCTCCAGGAGTAAGTGTGTCATGTGTTCAGATCAGAAGGAAGGCAGGAGTAGTGATAAGCAAGGTGCATGAGATAGTTACAGGAATTCAAAGGAGGGAGTTTTCATCCATGCAGAGGGATCAAGAATTTTTGGGGGCTTCTAGTTATTAAGCCTCCACCTGTGGCACTGGCATCCCATGTGGGCACTGGTTGGAGTCCTGGCTGCTCCAAATCTGATCCAGCTCTCCCTGCTGATAGCCTGGGAAAGCAATGGAAGTTGGCCCAAGAGCTTGGGCCCCTGCACCCACGTGGGAGACAGGGTTGAAGCTTCTGGCTCCTGGTTTTGGACTGGCTCAGTTCCAGCTGTTGTGGCTGTTTGGGGAGTGAACCAGGTGAAAGACCTCTCTCTATCTGTAACTCTGTCTCTCAAATAAATAAATAAATCTTAAAAAAAAAGAAAAGATTTTTAAAAATGTCTTTGTGTAGTTGCTACTGAGCCTGAGAATGGACAAAGAGGAATAGGATTTAGTCACACCGGCAGCAGCAAAGGGGTCGTCCCAGGTTCAAGGAAATGAATTAGCAAAGCCAACTGAGTCAGGAAAACAAGAAACTAGTATAGAGGAAGAGAATTTGAACATTTCATCTTCTCAGCCTTCTCTCTTATCTCATGGACAGGACGTGTACAAGGAGATGAAAATCTGGGTCACAATAACTTTGGACAAAAGGTCAAACTCCTCAACTCTATTATTACCACGATCTATTTTCCTCACTTCCAATAGTCAAAGTGTCTCCCAGGCTTATGCAAGTAAAAAACTATTCCCAGAAAAGCTAAAAAAAAAAATACTTGGTATTGCATTCTCTAAGTTAACAATTCCATGCAATCTATTGTTGTAAAACCTCATTTGATTGACTAGAATTCTCCTTTACCCCCTTCTGATGTTATCTGTATTCATGCTACTATTTCTGGAGCATTGAAAGTTTCTTGGGAAATTTCTAAAAAACAAACAGTGTGAATGTGTACATTTTTGCACCTAAGTAAACATCTTTTAATTCTGTTTTTCATGATTTATTTTCAAAGATTTATTTATTTATTATTTATTTGAAAGGCGGAGTAACAATGAGAGAGGGAGGGGGAGGGAGGAGAAAGAGAGAGAGAGACAGAGAGACAAAGATCTTCCATCTGCTAGGTCATTCCACAAAGGGTCCAGCCAGGGCTGGGTCAGGCTGAAGCCAGGAACAAGGAACTCCATCTTGGTCTCCCACATGGGTGCAAGAGCCCATGTACTTGGGTCATCTTCTGCTGCTTTCCCAGGCACATTAGCAGGAAGCTAGATTGGAAGCAGAGAATCTGAGACTTGAATCAGTGCCCTGATATGGGATTCCAGTGGTGCAGATTATGCCACCACTTGCACCACTGGCGCCACAGAGAACTCTTTCAAGTCCCCTTGTGTTATAAGTCTTTAGTATATTTTATTGGGCTCTTAAAAACTGATAACACCTCAACTCAGTGAATCAAGCACTTTTATTTATGGGGAAACCAATTACTCAACTGGAAAAAGTATTAACTGATTGGGGGAAGTTGTGACAATGTGGACAGCCCAGAAGTGAACTTTTCCTTCAGAAGACTTGGCAAAGACTTGGGCTGAATAGAGGTTGTCATCTGTTTGGAGAGCTAAGTCTCAGACTGGAGTTGGAATTAGTTGTGCTGTCCCTGAGATGTTGAGGAAGAGAAATTTGTCCTCACAGGGCTTAAACTTAATGTGGATTCCAAGGATCCACAGAGCTGACAACACTCTGGTTGGGGTGGATCCTTAGACAATCCTTATAAAGTAAGACATCCACACGAACTGCCTTCCCAGACTGGCCCAGTTCCAGGAAACCTTGAACATCTCTTGAGAGTCGCAAGCTTTAGAATATCCTATTATCTCTACAGGACCACCAGAAAGCCAGGGATATGGTCTGGAGGACTCAAACAAAACCAAGCTGTTCCAAGAGTCAACCACGTGATGGGGCAAGTGGACGACAAAAGTCATAGTGACCAATGCTCAGCCAGGCAACCCATCACAAGAAGACAAGAATTGAATGTTCCAATTCCCACATCCAAGGACAGGATTTTTTCCTGACCTCCACAACAGAGCCATTCCAGGGGGATCACCACAAAAACGTCTTTCATTTTCTTTGGAGGTCTTATGTTAGGCACCGTAGATTAAAGCATTCCAAATATAAACACCACCCTACAGTCCCAAGTGAGTCAACACGAGACTACGAGACTACTCAACACACCCTTGTGAACACAGGCTGGTGAAAAGCCACCTAATCCATCGACAAAGCTAACAAAATTCAAGATGTTTCCCACCTCCTGTATCGCACACTTCCCTCTTTTTTTTACCCTACTCCTTGTATGCAATCCTTTATTCAATCAATTATTGAGAAAGAGAACAGAGAGAAGCAGAATGACTAGGATGAAATTGACTCTCCCAGTGGGATGGGTCAGGTCATGGTAGAGTAAAATTTGGCTGGAGAGGCAAGGAAGGAATGTTAAATACAGAGGACAGAAGATGGGAATCTTGACTGAATACCATTGAGATCATTACACAAGTCAAGTCGAAGAAGGGTTCTTATTTCCCAGTAAATACCTCTCCATGCTTATCAATTTATTTGCCCATACATTCATTGACTCATTCTGTTGGCCAGTCATGCAATATCAGGTGGCACTTTCGGTAGGCATTCACTCTGCCCATAACTCAGAATTTTATCAAGTGGTGTACATGCACAGCTTCTTACCACAGTAGCAGAGAAAAAGGAAATTGGCATCTAAAATACAACAGGCTCGTTTCTCCATGTTGCCTGGCATAGGGCTGACATCCAGACAAGCAATCGTCCAGTGAAACCGACAGAAATGTGTGGCATCAGGAGAGTTCAGGGACAGAGGACAGGTTGCATTTGGGTCAAATTTGCTCAGGCTGAGCAAAGGGAGAGGAATGAGGGCCAGAGAAATGGTTTGGGGACAGAAGGGCCTGTGCAAGGCACACACAGACAGGAAGGAAAGCCAAACTGTGTGACTAATGAACTCATGCATAGACAATAGTGGGATAAAAGATGAGAAAAATGTACTGCAAGCAGGTTGGAGGGCCTCACAGGGCAGCCTGAGTTTCCAATGCTAATGAGGCAGGCTCATGACCTCTGAGTCTAGCCTCTGCAGGCCCACGCAGGAGTCCTGTCTGTTAGATGCTGGAAAGAGGCTCCTGCAGATATTTAGCCTGAGCATCCCTGTAAAGGAAGCCGCCCACGCTGACCCCACAAAATACCTCTCCGTGCATCTTATCCAAGAAGATTTGAACACACACAAGACAACAGCCCTGGAAGGTAGAGTCTGGTTTCTGTCATTTAAGTAAGCGTAAGAACCACAAAATGAACATGGCCGACTTCCTCTACGGTAGCCAGCACTGGCCCACACAGCAAGCTTAACAGACTTAAGAGGTGGTTGGCCAAGCCAGAGCAACAGACTCCATTTTCTTAAACAGTAGCACTTGTTTCACTCCGTCATAAACTCAGTAACTGTCAGATAATAACTAGGAGTTCTGCCTTGTTTTGTTGACAATGATTTGATGCTAGGTGCCTGCAGAGAGCTTTATAGCTAAAACAGGCTTGCTGTTGCCAAACAGACTTTGGCACACAGTCTAATGCAATATTTATCACATGCCATTTACAGTGAGCTGAAAAGATAAATGTAGGACGCATTCATCACATACAACACAGCTGAAGCACCAGTATTAATTTGATTGCCTTAGCTCACATGCAAAAATGGCTTTCCACTCACTCTCTGGGTAAACGTTTAGCTCAATAGACTGGACACTGGGTTGTATTTTACAAATGCGGAAATCCAGAGCTCAGGGCCCGCAGCTACATTAATGCACCAGCCATTGCATCCTGTAGTCCCCTATGAATCCTTCACTTTGGGTTAGGGAAGGATCCAAAAAAGATAACCAAGCTCATTTTAATAATGTTCTCATTTGATTGAAAAGTAGTGCGGCTCTACCACAAGGCACACACAGACACAAAGAGAGAGAAGATTTGTTTACAACACAAGTCTCTGGGACAGGGTAGGTAATTTGGAAAATTCTCCCAAAGCCAAAGAGTCATTTTCTTACTTTCTTTGTCTTCAGTCAGGAAAAAATCTGTCTCTGGCCCAGGCGATGACGATAGCATCAACATCATTTAATAAAACTCAACCCCAGGAAAAGCACGCTTTAAATCCTCGTTAGAACAAAGCGGAATGTGTAGTTGTTTAATTCAATTCAGTTAACTCTAACAAGTCACACCAGGTGCTTGCCATAGGCCACCTTCCACCCAAAAGGTGAGCACTTTCCTCAGCTAAACCTCCACACTAGCCCGTGAGGCAGACACCTTCTCCATCCTCATTGTAGATGCAGTGACGCCGAGGCTCAGGAGTTTCCAAAGATTCATACAAGGTCATAGAGCCACTAAACAGTACAGTGAGGAGCAAATCCAGGCATTAGATTTTACAGCCCCGTTATTAGATAATACCTTAGTCTACTTCTTCCAGGAAAAGGACAACAGAAATACCTTTCGGTTTTTTCGTCTGACAAAGCCACCTAACCACAAGAACCTGCTGGCCTGCTTGTCTGAGAACACAGAGCGTAGAAAGAATGGACCTGGGAGTCATGCAGAGTGGAACCCAACTCCTAATCATGCAACCATATGACCTTGACCAAACGACACAGTGTATGAACCTGCTTCCCTGTCTGTACAACCTGAATGATATTCAATGAGAACGTTATTAAAATGAGCTTGGTTATCTTTTTTGGATCCTTCCCTAACCCAAAGTGAAGGATTCATAGGGGACTACAGGATGCAATGGCTGGTGCATTAATGTAGCTGCGGGCCCTGAGCTCTGGATTTCCGCATTTGTAAAATACAACCCAGTGTCCAGTCTATTGAGCTAAACGTTTACCCAGAGAACAATGACAAGTCCCTGGAGAAGGAGGAGGAAGTTGCATTTTCTGGAGAGTTACTGACTTTTGAAGATCACCTTGCCGAGCCCTCGCTGGAACTCTGTGCATTCATCCTCCTGAGAGGTCGGCAGTGTGGGTGCAGCAGCTTTGGCCTGAGTTAAGTATGGATGAGCCTAACAAGGGACTGTCCTTCTCAGTAAGCAGCCCTTGATTATAAACACCCACTCCGATGACCTGAAATGAATGCAGAGCTGAAGTCCATTCTGTTTCCAGGATGCGGATTCTCAACTGAAGACTTAACCATCTATCTTTCAGTTTGGAAGTCAGGGCTCTCAAAAGTGTAGTGACAGGATGATAATAGGTTGGAGTATTTAACAGACAGACAAATGACTCTTGAAATACGTTTCAGGCTGGATGCAGATGGAACTTACCTGATGGGATGTTGGTGGCATTAATAGTGAGATGTGCAAAAGGCTGAGTTTCAGGCTTGCCTTTCTTTGCCAGATCGAACCATGAACCTTCCATGACAGCTGGAGATGAGAAACCACATTAGCCCAAAGAGCAGCGACCCTGAGAGATTTCAAATACCCACACAAATTCACGCTTACCTTTCTCGGCTCTCAGGTGTTGTGATCCAACAATGTGTTGTAGTTCCTAAAATCAAAAGGAAAAAGAATCTTATTTATTCACTCATTCTTTCTGAAAATCAGTAAGAATTCTGGGCTGTTAGATATGTAATAAGTTAACTCTCACGTCCTTCAAAAGATGTGAGAAGTACATAGGCAGTTCTATTACTGGTTGTTCTAGGAGATATCAAGGGCTGTTCACCCCAAAGAATCGGATGTTTATGTGCTTAGAAAACAGTTCATACACTGTCAGACCAAATACTTTGGAGAATAAGAGAAAATAAAAAAATGTAAATTACAAAACATAGAATAATGGAACACAATTAAAAATGTGTCGCAGGTACACAAATGGAGATGAAATTAGCTAGGAAAATACCAATTACACGGAATATATGATGCCCCTAAATCTTTATGGAGACTCTTTTTATGTCTGTTTCACTGGTGGATTCCTGTTACAGCACTGAGGCTCAGCACCCAGGGAAGAGAAGGATGCCTCATTGCCAGCGGCTAATTTTTTTATTTTAAAATCACGGTGTATTTAAAGTACTATATGGAAGTCTCCGAGCTTTTAGAGTGCCAATAATTAACCTAATATATTGCTGCAAATAAAGGCTTAGAAGCAAAAGCCAGAAAAAGAACAAACATAAAGAGCACAGGTAATTGCATAGCTCAATTTGAGCCCTGGGAATGAAAGACCCAATAGGTATCCACGTGCCCACTTGAACCCAGACATTAGCTAACAGTGAATGTCACTTCTTGGGACACAGTAAGGTGGAGTGAATGAAAGCTCATGTTTCACCTTGGTTCAAAACCTGCATAAATGGATGATATTAATAGCACCTCTATCACAGGGTGCTTACAAAGCATAAATGAAATAATGGATGTCGACACGTAGCTGAGTACCTGAAAAATTCAGATATGTAGATACTAGAAACACTCTGGAGAGCGCGCTAATTTCTCTGCTATTAGGATAACCATTCAGGCTTACCATTCCTCCCATGATGCTTAATAGACAGGCCATACAGCTTAAGTTCTTTTGAGTGTGTGGATAGGAGGGTTTTGAAATAGAGGTCAGATAGGTAGGAAGGTAGGCAGGTAGATGGAGGGAGGGAGGGAGGGAGGGACAGTGGGAGGAAGCGAGGGAGAGATAGAAAGATTAGATTAGATTGGATTAGATACAGGCAATAACAAAACTTGAACTGTCATCCCCTGGAAGGGCTCTGGACATAAGATAACATTTATTCTTCTCTCTGTCTTTAGGCCTCCCAAGAGAGATGAGACTCTATGGTATCTTTAATCAGCCTTGGAAAAGACAGCACAGCTGTCTTCCGTTACACGCCCTGAAGTCCTAAAGCCCCACTGTGGCTGACTTTCAGGAAGAGCCCCCAGCCCCAAAATTTCTGAAGCCGAAGATCTGGGTGGAGACCTGTGGGTCTGCATTTCTACCAGGTGAGCAGGTGCTCCTAGCCTGGTGCCTCTTCTGAGACTAACAATCCCTTCCAAAAGATTCAAAGACAGTCCAATCCAGGGCTCTCCTAGAAGTCTGAGATCCAGGTCAGAGAAACAGCAGACCCAAGACAAGGAAAATTTGTTCTCTCTCTCCTGGGAAAGAACATTTCTTGGCTGTTTCATTGTTAGCTTCTAGGTCAGAGCTGCTACAGACCCACTGTGTTACAAGATAATTCAATAAAGAGAACTCTCAAAGCACTTTCAACATCTACTTTAAAAATCAAGGCTTCATGACCCAGCATGAATGACAGAGAGACCCATTCATATTGCAGCTCTCCTGTAATGTCTGCTGTCTGTCCCACAATCACAAGGCATCTCCCATCTCTGAAACTCTGCCGGAAAGCTGTCATGTAAAACAGGGAGCCCGGGGTGTGTTCGCAATCTCAGGTTTCAATGTGTTCCTGACATCTGGTCTCCGTCCCAACTTTCTGAACTCACACCATTGTTATTTCTATCCAACCATAAGCACGCAACTACACTTTGAGGGTGTCTTTGGGCTTAGGGACCGTAAGTAAACTTCTGAGGGGAGGACATGATGTATCTTAGTAGGGAAGCTGACTAACCTGAAGGGAAATTTTGGGGTTGCACTGACCCCAAATTCAGTCAGTCTAACTCAATTAGTCTGATAGTGACTTGGTATATTTTTTAAATGCCCCTAGGTGATTCTAACATATAGCAGGTGCTAGGAAACATTATGAATCATTGAGGGTTCTCATGATTCATTGTTTGGTGACACCTCTATTTAGCAAGGATTTATTACACTCTCACACTTCATATGTACAATTGATCCTTGGTATGCACAGGGGGATTGATTTTAGGTTATCTCTTTCCTCACCTGACCCCACAGATGCCAAGACCTGTGGATGCTTAAAAGTTCCTTATATAAAAATAGTGAAAAATTTGAGTACAACCTAAGCACATTCACCTGCACACTTTATAGTATCCAATGCAATGTAAATGCTGTGTAAATAATTATTATCTTGTTTAGGGAACACTCACAAGAAAAAGATCTCTACAAGTTCAGCACAGAGGCATTGCTTTAAATGAATGTTTTTGATCCACCACTGGTTGAATCCAAGGGCATGGAGGGCCAGTTGTATGAAGCATTTGTTGAAAATTAAATAGCCTCATACAGTCAAAGTCAACCAAGTATTTTTCTGGTATTGTCACATTTGAGTCTTATTACAGTCGAAGGTTGGATAACTATTGCTCACTCCATTTTTTTCCAACTGACAGGCGGAAGTAGAGACTAAGGACTCACTCCACAAAGCCAGGACTTGAACCTCAACTGGCCAGAGAGATCTGTACACTCCCTTTTACAAGGTCTCCCATCACAGATGCTCCTGGGAGCCTGGAGGAAAAAATGCATGGCCTCGGCCGGCGCCACGGCTCACTAGGCTAATCCTCTACCTGTGGCGCCGGCATACCGGGTTCTAGTCCCGGTTGGGGCACCGGATTCTGTCCCAGTTGCCTCTCTTCCACGCCAGCTCTCTGCTATGGCCCAGGAAGGCAGTGGAGGATGGCCCAGGTCCTTGGGCCCTGTACCCCATGGGAGACCAGGAGAAGCACCTGGCTCCTGCCATCGGATCAGCGCGGTGCACCAGCCGCAGCGCACCGGCCGTGGTGGCCACTGGAGGGTGAACCAACGGCAAAGGAAGACCTTTCTCTCTGTCTCTCTCTCACTGTCCACTCTGCCTGTCAAAAAAAAAAAAAAAAAAATGCATGGCCTCTCCATTAACCCCTAGAGCCTGGCTGGGGGGAGACTCTGAAAAGGAGGCACACCTTGAGTGGGCGGGCACATGGGGGATCTGATAAAAAAGCCTACACACAGGAAACGAGAGCTCAGAATTCCTGGGACCCTCTCGGGGGGTGGGGAAGACTTGGGTCTGACTCCTCCTAACCCAGGCCTGCATATCCCCTGGCTGCTTCATGTCACCAGCCACAACTCTTCCAAGTCACTCCACAGAGCAGAGGCCCCGTGCTCTGCCCTTCTCTCCTCCAAGATCAGACACTCAGCCCTGGGCATCCTGAGTAGGGCATCCTGATGGCCTCTAATCCTTTTCATTTTCAGGATTCTAAGAAGCCCCTCTGAAGCAGTGCCCAACCTTCACCCCGACCAACAATTCCGTTTATTTTCTAAGCTTCACATCTATATTGATTTTCTTTCATTGGAGTCCTCTACATCTGTCAGATTAATTAGAGCAATTTACAATGTGGAGTCCACCCCCTCCCCAAGTCTTATCATTCAGTCATTGCTTTTGGTTTCTTTGAATTCAGAAAGTTCTGACAATCTAATTTTGGGGAAACACTACAAAGAGTGTTCCATTTCCTTTCTTCTAAACGAATTACTCAGATGAAAGGGATGTTTTAAAGAGTTCTGTGCGCGTGTTTTTATCTTATTTTAAGTTAGCTATAATTAATAAAAAAAACCAGTTAGCTAATTTTTTGGCTAGACAGACAATGCACTCATATGTTCCCTACACTCTCAGAATACCTACAGATTTTCACGGGTAGTTTTGACACAGCTCCCAGCCAGCAGCTTAGAGCAGAAGCCTGAACCAATTTCCTGGCTGAGAAAGCTGGGGACTGCCACAGAATGATCCTGGAGAGAACCCCACGTCTCGCTCGCTGCCCAGGAAAATCAGAGTTCCTCCTTCCCGGAATACAGCATGTGTCTCATCTGTTACATGCAGAGGGCAAACGAATTATCTCCTGGTTCCAGAAACTGCCTATGCAAATTAGAATTACCTCCAAAAAGTTACTGAGACAATTCACATGAATGAATGTATTTATTTATGGTCGCACTGTCGCAAGCAGGCTTTTCGGCAAATACATACGTTTTTAGATACGCATAATTTGGGCCTACTTCATGACAGCTTCATCTGTTCCTTCAAAGAGGACAAAAAGGGGAAGCTGAACTGCAGCAGCCTACCCAAGAAATCCTGCCAATTCAAGGGTAAAAGAAACCCTCTGACATACTGCCCCCTAGTGGACACTGTCTGAAATTGAAGTGCCTGGGACATCATCTCAGCCAGATTTCCAGATTGAAATTCTGTCTAAAAATAGATTAAGTTTTGCAACATTTAAAAACTCTTATCATTGCGGCATTTGCTATTTAAACTGCATTAGCTTCTAATCTTTGCTGTCAGAGTTCATTTGTACATAGAGGAAAACAATAGCGCTTTTTTTTTTAATCTCAATTTTTATTTCACTCTCAGAAAAATGATGGGATTTCACAATTCCTCCTCCAGGAAGCTAAACATACAAAAGAATGAAGTGCTTGTGTCACTGTGGTCTCCAGGACTGCCTCTCTTCAACTCTGCCTGAACTCAACATCCAAGAATCACAGTTCCCAGGAGTGTGCAGGGGAAACCTTGTGTCCAGCCTGCTGGGACCCGGCTGAAGATGTTTTGGGATCTTTTGCCAAACATAAGGAGGGTGAGATCCCAGAGTTGGCTTGATCTTGATAAATCATGGCTCCCCAGGGGAGACTGTACTGTTTAAGAATAAGTACAAACACTTCGGAGGACTTTGATTCCTTCCAGTAGTTATGGGAATTTTGCTCCAGGTAATTTAAACATTGAGAGCTAATTTGCAAACTCAGCTGAATTAATTGCCCCAAAAAGCCATGGAGAACATTCCGAGATGCGGGAGTAAATGTTGTTCAGTGGGTCTTAAGTGTGTTTGACTAAAGTGTTTTTTTCACCTTACAAAATAATATCAATATATTTTAAGCTTCAACTGGGGCGGGGAGGAGGGGGGGAAATAATCCCAGCTGCAAAGATTCCCGGAGAAGTTCATGTTGCTGGAGCCTAGGCTCATCAGACTGAAAATCCCACCTGTGTGTTGTAACATGACACACGCGATACTTGCGCTACCTGTCAATCAGAGCGCAGAAGAAGCAATTTGTACAGCCAGATGCTTCTCAAACCACTGGCACCAGCTCGTAGCTGGGGTCTCAGGTGGCTGCTTCCCTCTGCAATGCCAGCAACAGCTGCAGGGACATCTGGCTGGCTGCACAAGGATTTAACACCCCACTTGCCAGATATAATACAGGGTTCATACACTTGTTAACATATGTAACGCTTTCATTTTAACATCTTAATGATACCCTTCTTGTAATTCTTCTCCAACCCAGTTACAAGAATAGTGCATTCATCAGCCAAGTCAGCACATGAATGCCACACATGAGTTGTTTCTGAAAATGAATAGCCCGGTTCCTATTAATGCAGAGAAGTCCTGCAAGACTCCCACCTTGGAAAGAGCTCCGAAATCCATCCCCTCCTCTCCAACCCCCACATCGCAGCCTTCCTTCCAAGCTGCCAACTCTTCCCAGCCTTCCACCTCTCTTCCCCTGCCCGCTACAAACCCATCAGCCATTGCTGCTCAGGTGAGCATCCTCAGGTTGACATAGACGCATGTGCCTTCTCTTCTTAAAATGCACTGGGCTAAAAAATGTACCATCCTGATCAGTACATTGAAGGCCCTGCATTGACCATGTGCTGGTGTGATAGAAAAGAAAGATAAAAGACATCTTTGCCTCACATTCCTGGCACAAAATTCCTAAGAACTTGTAATTTCCTGAATGAGAGGACAGACAGAAGTATCTTTTGTAATTCATAATCAGCCCCTTGCAACCACACCTGAGTCTGTGCAGATGGAGTGACTCTGGGAGGCAGGAGGGAGGGGCTGGTTGCCAGAGAAACCAACCATGTGAGTAGCGGGTTGGAATTCTAGCCCCTTCCCCACCTTCTGAGGAGGAAAGACTGGGATTGACCTCAATCTCCAGTGGCCAATGATTTAGACAACTATGTCCGTGTAGAGATGCCCCCCAAAAGCACCAGGCAATGGTGCTCTGAGCTGGAACACATAAGGCGCCGGGAGGGTGGCAGGCGCAGGGAATTTCTGCAAATGCCTGTGCCTTCCTCTCTGTGTCTCTTCCCTGTGCTGTTCCTGAGCTGTGTGCTTTTTCATAAATGGTTTTAGTAAGGAAAGCACTTTCCTGGGTTCTGGTGGCCATTTAAGCAATTTAAGGGGCAAGCATTGTGACGTAGCAAGTAAAGCTGCCGCCTGCAATGCTGGCATCCCATATGGGCACTGGTTCATGTCCTAACTGCTCCACTTCCAACCCAGCTCCCTAATAACGTGCCTGGGAAAGCAGCAGAGGATGGCCCAAGTACTTGGGCCCTGGCACCCACATGGGAGACCTGGAAGAAGCTCCTGGCTTCTGCCTTGGACCTGGCCCAATCCTGGCTGTTGCGGCCATCTGGGAAGTGAACCAGCAGATGGAAGACTCTGCTTTTCAAATAAAGAAATAAATCTTTTATATTAAAAAAAAGCAATTTAAAGCAATTAGTGGTACCTAAGTAAGGTACTGTGGACTCCTGGTTGTCAGAGCACAGGCAACAAGCTGGGGTGCTCAGTTGCCCTGTGAAGTGGGGAGGCTCCTAGTCCCAGCTCCTGGCAGTAAGGGTCCTGATGGAATGGCAGGACACAAGGGTAGAGGAAAAGAGGCTTCCCTTCAGCCTGGTCACAACTCCAGGCTCGCCTGTATTCCTCCCTTGGCCCCCAAAATCTCGCCACCTCCAAACACACCCTGGAATGCTACAGGTTCCGGGCACCTGAATGAAGCTCCTGGTATTTCTTCCTGCAAGAACCCTGGCTCCTGATCACGCAGACTTCTGCCTGCACTGCTCCCCCAGTAGGATGCCTTTGGGTCTTATCCAGAGCTCATCTTGCAACGTGAAGCTTTTCTGTCCATGTGTGCCTGGCTCACAAGGTGCACAGAGAGTAGCCACCAGGGGCGTGCAACACTGAAAAGATGGGACTCAGTATCTGTTAGGCTGTCACAAAACACACCAAACACCAGAGTAAGGCAAAGGGTTTTTTGGGGAAAACCCAGCAGACCAGAGGGAAGGGGAGAAGAGGGAAAAAGAGAGGGAGAGTATAAGAGAGAGAGAGGAGAGGAGCTAGCGAGGAGAGAAGAGAGAGAGCAGAGGGAAGAGAGACAAGAAGGGGAGAGCAGAGAGCACAGAGAGTGAGAGAGTTCAGGAACAGGTCTTTTTAAAACTTTGCCAGAGGGTGGGCAGGGAAGCAGGAGCAGCAAATCCCATTAGGATGTGGGTGGAGCTTGACAACGGAGGTTGGGCCATGTGGCCACCTGGCTTCCAGCAATGATGGTGGGGGCTAGGGCCTAGGATGGTGTCAGTGTATAGACGGCACCATAGATAAAACTGCGCCATTTTCCTAACAGTATCCATGTCTCAGTCAAGAACCTTCCAAACCTCCCATTCCACAGACCCTTGGGTGGGCTGGGGAGGCAGGAATGCCTATATGCACCTGGGTGGAGCTGGCCGCCCCTCATCCTCCAGGTCCTTATGGAGAGCCATGGTGACGGTTCAAAAACGGCCCCCAAGCAAAAAGTTTCAGAGTAGGAACCATTGAGTGGTCTGTTGTCCAAATACAGTTAATGATAACAGCAACAATAATAATAACATAAAATCAGCACAGGTTCCTTAGACCAGAGCTCTGCAAGCCTCCAGGAAGGGAAAGGGCAGGAGCCCCGGGATGGAGAAGGCAGCTCATGCCCTGCCCCCAGCTCAGGGAGGGTAAGAGGTGGGTCCATCGGCCCAGCCAGTGGAGAAGAGCAGAGGGAGGAGACTGACCCCGAAGGCCACACCCTCTCTGACTTCCATTTCCTACTTTGCTTCTGATCCTGACAACCCTTGACTTTTTAATATGCAGCCACTGACTGAAAAACTGCCCCTCAAAGTGCAAGCCTTCTCAGTGGGGAATTTACACCTACTCCCATCAGTGCCCTGGTCTGAACCTCCTCCCCTCATCACCTCCTAAGTGACATCGGCCACGAGCCTTTATGAAACCCCTCGGGGAAGGACTTCACCACGCTGTGGCTGGCTGCTGCCCCCTCCCCAAATCCCAAATCCAGTCACAGGGGCGTGGTCTCCTTCAGAAGACGCCTGCCAATAGGAAGAGACATGGCTTTGCAAACAGCTAACACGCTCTCCCCACCCAGGGGCTGCAGAATAGTGTGTTCTTGTTTTCATAAAGCAAAGTGACGCTTTTCCTGGCAGGACGATGGGTATGCTGGGAATAGAAAATTAGTTTTTATTGTTTAACCTTCATGGTTTAAACGAGGAAGCTTCTGCTACAGTTAAGGGTCCCCTTGGGTTTTCACAAAGTGGCCTTAGGACAGCAATATTACTCTTCATAAAAAGCCCCATTTCAAAATGTCTTGCACCATGCTACCCGTTAAGAAAGTTCCATCCGAGGGCTTGGCAGAGTAACTACAGTGTGGTATCCTGGACTCACTGTGCTATTTACTGTGTCTCTAAGGTCCTCCACCTTCTGGAAAAAAATAACGCCACCTGACACGCTTACCAAGATCCATCCCCTCGGAGGCTGTCTCTCGCAGACTCTCCCAAAAGTATCTCTTTTCAAATTTTTATTTATTTATTTTCAGTCCTTTGGAAAGGCAGCGAGACAGAGACACACATCTTGTATTTGCTATTTCACTACCTAAATGCCCACAATAGCCAGGGCTGGGCTTGGCTGAAGCCAGGAACACAGGACCTCAATCCAGCTCTCCCACATGGATGGCAGGAATCCAACCACATGAGCCAATGCCCGCTTCCTCCCAGGCTGTGCACTAGCAGGAAGCTGCATCAGAAGCCGAGCCAGAATTCAAACCCAGGTACTCCAATGTGGGATGCGGGCAGCCTAAGCTGTGGTTTAACCCACTGTGCCACAACAGGCAATCCATGAAAAACAGCTGAAGCAGGAATTTAATGCTACTTTCATATTTGCATCTTGGGAGTCACTTAGCTATGGAGAGGATGGGTTAGAGGCAGTGAGAGCAGGTGTGACGTGGCCAGGTGCAGAGCTAAGGGCAGGAAATGAAGATGGCCCCTATTCACAGGACTATGACAGGCAGAGTGGTGCGAAGACCAGAAGGCTTGGTAAGGGGCAGAATCCACAGGAGGCAGAAAGAGAGGTGAGGAAAGGCCACCATCATTTCAGATTCCGGTTTGGGGTGACAGAGAGGATGGTATCATCCTTCCCATTAAAAACAGTAGATCAAATGAGAAGCGGCTATGAGTGCTGAGCAGAAGAGATTCAAGTTCACCAAAACTCAGTGATGCATACAGGCCTTAGGGTGTACGATTATAATCATTATTTAAACTACACCATTGCCACCTCCACCACCACCTGAAGTCTCAAGGGGCAAAGACTGATGACTGGGTAGCAGCAGAGAGATGAGGAAGCCGCCAGAATGCAACAGTCCCAGACCTTGAACTTGAAAACGTCCAAGTACACGGTTATTGTCTGGTCCCCTCTGACACGGCTCTCTGACTTCTAGGACCCACCCTCCCCACAGCACTTCCTCAAGCGGGCTTGGTCCAGCTTCTCAGCCACAGTCACACGCTCACGAATGGCTGCCCTGCCAACCAGGGGCTCTCACCTCCTCTCAGAAAGTCAGTGATCAGGGAGCCCCTTTTAATTTATTTTTTAATAAAACAAAGGCTCCAAAGATGCTGCAGGTTTGGCAAGCACCCCTATAAGACACTCTTCTCTCTAGCGACACACACTGCAACTGTCCTACAATCTGCCATTGCTGGCAAAACAATCCAATCCATCCCTCACCACTGTGCTCGCAACAGAGGACCACGCCCTTCTGAGATCTTAGGCCAAGATCTCAGGCCCTGTAGAGAATGCTCCTTTGGGGACCAGCGCTTATGGCACAGTAGGCTGAGCCTCTGCCTGCGGTACTGGCATCCCATATGGGCCCCGGTTCGTGTCCAGGTTGCTCCTCTTCTGATCCAGCTCTCTGCTATGGCCTGAGAAAGCAGTAGAAGATGGCCCAAGTGCTTAGGCCCCTGCACCCATATAGAAGACCCATAAGAAGCTCCTGGCTCCTCGCTTTGGGTTGGCCCAGCTCTGGCCACTGGGGCCATTTAGGGAGTGAACCAGCAGAGGGATGATCTCTCCTTGTGTCTCAAAAGAATGCTCTTCTGGAAGGAGTGTCCTTCCAGTTCTGTTTCTTTAAAGACATCAAGCCAGAACATCTCCTCCATCTTGTAGTACTTATAGCACAAAGATAGGCCCGCCTCCGAGAGCATCACTCAGTGGTTCTTACCCTCTCATGAGCCCTCCTGCCTTCTTCCCTGGCTCTGTTCTCCCCTGAGATTGAGCACAAAACCAATAGCCTATTGTTGGACAAAGGACAGTAGATGGCCTTGGTTTTGTAGGAAAACTCTGTGGGTCTTACTTCAGCTTTCCCATAAAGACAGCTTTCACAAACGCTAAATATGATTGGGGTTGAATTGCAGTTCCCAAAACTGTTAGGGCAAACAGAGACAAAATCCTATTGGAAAACCACTACATGACTAACATCTTGATTTGGGAACTTTCGTGCACCCAAACTCAAGTTTCCTTGTGGGTTTATGAGAAACTTTCTCGGGACACATACTGTTATATACAAAGGCAAAGAGACAATAAATGAAGCTTAACTTCTCTATTTTTTTAATTAAAAAAAGCAATTGAGAAATAATAACTATAGAACAAATTAAGTGACTACACTCTCACAAGCAGTTATAATCTGTTTAAATTTTAAATGTCTTATTTACTTTAGTTTAAAATTGGAAATAAATGTCTTAGGACAATCAATATTGCCATTCTAAGGGCTCAGCTTTACATATGGAGAAACACAATTACGTAATCTAATGAACTTTCTGTTCTTAATGTTGCCGAATTCACAAACTTGGCAAAAACTAGAAGTGACAATCAGCTTTCACTAAAGGATCACAGATGCCTGTTTCTAACCAGACCTTTAGAAAGACCCTCAAAAAGATGAATGCTGTTCAATCTTTTCAATTTCTCTCTTTTAATGTACATGATCCCAAAGTACCGAAACCTTCTGAAAATCAAATCTTGACCATTACAATTTTTTTGAGACTGTGGATTCTCATAATTAACTCTTGCTTACATAATAAGTCCACTTTCTTTCCAAAATATGAAGGTATCTCACAGAGTTCATGGAAAATGCATAGCATGAAAAAATTCTGCATGACTTTTCATTTTTGGAACTCAAATACACTTATCTTTTAATTCCATTTGGCACAGACTTCTTGAAGTTGCCCTGTTGACTTCAGTGGATGTCAGACACCACTCATCACTCCTACATTTTTCCTATTGGGTACAGGCAATTACTTTCTCCAGCTGGGTGGGCCAATGGCTGGTCAGCTGAAAACCACAGTACCCAGCAGCCGCTGAAGTGATACTGGGTCCCTTGGGTAACTTCCAGCCAGTCAGATGTCTCAGCTTGCATGCACTGCCCTGACTTTTTCTTTCACCCTTTCTGTGTCTAGAAATGACCACAAAGGGAGAAGCCAACTTGGAGCAGAGCAGGAAGGCACAGGTAAGGATGGAGGAGCATCCTTCTAGACATGGGTGACTCCCTCTGCATTATCAGATGAAAGAGTTCTTGGGGCCAGTATTGTGGCGATGCTGTGGCACAAAGGGTTAAGCTGCTGCCTGCAATGCTGGTATCCCATAAGGGCACCAGTTTGAGTCCCAGCTGCTCCACTTCCAATCCAGCTCCTTGCTAAAGCACCTGGGAAAGCAGCAGCAGATGGCCCAAGTGCATGGGCTCCTGCACCCATGTGGGAGGCCCAGAAGAAACTCCAGGTTCCTGGCTTTAACCTGGCCTAGCCCCGGCTGCTGCGGCCACTTGAGGAATGAACCAATAGATGGAAGATCACCCTCTCTCTCCCTCCCTCTATCTATCTCTGCCTTTCAAATACATAAAATAAATCTTAAAAAAGTGAGAGAGAGAGAAAACACTTCTCACATAGTTCATCGAATGTGAAGGCCTCTTTGCTACCCAGCTTAGACTGTAACAAATAGCAGTGAACATTTTCATGCAACAAAGCATTGAAAATCTTTGGGTACATTGTTCAATCAGGAGATAGTGTGCCCTTACATTTTGAATCCTGAAGGAGATGAGGCCAAATATGTACTCATCCCAGGGAATATTATCTCCAGCTGGCTTCTTGCTTCAGTGACAAAACTACCTGGAGATAACTTTTAGATCAGAATTCCAGGTAAGAAGGAACTGTTCAGTAATTATGGCCTCTGACATTACTCCCATTTTCTTTCAAAAAAAATTGTAGCTATTTTATTTATTCAAAAGGCAAAGAGAAGACAGAGACAGAGAGAGAAACAGTCAGACATCTCCCTTCTGCTGGTTTACTTCCTAGGGACCCACAACAACCAGGTGTAGGAAAGGCTTAAGCCAGGAACCTGAAACTCCATCTAGGTGTCCCACCTAGGTGGCAGGGACTCAAGTAGTTGGGCCATCATCTGATGCCTCCCAGAGTGCACATTACCAGGAAGCTGGAATATGGAAGGAAATGAAGACTCAAACCCAGGCACTCCATTGGGGGATGCAGGTGTCCCAAGAAGTGGGACCACCGCACCAAACACGGGTCCCTATTCCCATCTCCCAGTAAGTCTTCAGAGGTTCAGGGGCTTACTCTCTAGCAAGTGATTGATCACAGATATGCCCAAAAAAACAAAAAAACAAACAAAAAAAAACTTTGTTGGTTATCATCATCACTGGATCTTCATATTCCAGAGCGAAATGAGTTTATACAATTGAGCTTATGTAAAGAGCCAGAATGACATCTCTTAGTTTACATCATTAGCCTACTCCCCACGCAGTAAGCAGGCTGTGCAGACGCAAAGGGACCTGAGGAAAATGTGACTGGGGCAAGAAGAGGAGCCTGAGATAACGTCTAACCACAATTAGCCTGTACTGTGACTGTATTGAAGCATTATAGCCTTAAGCTGTAATATCCATAATTATCAACGGGGGCATCAGTAAGACATCAGGTAAATGATGTCAGGCTTACAATGTTCTGAATGGCTTCATGGGTAGGCTGATGTTCCCCTTCATTCAAAAAACAGTAGTTCTCAGAGTTGAGTGAATCATCAATCATTTATGTGTTCATGTTTTCACTCATTTCCAAGAATAAAACAGGTGTGATCTACTCGTGTGTGGGCAACATGGCTATGGTTCTTCTTCTGACAGAGCCTGAAGCTTTGTTCCATCATCTCAAACATTCCAGCTCTTTCAGAAAAAAAAAAAAAGAAAAAGTTAATGTGCCCAAACCTCCATATTTATTTTTGTTCATTTAAACATTAAAGAGAACACTACTGTGATATTCACCCAAATCTGGATTTTTAAAGCTATCATACAGATAAGTCCAAGGCTTCCTTCTCACATCCTAAGGCATCATCTTGAATGCATGGAACACTCCATTTAGAGAACAGAGTGATCTGTACCATTTTCATATTGCTGTCTAGCCCACGTAGCTTTTTCTCACACACCTTGGCAAGGAAAGTGTCACAAATAGGCACCCCGTGTGAAATCAAAAACCTGGTACACTGAAGTCAAGTGACAGTCACAGCCTGAGGACTCCGAATGGACACTTAGTGCACAGACAGATGGCTCTGCACTAAGACTGGTCAGGAAGCCTGAGGACCTGGTCCCCCTGGTCACGGTGCCCCCAGTTGGGCCTGAGCTCATCACTCCTTCCTCCTCCCACCAGGCTGGCAGGGGCCAGGGAGGCTGCCGAAGCTGGAAACAAGCATTGCTTTATAAATCAGACACCATATTTGTACTCGTGTTTTCTTTATTGTCATAGACTGTTATGATAGCCTTTATAAATTGTGGTTGGTAGGGTGGGATCACTAAGAGGCTTTCAGAGTTCTGTGCTAAAGGGGAAAAAAAAAAAAGCCAAGAAAACGCCGCCACAAACAAAAAAAGAGGAGGAAAAAAAAAACAGCATTACTTGTCTGACCAAGGACAGGCTGGGTAAACACCACTTTCTGCACACACAGAATGTGATACTGTGCTTGAGTCTGGTATTCGTTACCACTGGGCGGCTTGATCGCTCAATAATGATTGCAGCCACACATGCAATTTTGTTTCACAGTGTCACTCACTATCTCTGTTTGAGCTAAAATGACGAAGCAAGCCTACTTATAAATGCCTAATACACCCATCTTATTTTCAGCATTGGCAAGAGAAATAAGAAAACTGGTTCTTTGGGCCAATTTTGTGGAATGTCACATCAACCAGTAATCCTCATCAAAGGACAACACATAGGGCAAATCATTCATTTAGCTAGGGAAAGAGAAGAGTAAATCCTTGGGCACAGGAAAGCTATGGCAAAGAGCCAAGCACGGTATGTACACTTAATGGTTGATGGTTGATTCTAATGATAAGGTGTGGGTAAACGTCCTCTTATTTCTAAAATCATCCTAAAAATGGCATCTTCCATCTCCAGTCCACACATATGGAAATCGGTATCTTCTACCAGCTTTCCATGGCATAGCATGGCAGCCTCTCATTCTTTAAGAAGGATTCCTTGTGGATAATATTACTCATGAGAAAAAGTTAAAATCCTATAGCTCAACAAAAACAAATGTGAAAATAGTGCAGTAACGTTCTACTCATCCTGGGAGACGTAATAAGTATGATCTGTTCATCTAATTAAGACTATGTGCCTGGAATGAGAGTCGTTTGCTATTTTTGGCCACAAATCTTTCTCTTCTGGCTTGACAGGCACTGAATTTCTCATAATTAATGGTACTTGTTTGGAATGCAGCCTCTCAAAGAATGAAGATTCTGCCGTTATTGCTCGTCAACACTTTTAATCACAAATTTTACAAACTGGCTTTTCATACTAGCCAAGCAGCCACTAGGAGTCTTAAAAACGAATGGGACAGTGAGCAGCGCAGGTAAGCTGTGCAGGAGAAAGACCCACTGAAGCAGCAGAGAAGGCAAAGGTCTCCTGACTGCCACAGAGCAGCCATCAGCCACCAAGAACTCTCCACACGGGAGTTATTTTCCCTTAGAACATGAAGGAAGGCTTAAAACATCATTTTTTCTAAAGTGACACATAATAACTATGCACACTTAGAGTACAATGTGATGTTTTGGTATATGTATACATTGCATGATAACCAGCTCAATGCAACATATCCATCCTAAGTCCATTAGTTTTCGGAAGCAATAGACAAATTATTCCAATACCATTCTTTAATGATCCAAACTATGTCACATAAAATGATTTTACACTCTACTAAATAACACACACACAAACATTCCAACACTCAGAGACACACATGATAAGGTCTACTCTAAGTTGTTTGTTCACTAATGAGTTTGTTACCCTTTGTTCAAGTCAAACTGTAATAATTACTATGACTTCACATGGCTATGTCTTTATGTTATCCAATTCTACTTAAAAAATGCCTCCAGAGTTTTCTACTTTTATTTGTATGAACTTTTTTTCATACAAATAGAACATTTTACGTTTATTTTAAAGGCATTTACTTAAAAATATGAATGAAATTTTTGATTATGTTTTCTAAATGTTATTTAAAATGGGGACAGTGAGGGATTACTTATGAATGTTTCACACTGATTTATTTTACCTTGCTTCTAGCCTTTATGTTCCTTTTAAATTTCTTAAGTATACCATCATATCACATGCAAATACTTCTTTCTCCTTTTCTGTCTATATTTTTCTTATTTAATTCACTGAATAATTCCATTAGCCAGCACCTCAAAACAGTATTAAAAAACAAGGAGATAGCGGGCATCCATCTCGTCTTTCTAACTTTGAGAAATTCTCCTGTTTTTCAACACTAGCTAACTTATAGTTTGAGATATTTATGATCACATCAAGAGTTCACCTAGTTCTATTTTTCTAAAGGATTTTATTTTTATTTATTTATTTGCCAGGCAGAGTTAGACAGTAACAGAGAGACACAAAGAGAAAGGTCTTCCTTCCATTGGTTCACCTCCCAGATGGCCGCTACAGCCAGCGTGCTGCACTGATCCAAAGCCAGGGCCTAGGTGCTTTTCCTGGTCTCCCATGCAGGTGCAGGGCCCAAGCACTTGGGCCATCCTCCACTGCCTTCCCGGGCCACAGCAGAGAGCTGGACTGGAAAAGGAGCAACTGGGACAGAATCCAGTGCTCTGACTGGGACTAGAACCCAGGGTGCCAGTGCCACAGGCAGAGGATTAGCCAAGTGAGCCACAGCACCGGCCCTCTAATGGATTTTAAATACCAGAAACAAATGCAAAATCTTATCAATCACTTCATAGGTCCTATGAAATGATAATATATTTTTCTCCTTTGATCTGTTAGGATCGAACCATTCTTGCATTTTCATAAATAAATGTTAATGATATCTGTTCTTAATATTATTTGTTTTCAAAATTATCTTGGCTGACCTTGTATACTTCTTCAATAAGAAACTCAAAGGATCATCTTTAAGCATAAGAGATCAATGAAAAAGTTTATCTCTTTGTTTTAAGGAGAGACAATATTAGCTGCTCTAGATAATTGGACACAATCATTTACCTAACCAGAATTATCTTAATAAGGGATTCAGTTTAGAATTAACAGATTATTTCTAATTCAAGTAAATAGTTATTTATAGGTAGATCATTCAGTATTTATAAATAGGATAAAAATCATACCAATGAAATGCAAAACTGAGCAATGACAATGAATAGGTTAGGAGAATTGTCTCGACAGCTCAAAAATTACAAAATGAGATTAAAAGACCACTAAATTTGAACCCGCATTTTATACAGCTACTGCATAAAGCTAAGCACCTCCACATTAATCATCATGGAGAAATAATTTTCATAAGCAACGTACCTTCTTATAGATATTAGAAACAGATGTACTTCATTGATTCCATGATGCATTTTTTTTTTACATTTTAGTGTCTCTGAAATTAGCACACAACTGGAATCTATGATGATCATGTTTAATTTTTTAGTAGACATTGTTTTTCAGTGATGTATGAAAGAATGGGGGCTGAAATGGGTGATGTCTTAGAATCGATAAGATCTAAGCTTTGAATTTTAAATTTTTTTTAACTTTGATTTTATCTTAAATTTTTATCTTTTAATCTTAGATTTGACTTGACATGAGACATGAGACGGGTTCAAAAAGTTCATGGAAATTTTGCATTATCTTAGTTGTATTTTTCCACAATACTTTGAAGTCCTTTCATATTCCTTGGTTTTACAAAACAGCTCCATCTGCCTATGTCATCCTCTTTAAAAAAATCACTACCATTAATGGATTTTTAAAAAATGAACTAAGTTAACATTAAATTGAGGGGCCGGTGATATGGCTTTGCAGGTTAAATGGCCTCCTGCAGTGCCAGTATCCCATATGGGCACCGGTTCTATTCCCAGTTGCTCCAGTTCCGATCCAGCTCTCTGCTAGGGCCTGGGAAAGCAGTAGGAAATGGCCCAAGTCCTTGGGCCCCGGCACCGGCATGGGAGACCAGGAGGAAACTCCTGGCTCCTGGCTTCGGATCGGCGCAGCTCTGGCCATTGCAGCCAACTGGGGGAGTGAACTAGAGGATGGAAGATCTCCCTCTCTGCCCCTCCTTTTCTGTCTGTTTAACTCAGACTTTTAAATAAATAAATAAATCTTAAAAAAAAAAAAAAAAAGAGAGAGAGAGAGAGAGAGAAAGTGGCTGCATGAGTGCAGACCTGCAGGCATATAAGCAACACATAGGTATTCTGCCCTGGAGTCATTGTTTGGCTCATTATTGATGGAATCAACGAGTTAAATAATGCCACACCTGCAGAATTCTCAAAGGGCTTTATCCAGGAAGATGAAAAAGGCAGCTATGAGAGTATTCTCAATTGGAGCTGTTGGTATAAGCGAAGCCATTGACCTCATCTGTCTGCATCTCCTCCTGTCATCCGGTTCCACCAGAAAATGAGACGGTGGTCACAGAGGCTCCACCCTCTCCATCACATCATTTCCTGCTCTGCTTGTGAACCTCCCCACCACAGATGACCATGAAGCACCAAGTACAACTGATTCTCATCAGAGCCCTGGATCCACAGTTGAGGAACAGGGGATCCTACTGCTACAAAACCCAGTGCAAAGGAAATGGCCACCAGAGACATGTGAGCCAAGGGAGGGAAGGGTTTCTAGGTCAGGAAATTCAGCCTAGCTGACTGACCCATCTACTAACCACAACCACCTCTGTCCTCTTTCTAAGTGCGAGTTTAAACCTCCTCTGAAAAAGAAAACAGAAAGGGAAAAAAAGGATACTTGCATGAATGTCTCTGGACACCTTAATCAACCGCTATCAACTGGAGAAGAATTCTGTTCATCTCTTTTAAAGCATTCTCTTTGGCTCTCTGAAAATTTATTAAAATGCAAAGAGCAGAGTCAATAGCACGTGGCCGGTTTTAATTTTCAGGAATGGCAGAGCCAGCAAGAGCCCTGGGTGTACCAACCTCAGTGTGGACCTACCTTTTGCACAGCTCCTTGAAAGGCCTGTTTGATCCTCCTACATGAATCGGGCATTAATTTTGTGTCTTGACTCTCCAGAGCTGCGTCTTGCAAATCTTCATTTTCCTGAAGTCTCAAAATTCTATAAATGCAGTGAGTACTGTCTGCAGATATTCTGTTAGGATCCATCTGAAGAGAGAAAAACATGGAAGAATGGTAGAGTGGCTGCCATTAGTTATTCTGCTGCTTAATAAAGTGTGACTTAAGTACAGACAAGACATTCTAGCAAGTCTTTATGCCCCCAACGATGAATAGTTAGGACAATTATCCTCAAGCTGGAGTAAAAAACAGATTACTGATTCATCTGGGTGAGCAGCTACCATCCATAGCATAAGGCACAGTTCTGTGTGGGGATGCTCAAAAACAGAACTGTACACATGTGGCTCATGGGGAAATTCTCCAAATTGCCTAACAACATGAAAGTCCTAGAGAAGCATCAAGGAAGTCACATGTGGTCAGTCCAGGTAGAGAAAGATCTTTATCTTTAAATCACAGGTAACATGCTCAATGGAGTTACAAAGCTCTCTAGGATACTCAAAGCATGAAGCCCACATAAATCAGGTGCAATTAACACCATCTTTAACCACTAGGTTTGCCTGACCTCTTCCCGTAATCACTGTATATTTTAACCAACTGAGTAAGAGCCAGAGAAATCTGTGTCCTAACTCTAAATAAAGCCTGAAGCCAGAGAGCAAGTGTTTGTCTACTGGTGAAAACACCACGTTCCATTTTAGAGTACCTGGGTCCAATTCCTAGCTCCAGCTTCTGACTCCAGCTTCCTGCAAATACAGACTCTGGGAGGAAGTGGTAATGGATCAAGTATTTGGGTCCCAGCCACTCCTACAGGAGACCTGGATAGCATTCTGGTACCTAGCTCTGGCCCCAGTCTGGCCCCAGCCTTTGCAAACATTTAGAGGGTGAAGGAGTTCCCTCACTGTGTCTATCCATCTGGCTTGAGAGCGAACTCTTTGCCTTTTACATTTAAAAAGCAAACTTAAAGGGAAAAAAATTGGAGCCAGAAGCGTTAATGTCTCATTTTTCTGAAACTCCCATTAGTGTTTGCCAACCTGGAGTGCATTATGGGATCTGGAGGGCTGCATGAGCAGGCCACATGGCTATGAGCTGGGTGGATGATGCTAAAATGTCAATAATATAAAGAAGTATTCCACTCAAAATTCCCAAAGAGCTATCAGCATATCTCTAGGTTGGAACAGGTGCCCAGTGTGAGTCTTTCTCCAAGCACTACCTTTTTTTTTTTTTTTTTTTTTTTTTTTTTTGACAGGCAGAGTTAGACAGTGAGAGAGAGAGACAGAGAGAAAGGTCTTCCTTCCGTTGGTTCACCCCCCAAATGGCCACTACCTCTGGCACTGTGCCGATCTGAAGCCAGGAGCCGGGTGCTTCCTCCTGGTCTCCCATGCGGGTACAGGGCCCAAGGACTTGGGCCATCCTCCACTGCCCTCCCGGGCCACAGCAGAGAGCTGGCCTGGAAGAGGGGCAACCGGGACAGAATCCGGTGCCCCGACCGGGACTAGAACCCGGTGTGCCGGCGCCACAGGCAGAGGATTAGCCTAGTGAGCTGCGGCGCCAGCCACCAAGCACTATCTTTTAAATTGTCTGCCTGCTCCTCCCAGAGCTCTGACAGGCCTTGGCAGTGACTGCCAACTAAAGGGTAATGATAATTAGCAACCAATTGCTTAATTAATAATACGAGGGAACTTCAAAATGCTCACGAAGAATGCATGCTATCAGCAAACTATTGGGTGGACTCCAAAATTTCAGTTGCATTTGTCTTCTTTCTTATCAAGGTATTTCATATGCACGTGCTTATTAATAAGTACAGAATAGATGAAAAAGTGAAAAAGAAAAACTATAATAACCAAAGCGCAGTCAGAACGAATACCAACTCTCTCTCCCTGGTATAGTGATCTTTTTAAAAGTATCAGAATAACCTTCCAGGCATCAAAAATAAACTAGAAAATATCCTAGTCACATCTGAAATTCTTACCATGAAATGACAGCCTTGGTGCATGCACTATTACAAACTTTATCATTGTAGTTTTGCAAAATAAGGATTAGCTATCATCATGGGAGAGGTACCAGTACGAAGCAAAAACTCTTTGCAACCCATAGTTTTTATATTTTCTCTGGAATAATTGGGATGAATCAACAGATGTGAGGTTTTTATATAAAGAAAGCTTTCAGTCATTCACTGAAAAAGAAAACAAAAGCTCCCTCATACCAATAAGTGTCCCACAAAACCAGAAAAGCCCAGACAACTGATATGGAGGGTCACTGGGGAACAGTGACCTGGGGAGCAAGAGACAGGAGGCGGCCTCAGCCGGCTACTGAGCTGCAGAACACCGCAGTGTTGGTGCTGAACGCCTGGGGACCCTGACACCGGGTAAACTCGCGTCGTGCTGACACGCTTGGAGCTGTGGGGCACACAGCTCCGAGTGCAGTCTAAGACCAGGCACGGGCACGGGCTCGCTGGGAGCTCCTTCAGATGCCGAATCTCAGGCTCTGCTCTGGCCTGCTGCCTGGGACCCTGCACATCAGTCAGGTCCCTGGGTGTTCTTACACACCTTAAAGTTTGAGAAGAGATGCTTTACAATGCCAGCTAGACAAATACAAAGAGATGTTCTACTGTTAAAAATGACTCCAAATTTCCCTGGGCAACAATTTAAGCTTTTTTCACAAGTAATACCAAATGCCAATTAGTACAAAAATGTTCCAACAGTTAATGATAGTTGAGGATTTGATACCAAGGAATACAATGCAAAAGACTGTGTCCCTTTCTTAAAAGAAAATACTCATGGCTGCATCCCTCCTTCTGCCCTTCCAGCCAATTCCATCCATATCCTTAAGAGAAGATTTTTGGTCAACGAAACACGGCGGACTCTGCTGCTGCGCCAGACGCTGCAAAAAGTATGCAAAACAGGCACTCCCTCTCTTCACGGACTCACATGGAGTGAGGAACACAGAAACCTGTCAGAAAAGCACTTACACCTAGAAATGTCTTCAAAACACTAAATCCTGCATATCTGATTTAAAATAGACATAAGTGCATTTACCGGATGATATAATACCTATGCAATAAATTTAGTTTCAGTTTTTTGTTATTTTTTTAGCTTCCTTGAAACTTGATCATTTGTAGGGTTAAACAGGGCAGATACTTGACACACAGTCCTCTTCTTTCTCACCAAGCATTACCAGTTTTATTTTTATTTTTACTCTTTTAAAGTTCTCTGTCTTTTCCAACAGGCAGCCTGCACATCTGTCCACCCTATTTTCAGTAGTGTCCTGGCTAAAAAGCAAATAGGGAGGTTGAGAGGGAAAGTGACAAGGGCAAAAGAGTTTGAGGTTTCTGAAAAGCTTATCTCTTAGCTAAATCCTAAACTTCAAATATGTTGTAAGGGAGTTTAAATTGCACACACGCACACGAGTATCACAAGCAGTGTTTTTGAGAAGTTTGGCTTTTTTCTTTGTGAACCAAAGTATGAATACTATGTGGTAAAAATACAGCACAAGCCGCATGCTATTTTCTCTTAGCAGGGGTTGTGAAGAGAGAAGCAATCTACACAGGATCTACTATACATATTTTAAAAATCTAGGCACAGGTAATCTGCCAACATTCAGGACGATTCTTTTTTAACCATTCAAATGCGAGTCAAGAAGAGAAAAACTGAAAAAAGTCACTATAAATTTTACATTTTCTTGGCATTCTTCTAAATGCATTTAAAACGACATTGAATTGCTTTATCTTGAGAATGCTAAGATAACCCAAAGTGATTCTCTTAATCTTGAGAAAAATCCTCCAAGATATATAAAAGTAGAAATGATCATAGACTAAACCCTGATGTCCCCAAAACTCAACTTCTAAAATTACCAATGAGTGGCCCAATCTTACTTCAATCTTTGAGCAATGACTTCCCTATTCCCTCCCCCTTCCCACTAATTATTTTGAAACAAATTCCAGATATGATAGCATTTCACTTGAACTGTTTCAGGATGTATCTCCATTGAATTAAATCTCCACTAGGCAGCAAATGCAGTAAAATGCAATCAGATCTAGCGGGGGTATTCATGTGAACACATTGCTCCTAATATTACTTCTTTACTGGATACTCTTTTAAAAGTGCAGTGCAGGACTGGATTCACAATAATAGCTAGAACATTTTTCCTAAGTCTTAGATAAACCCAATCTTCATGGTTATTAGGAAAGTGGTACCTAGAAATCTGATGGAATTAAATTCTCTGAATGAAAACTCTGAAGCCAGGCTTACTAGCTCACATGTTGACTTCAGACAAGGTTTTGAGTGTTTCACTATTACCCGTGTGCCATCAGGTTTACTACAAGCCTTTAGGTTATCATCAGAGGGCCACTGAGAATTGCTATGGGAGGGCTGAATGACTGGCTCCTACTGAGCCACACAGATTTCCATGGTTCCTGTCAAGCTTGGTGGCTCACGGTCCCTAGAACTCATTCATTCTAGGGGTATGCATCGTGGCACAGCAGCCTAAGCTTGGGACAGCTGCATCCTATTTTGGAATGTCTGGTTCAACTCCCACTACCTGCTTTCCATCCAGCCTCCTGTTTATGTTGCCGGGAGGCAGCAGATGAGGGCTCAAATGCTTGGGCCCCTGCCACCCACATGGGAGACCTAGATGGAGTTCTAGGATCCTTGTTTGGGCTGGCCCAAGCTCTGTTGTTGCCAGCATTTGGTGGAGTGAACCAGCAGATGGAAGGTGTTCCACTCCCCTCAACCCCCAGACTGTCTGTCTCTCTCTATCTCTGTCACTGTGCCTTTCAGATAAATATTTAAAAAAGAGAACTTGTTCATTGTCCTACTGTGTTCAATGCTGAATGTTCACAGTGTTCACTATTACTGTCATGAAAATGTATTCACAAGGTGTTAGATAAAATGCTGAGAACTACTGCATATTTAGTCCCTATATGACTGCAGCCCTCTTGTTTGACTAAGGATTTTAAGGTTTTTGTTGAGGTTCCTTCCTTCCTGGGTACCAGGCACACAGTAGGTGGATATTGTGTGTTGAATAAGTGACTCTTGACTCGTATTTCATACTATTGAATCTTGCTCACAACACACACACTCAGTACACAAGCTGATGAAGAGCCAAATGCTGGATGAGAAAAAGGATAAACCATTCACTCTTGACTACAACATACTCCAGAGAAAGAAAAGCATTTACTTTCATAGAGATTAGCATAATCTGTGCTGCACAAAAAACACACCAAAGTCGAGAATGAATGATTTATCCTTTCATCTTAGGGAAAAAAATTTCTCATCATGTAAAAATTATTGTTATAATACATAAACATAAATTTCCTGCAGTATCGATCAAAGTATTTCTACTTTAGTAGATAACCACATTATCTCCATAAAATGCAAACCAGTGGATAATGAATGGTTAACGAAAAGCCACTGTTAAAAGTAATGGAGTTGAGGATGCTGGCCCATGTCAAAAGTCCATACAATGAACACAATGCCATGTTTTCATGCATCCAACTTAGTTTAGTAATCACCTTTGAATCTGAAACCAATGAAGTCCAAACCCAACTTTCTTTTCCCATAAAAAAAATGCACAGTCAGCCCCCCACTTCCTCTGAGAAAGAGTTCACAGCACCAGACAAGAATATTTGAATGAATCCAACCAACTGCACTGCAATTTCCAAGAAAACACAAGACATAAACCACCAGAAAGCATAGTATTACAAATGTGCCCCTTCCTTTCCACTCTCCCCCTGCAGTTCCGAGCCGCCTTGCACAGCCTCTTCGTCTGTTCAAAGGCTGGGTATTTCCTAGATTGTAGCGGAGCCCTGCTCACCGCACACACCTTGCTTCCTTCCTCCGCCCACCTCCCCGGCAAGCACGTGGGGCCGTCCCACTTCGCCGCCAGCGAGTGGTGTGCCACGGGTCAGCGCGGCGGCATGGTCCCTGTGCCGAGACTGGGCGTCCCTGGTCGCGCTGTGTCCCCCCCTGGCAACCCGGGCATCGCCACCGGGTATCCCAGCGCCGGCTGGCACCGCGCACACTTCCAGCCCTGTGTCCCCAGCACAACGGCAAATTGGCCCACCCGGGACCCGAAGTCCCCCAGGCGGTGGGCAGAAAGGGAAAGGGGTCGGTGCCAAAGTGGAGGAGCTGGATTTTTTTTTTCCTCCTAGGGGACCTAAGTTGGTTGGGTCTTAACTCCAAGTGAGAAATGGACGGCAGGAGAAAACGTGCCTTCTCCAGCAGAGGTGAGCGAGCGGCCAATGCTGTTTCCAGGGGGGAAATTCAAACCCCAGGAGCCCAGCCTCCGCGCTCAGAGAGCAGGGCCGAGCGTGCGGGGCAGCCCCGAGCTGGCTAGTCCCCAGGCCCGCGCTCTCGCTCTCTCGGAGTCATTTCCCCTCTTGCATAGGCAAGATCTGAGGAGCCGTGGCCAGCGGCCAGGCCGGTTGTCCCCAAATGCAGGAGGCGCGCGGTGTGCGCAGGCACCCGGGGGGAGGGAAGCCACTCACCTGCGCTCGGAAGTAGAGGAACAGGGCGACGCTGCAGACCACCTGGCCCAACCCCAGCCCCAGGAGCGCCACGAACATGGAGCGGGAAGCGGCGGGCGGCTGGGGCGGCGGGGGCGACGCGGGCGGCGGCGGCGGGGCGTGCAGGGGGCCCTCGTGCGGGGCGCCGGAGCCGCCGCTGCCCATCTCCTCGGAGCCGCGCAGGTACTTGGTGTAGTCTCGGCTGGCGCGGCGCATGGCGCTCAGCCCGCTCGCTCGGGCGCTCCCTCCCTTTCCCGTCCGCTCGCGGCCAACTCCAAAGACAGCGGAGGGGCCAGGCGGGAGCCTGGACGTGGGGCGCTCGCTCGCTAGCTCGCTCGCTCGGAGCCCGGCGGTGGCTCCTGGGGCGCGCGGGCCAGCGGGCAGGGCGCCCGGCAACCCCAACTCTTATAAAAAGCGCTTCGAGAGGGCCGGCCTCGGGAGCCAATCAGCCCGGGGCGAGGCTGCCTCTTCCACTCCCACCTTCCTTCCTCTCCCCCTCTTGCACTGTCAGCCTCCTCCCCATCAGGGCCCTCCGAGGGGGAGGCTGTGGGTTGCTCCAGGGGTTCCAGGCTCCGCTGGGTCATCCCAGGCTGCCTTTCTGCAGAGCCCAAAGGTGGGCTGCGGGCGATGCAAAGGGGATCTTGGGCAAGGCTGAAGAGTTCCATGGGCGCGTTCCTTGGGGGCAGTGCACATGTCTGAGCTCAGTTTTCTCCTTTGGATTTAGGTTAGACTTGGTGACCTCTGAATACCCTTCCTATTCTTGTCCCCTACCCCCATCCCCAACTCAGCAAAGATCATCCTCAGGAATCTTAAAGGTTCGGCCTCTATCACGTTCCAAATGTTGCTTCCCGAAGTATTTTGGAAGGCTTAGAAAATTTCAGAACTGTCTTCCCAGCTGCGTGCTTCTGCATCATCAAAGTAGCTTTACGCGTGGCTGCTTTGAATGCAGCAAAAGAGAGCTTACAGACATCAACTCACTTAAAATGAAGATGGTGATGCAGAGAAAAAGGATACAGGGATGTGCAACAAGCAAGCCCTAGAAAGACACACACACACACACACACACAGAGAGAGAGAGAGAGAGAGAGAGAGAGAGAGAGAGAGATCCAGCTTCTATCCACTAGTTCACTCCCCAAATGCCCCAACAACTAGGGCTGGACCAGGCTGATGCCAGGAGCCCAGAACTCACTGAGGGTCTTCCACATGCATGGCAGGGACCCAAGTACTTAAGTCATCACCTGCTGCCTCCCCGGGTGTGCATTATCTGGAAACTGGAATTGGGAGCAGAGCTAGGACTTGAACCCAGGCACTCTGATATGGGATGCCAGTGTCTCAAATGGTATCTTAACCTCTGTGCCTAATATCTATCTGTGTAAGAGACATCTTAGGGGCCAGCGCTGTAGCGCACTAGGTTAATCCTCCGCCTGCGGGTGCTGGCATCCCATATGGATGCTGGTTCTGGTCCCGGCTGCTCCTCTTCCAATCCAGTTCTCTGCTATGGCCTGGGAAAGCAGTGGAAGATGGCTCAAGTCCTTGGGCCCCTGCACCCGTATGGGAGACTGGAAGAAGCTCCTGGCTTCAGATCAGCGCAGCTCCGGCTGTTGCAGTTATCTGGGGAGTGAACTAGCAGTGGGAAGACCTTTCTCTCTGTCTCTCCCTCTCACTGTCCGTAACTCTACCTCTCAAATAAATAAATAAAATTTTTTTAAAAGAGACATCTTATATAAAGCTGATGAGAGGGGCTGGTGCTGTGGCAAAGCAGGTAAAGCTGCTGCCTGCATTGCTGGCATCCCATATGGGCTCCAGTTCGAGTCCCAGCTGCTGTACTACTGATCCACCTCTCTGCTATGGCCTGGGATAGCAGTAGATGATGGCCCAAGTCCTTGGGCCCCTGCACCCCCGTGGGAGACCCATAAGAAGCTCCTGGCTCCGGATCAGCGTAGCTCCGGCCATTGCGGCCATCTGGGGAGTGAACCAGCAGATAGAAGACCTCTCTTTCTCTCTCTGCCTCTGCCTCTCTGTAACTCTGCCTTTCAAAAAAAAAAAAACTGATGAGAGAGGTAAATATTACTTCCATTGCTGAAGAAAACTTTCTAGGGTTTTGTAAATGCCTGTTTGAGAACTGTGCACCTTGGTAAGAATGAGAATATTAACAAAGCTCACAAATTCTGATGCCTCTTCAGAGGGAAAGAGAGGAGGTGCTGGCCACTTAAACATCTATAAAGCTTGCACCGTTTTCACTTTTTTATTAATACTGTTTTGTTTCAAATATTTCTTTGCTCAGTTCTCCAATAGGCACTTTGATAGCGTTTATCACAAATGATACATTTCTGACTTATTAAAGCGTGTCTTCCACATGGAATACTTCAACCTCAATACATGTTGAAGAAGAGTGACCAGAGTCCACTTTTTTTTTTTTTTTTGACAGGCAGAGTGGACAGTGAGAGAGAGAAACAGAGAGAAAGATCTTCCTTTGCCGTTGGCTCACCCTCCAATGGCCGCCGCGGCCGGCGCGCTGCGGCCGGCGCACCGCGCTGATCCGATGGCAGGAGCCAGGAGCCAGGTGCTTTTCCTGGTCTCCCATGGGGTGCAGGGCCCAAGCACCTGGGCCATCCTCCACTGCACTCCCTGGCCACAGCAGAGGGCTGGCCTGGAAGAGGGGCAACCGGGACAGAATCCGGTGCCCTGACCGGGACTAGAACCCGGTGTGCCGGCGCCGCTAGGCGGAGGATTAGCCTAGTGAGCCGCGGCGCCGGCCGCAGAGTCCACTTTTTTAGATTTAATCATTTACTTGAAAGAGTTACAGGGAGAGGTAGAGACAGAGAAAGAAAGAGAGGTCTTCCATCCACTGGTTCTCTCCCCAAATGGCCACAATGGCCGGAGCTGGGCTGATCTGAAGCCAGGAGCCAGGAGCTTCTTCCAGGTCTCCCACGTGGGTGCAGGGGCCCAAGGACTTGGGCCATCTTCTACTGCTTTCCCAGGCACATTAGCAGGGAGCGGGATCAGAAGTGGAGCAGCCAGGACTTGAACCAGTGCCCAGATGGGATGCCGGCACTGCAGGTGGTGGCTTTACCTGCTGTGCCACAGCGCCAGCCCCATCAGTGAGTTTTAATGCAATGATGTCATGATGCTTTGTCTTATACTTTTTTTAATTCCTTTTCATCTTGATTCTCAGATTACAAGATCTCTCAAATCTCTGAATCACACTCAGGTATACTAGACCCAGAGCATCATGTTACATTCCTGTGACCCCTCACATGACATCCCTGCCACTTGGCAGGTATTTTCTTCTGGTACTCATAAGATGGCATTCCGTTGTGTGAGGACTTCAATAGGCTGCATTAGAAACTTCACTAGCAGTCCACTTGCTACTCCTTCGAAGGTAACATATCTTTTTCATCTATTTATTTGTCAGTATTCCACACTGCAATTAATATGTAAGCCCTAAACATTCAAGAGCTCTTTATGTGTTATACACTTCTATAACATTCACCATTTCCTAGAATGCTGCCTGGTACAATAGGTACACAGTAAATATTTGTTAAATAAAAGATGAGTGAAGAGGGGCAGGCATTTGGTGCAGTGGTTAAGACGCCACTTGCAGAGCCGGCTGGGTGATGTAGTGGGAAAAGCCGCCGTCTACAGTGCCAGCATCCCATGTGGATGCTGGTTTGAGTACTGGCTGCTCCACTTCTGATCCAGCTCTCTGTTATAGCCTGGGAAAGCAGTAGAAGATAGCCTAGGTCCTTGGGTCCCCACACTCACCTGGGAGACCTGGAAGAAGCTCCATGCTCCTGGCTTTGGATCGGCCCAGCTCTGTCCATTGCAGCCATTTAGGGAGTGAATAGGCAGATGGAAGACCTCTCTCTGCCCTTGCTTCTGTAACTCTGCCTTTCAAAAAACAAACAAACAAACAAAAAACTTTAGGCTGGTGCCGCGGCTCAATAGGCTAATCCTCCGCCTTGCAGCACTGGCACATTGGGTTCTAGTCCTGGTCGGGGCACCGGATTCTGTCCCGGTTGCCCCTCTTCCAGGCCAACTCTCTGCTGTGGCCCGGGAGTGCAGTGGAGGATGGCCCAAGTGCTTGGGCCCTGCACCTGCATGGGAGACCAGGAGAAGCACCTGGCTCCTGCCATCAGATCAGCACGGTGCGCCGGCTGCAGCACACCAGCCGCAGCGGCCACTGGAGGGTGAACCAACGGCAAAGGAAGACCTTTCTCTCTGTCTCTCTCTCTCTCACTGTCCACTCTGCCTGTCAAAAATAAAATAAAAAAAAAAACTTTAAAAATAAATAAATAAATGTTTAAAAAGATGTCACTTGCAATGCCCAATTTTCATGTCAGAGTGCCCTGGAGTCCTGACTCCACTTCTGATCCCGCTTCCTGCTAATGTGCACCTTGGGAGGTAGCAGGTGATGACTCAAGTGTTTTGATACCTGCAATCTACATGGAAGACCTGGATTGAGTTCCAGGCTCCTGCTTCCTGCTTGGTTCAGCCTGAGCTGTTGCAAGCCTTTGCAGAGAGAACCAGCAGATAGAAAATCTATTTGTGTCTCTGTTTCTCTCTTTGTGTCTCTGTTTCTCAAATTAAATAAAAATAAATAAAATTGTCTTTAAAAACCAATGAGTGAAGGAATCTCAAAGTTTCTGCCACTCTCTCAATCTAAGCCACACTATTTCTCATCTGAATTAATCACATCTTGTATCTGATCTCACCAACTCCAGTTTTGTTTGTCCCCTGCACAGGTCCAGGTCCATACACATTGATTTCCTTTTGAAAGCAAAATTATGGGAAACAGGTGTTTGGCCTAGCAGTTAAGATGCTGCTTGAGACTGCAGGCTGAGGTTTGAGTACCTGCTCTAGTTCCTGACTCTGGCTCCCTGCTAATAAAGGGATAGCTCAAGTGATTGGGTTCCTGTCACTCATGTAAAGAGATCTGGATCGAGTTCACGGCTCTTGAGTCCAGTCCTGGCCACTGCAGGCATTTGCAGGATGAACCAGATATCTATCTATCTCCCTCCCACCCTCTCTCCCTCCCTCTCGAATAAATTAAAAAAAATTAAATCTTTTTAAAAGCAAAAATATCTAAGAGGGCTGCATAAAGTTTGTGGAAAAATGGAATTAAAAGTGCAAAAAATTTTTGAACTCCATGCATGGCTTTTTCATAATATACATTTTCCATGAACATTTTAAAGCTACCTCCTATATCATTCCCGTATTCAAAACTCCTTGCATGGTCTCTAAGTGCAGTCTGCAAATGGTGCTGCACAAGTTGGCTAGAGGGTGCCCTTTTTACATCAGCTTCAAGTTCAGCCTTTTGCTGGGTTGTGTTTCCTACTCGCTCTGCTCTCCCTGCTCAGACATCACCCCTCCCGACGTCCTGTGTGGCCCCACTAACCCATGAGGGTGCTCTAGTATCATCCTCCCTCAGCACCCTTAACATCTCCCGCTGGCACTCATGCCTTCAGTCTTTACTCTGCAGATAGACTGGGGAGGATCCATGCTGTGCCAACCCTGAGCTGGATCCCAGGAACATGGCAATCAAAGTCGAACACATGTCGTACACTGTAGTGCGAAAAACCTCTGGAGCAGATCATCACACAAATAATTAAAACTTGGTATTTCACAGGCTAAGTGCAACACAATGAGAACCTTATAACAATATAACCTTATAACAAAAGTGGGACATAAACCAATTTGAGGAGTCAGGTTTTTAGATAATAATAAAAGATAACTCATCCCATTGTAGCAGCTACCCAAAGAGAAAGTAGCCAGGGGCTGGTCTTAAGTGGAGGGTGATTATGTTATTATAGTAATTTATTTAATACGTTTTACCAATTGTATATGTCTCTCATTGACCATGAGTTCATTTATATGTTGTATTAATACAACAATTAACCTAATTAATTATCAAAATCATAAAACAATTAAGTCAAAGTAAACTCGTAAACTAATAGGTATTCAGTGCTGCCAAGATCCAGGTATCTGAAGATTCAAAGCTTGAATCAATACGCAACTCTAAACATGGTGATTAGATCACCATTTCCCAAACTCTGTTTCCTGATACCTTGATGTATTAAGACAAGACTTTTCCGGACTCAAGTGACAATTTATTGGTCCATGTTGTTGATAAATGTAAGGTCAGATCTAGACTTTGGCTAAATACAGGTCTGATTTGAATGCCTCTCCCTTGAGCCAGGGAATTAAGTTAACCCACTGTGAACTTTGTGGGCTGAAAGGAGGGGGAAGGGAGTTTTCAAAGGAAAATTACTCAAGCACAGATACACAAAAGATAAAGAATTTATGTTGTGCTGCTGGGCACATAAAATGAATAGTTGTCTTTCTGCTGTAATTCTGCTAGAGCAGCAATTTTTAAAGTATTGGCCTCAGGAGGACCCCTTTATTCTTAAAAGTTGGACGGCTGGTGCTGTGGCTCACTTGGCTAATCCTCTGTCTGTGGCGCCGGTACTTCGGGTTCTAGTCCCGGTTGGGGCACCAGATTCTGTCCCAGTTGCTCCTCTTCCAGTCCAGCTCTCTGCTGTGGCCTGGGAAGGCAGTGGAGGATGGCCCAAGTGCTTGGGCCCTGCACCTGCATGGGAGACCAGGAGGAAGTACCTGGATCCTGGCTTCGGATCAGTGCAGCACACCAGCCGTAGCAGCCATTTGGGGAGTGAACCAACGGAAGGAAGACCTTTCTCTCTGTCTGTCTCTCTCTCTCTCACTGTCTAACTCTGCCTGTCCAAAAAAAAAAAAAAAAAAAGTTAATGAGGACTTGGGCTCGCATTGTGGCATAGCAGGTAAAGCTGCCGCCTGCGATGCCTGCATGCTATATAGGCACTGGTTTGTGTCCCGGCTGCTCCACTTCCAATCCATCTCCCTGCTAATGGCCTGGATGGAAAAAGCAGCAGCAGATGGCCCAAGTCTTTGATCCCCTGCCACCCATGTAGGAGACCCAGATGAAGCTCCTGGATTCAGCCAGTCCCCACATTAGGCATGACGGTCATCTGGGGAGTGAACCAGAGGATGGAAGATCTCTCTGTCTCTCTCTTTCTCTCTGTAATTCTTTCAAATAAATAAATCTTTTTTAAAAAAAGTTAATGAGGACTCCTGAAAGCTTTCATTTTATGAGACAGCTATAAATATTTGACATAATAGAAATCTCAACTGAAAAAATGTTAATGTGATCATGTTAACATAATTTTATTTTTAAAAACTATTTCAAAAAAAGTGGGAAGAACAGTGGCACTGCTTGACATTTTTTCAAGTTTCTTTGCTCTCTGACTTAATAGATGCTCAGGTCCACTTTGACACTTACTTCCTTACAATGTTGTACATGGAGCAGCCTCTGGACAATGATACTCTACACTGCCGAGAGAATGAGAGTGAAACAGGAAATTAAGCCTCACCATTGTTATGGAAGGCTTTTACAACTGTGGAATTCCTGAAGGGAGTACACAGTTGCAAGATTCTCTGACCACACTCAGAAAAATCCAGCCATCCAGCCTGTCTCGCTTGCTGCCAAACAGTCCTATGCACACTGATAAGGTTCAGATCAAGGCTCAGCCTCCACTTACGTTATCTTAGAAGATATCATCTTAAACAATACTGGTTGTTTTTGGATTAATGCCGATCTTATCAGTGGTGTTAATGTACAAATGTACATGGTGAATCTCCATCCAGACAGGGGATTTGGTGTTTAGAGTTTTCCAAATATTTTTAATCATTTTGGGGAGAGGAGCCTCACATATCAAAGGATTAAGCAGCAAGATTTGGTTAAAAACTGGGTGAGACACCTGTAAGACATGAATGGACAATACAACATAAGGGGCCAAGGTGTCCATAAATAGTTGGTAGCCAGGGGAACATATAGGGACAAAGGGCAGCAAGAGGACAAACAAGGGACAGGTCCATGAGAAATGTAGAAAAACAAATTGTAGGAAAGCATTCAAAGTCTACTCTAAGGCATGGCACTGGCCATAACAAACATTTCCACAGACATGCAGTCTTCTTATTTTTATTTTTTTATTTTTATTTGACAGGTAGAGTTATAGACAGTAAGAGAGACACAGAGAAAGGTCTTCCTTTCGTTGGGTCACCCCCCAAATGGCCTCTACGGCTGGCACTGCACACCAATACAAAGCCAGGAACCAGGTGTTTCTTCCTGGTCTTCCATGCAGGTGCAGGGGCCCAAGCACTTGAGCCATCCTCTACTGACCTCCTGGGCCACAGCAGAGAGCTGGACTGGAAGAAGAGCAACCGGGACTAGAACCTGGCGCCCATATGGGATGCCGGTGCCACAGGCAGAGGATTAACCAAGTGAGCCATGGTGCCGGCCTGTCAGACATGCAGTCTTGCTAGAGCTTCATGAACCTTGTCAGCCCCAGCAGCCCATCAGATTACTGCCACGTTGCTTAATACAGCTTCTGTCGTCTTGTCTGTCCTGTGTTTCGTGATTTCCTTGTTCCTCCAACCTCACCACTTTCTGACCCAGCAATAGACAACTCCTTCAACCCTCCCATTTCTTTCCTCTACAACTTTGGTCATCAGGGTCTTCTGTCATGGTGGCACTTTGACTTTTATTCTGAATTACCGGCTTATCTTTGATGGTTCAGTTAAGGCTCTTGGTCCTTATGAAGCTTTTCTGGGACCCCTTCCTAGGCTGAGCATTGCTTTGATTCTTTACATCATAAGGCACCCAGCAATCACAGCTCTGAAGCTTCATTTGATTGTCTTTAACTTCCTTCTCTGTCTCATCTAGCACTCTAAGTGCTTTGACAGTAGTCTCTATCTTTGTATGCCTACTCCCTTAACAAATCACTTAATGAATGTTTATGAGATGAACAAATTAAAGAGTAGCATGTACACATTTTTCTGGCATTCCTATTACAGAGGGCTGGACTGAGGAGAAGACAAAATGTTAAGGAGGAAAGTAACAAAGTGTCCAAATAATGTCACTCTGTGAAAATGTTGATGGCCTCTCTGAAGTAGGAAAACATGCAGCAAACTTGAGAGCATAATATGCCTAGATAGTAAAGAGAAATACATAGATGCATTTTAATGCTAATTTTATATAATTTTAACACCAAGCTATAGAATTTCAGAAAAATTTGAACTTGCGTGACTTTAAGATTCCATGAAATTACAATAGCAGTTCTCAAAAATTTTAGTCCCAGGATCTCTTTACCCTTTTAAAACACTGGGGACCTCAAAAAGTTTTTTTAATGTGCATTATAGCTGTTAATATTTAACATATCGGAACTTCAAATGGAAATTTCTTACTCACTTGAGGTAACAACATATTTTGTGAACAATGATTACATTTTCAAAAACTAGAATATTAGTGAAAAGGATTGCATTGATTGCTTTGCAAATTCCTATCATAGGAGATAACTCTATTCTCATATCTGCTTCTGTACTCTATATGTTGTGATACATTATTTTTCTTGAAGTGCTTGATGAAAATATAGTCTCACATAAAAATATAGTTTAAAAAGGGAGGCATATTTTAATTGCTTTTCCAAATAATCATAGACTTCTGCTTTCCTAATACACCAAATGTCACCAGTGTTGTTTCTTACCTATGAATCTAAAACCACCAGTGATATCTTCTGACTGTTATAATGATATCTATGACTCTTCCAATTGATCATTTATCCAGGGATGATTTTGTAACAACAAGCATTTGGTCATTTGAAAATATTTGTTCATAGTGTTCCACAGAACTTCCAAGTGTTGACACAATACATTCTACAATATCAAGAATCTCCATTCACAAATGTCACCGTTGAGTCCATTAGCAAAGTCTCCAGTGTTGGAAAACTAAGTTCACAGCGGCAGAAGTTTTCCAAAATGTTCATTTTTCCATGACAGCTTGAGTTCTATCATTGGCAAACAACACTGTCCATTTTTTTTCTTAAATGGATAGCAGCATTTTGTTAAATTTTCAGGCAATATCTTCCCCCCACAAACCCAAGTCTGAGAAGCACAGATCTTCCGTTTCTTACTCTGCTCACAAGTCCACTGCAGAGACCACATGGGTGCTTTCCCTCATGACAGCTTCTTATTCAGTTACATGCAGAGATGTCCTCTTGGCAAAATTCCCATTTTGCACCCCCCCCACTGATATTTTTTAAATATATTCAAATGTCAAGAGGTCATAAACAATGATTTTTACTATGTCATCAAGGACATTCTTAAATGAAATGCTTTTTTAAAAACTTTCATGTAATAAATATAAATTTCCAAAGTACAACTTTTGGATTATTTTTCCCCCATAACCTCCCTCCCACTCACAACCATCCCATCTCCCACTCCCTTTCCCATCCCTTTCACATCAAGATTCATTTTCAATTATCTTTATATACAGAAGATCAATTTAGTACATACTAAGTAAAGATTTCAACAGTTTGCACCCACACAGAAACACAAAGCATAAAGTACTATTTGAGTACTAGTTATACCGTTAATTTGCATAGTACATCACATTAAGGACAGAGATCCTATATGGGGAGTAAGTGCACAGTGACTCCTGTTGTTGATTTTAACAATTGACACTCTTATTTATGACGTCAGTGATCACCGGAGGCTCTTGTCATGAGTTGCCAAGTCTATGGAAGCCTCTTGAGTTTGCCAACTCTGATCTTATTTAGACAAGGTCATAGTCAAAGTGGAAGTTCTCTTCCCCCTTCAGAGAAAGGTACCTGCTTCTTTGATGGCCTGTTCTTTCCACTGGGATCTCACTCACAGAGATCTTTCATTTAGGTTTTTGTTTTTGTTTTTGTTTTTTTGTTTTGTTTTGTTTTGTTTTGGCTTTCCATGCCTAAAATACTCTCATGGGCTTTCTAGCCAGATCCGATAGCCTTAAAGGCTGATTCTGAGGCCAGAGTGCTGTTTAGGACATCTGCCATTCTAGGAGTCTGCTGTGTATCCTGCTTCCCATGTTGGATCGTTCTCTCCTTTTTAATTCCATCAGTTAGTATTAGCAGATACTAGTCTTGTTTATGTGATCCCTTTGACTCTTAATCCTATCATTATGATCAATTATGAACTGAAACTGATCACTTTGACTAGTGAGATGGCATTGGTACATTCCACTTTGATGGGATTGAATTGGAATCCCCTGGCAAGTTTCTAACTCTCCCATCAGGGGTAAGTCCGATTGAGCATGTGCCGAACTGTGCATCTCCTCCCTCTCTTATTCCTACTCTTATATTTAACAGGGATCACTTTTCAGTTAAATTTAAACACCTAAGAATAATTGTGTGTTAATGAAATGCTTTTTAAACTAGGAAGTGTGTAGTAGTGAAGAAAATGATGACTACAAAGGGAGTTTTCAAGTCAACTGTCCTTGATTTGTTCTATGGCTTTGACATTTTACCCATTGGAGCAAATGTCCATATGGTAACAAACAAACAAACAAACAAAATAGCTTCAGTCTAAAGATAGCTTCAGTCTTGAGAGTCTCCTGAATGGATCCCAAGGAATTCACGGGTCTATGGGCCACACTTTGAGAACCATTAATACTCAGTCAAAAGGAGGTCGTGGAGTCATTAAAATCTGGGAACCATCAAGCAAGGAGAAAAGAAATTGGCAGATGGAAAGGAGCCATGTTAGGGTTCAGAAACACTGGGCAATGGGCCACTGCTGAGGACCTCTGTCCATGCCCAGCCCCACATTCTTCAGCAGCCAGTTTATCTCTCACTGCCTGAGACCTCATGACTGCCTCTCACCTGGCCAGCTGATACAGGGACTACTGGCCCAGTCTTCTCAAGCACTTCTCATGCCACTTTCAATTGCCTGCTCAGGTTTATCACAGCCCCTATGTCAACAATCAGGGCAGCACAAGGATGGAGGTCACTATTCAGACCCTAGCTTCAATCTGAGTCAACCAAGTCACATCTTTTACAATATCATGCTTCCAGCTAAGTTTTCATCTGAAAAAATCTTTCTGTGACCAAAATCAAGGTGCACTCAAAGAAGCATACCATCTCCAGCAATAACAAAATTAAAAACAGGTTTAGAAAAGGAAGTCACTATCAGCTGTTAAGTATGGAAGTGATATTGGATGGGCAATCTAAATATATCACTTTGAGGGTTGAGTTGAGGTTGGATTTGAGCCTGGACTGACTAGAGCAGATAGATCTGTGAGAAAGAGGTGTAGGCTCACAGGTGGGGAGTGTTAGTGGGGTAAGGGAAGGCAGGCCTGCCTGGGGCATGCTGCCAGAGGAAAGGCAGTCAGATGCCACAAGCCCTGAGCCTTTGTTTATAAAACAACAATGTGAAATAGGAGCATATTTTAAAAATTTACATATATGGAGAAAGAGAGAGGGAGAGAGGGATAGAGAGATCTCAGAAGCAATTGGCTCCCATGATTATAGAGACTGAGAATTTTCATGCAAGCTGGAGAGCCAGGTGCATTTCCAAGGGCTTAGAGCCAGAAAGGCAGAGGGGTGTAGACTCCAATCCCAGTCTGAAGGCCTGGGCACCAGGAACACTGAGGGAGGAGAAGACAGGTGTCTCAACTCAAGCAGAGAGTGAATTTAACCCTCTTCTACCTTTTGGTTCTATTCAGTTCCTCATGGACTGGCTGAGGTCCATGAACATGGGGAGGGCTGGCTGTCTGCTTGCCTCAGCTCACCAATTTAAATACTCGACTCTCCTAGAAATACCCTCACAGACACCCAGAAATAATGTTTAACCAGCTGTCTGGGCATCCTGCGGCCCAGTCATGTTGACACATAAAATTAATCATCACACTATCTTTACAGAAAAAAGCAAATATTTTATAGGTTTAATCTGGTGATGTAAAAATTTATCATCCCTGATATTCTCTCCTCAACAATTTAAGCAAAATTCCCCATAACTATTGGGTCATTGACTTTATCAACTTTCTTTTTCAATATTTCTATGTACTCAGCTGATTTTACCCTCTTATTCCTTCAGAGGTGAAGTATTTTGGCTGATTTACTAGGATTTTTACTGGCAATCATATCCTAGTTTTAATCTCCCATTTCTTGCAACTTTATTTTCTTCTTAGCCTATATAGGAAGAACTCAGATATTTTAGATCTTGTCTTCATTGGAACGACAAGATTCCCTAGCCTCCCTTCTGTACCTGAGTAAGGATTCATATTAGTTGCGAGTTTCCATAATACTTTTGCCCCCTATAATCCATGTCTCCTTCAAGAAGGTTTAGACAAGGGCACAGTGTCTTCATATTTAATATATTCAGTGTGGTATTTTAATCATTACCTCTAAATCTGTGGTTAGTGACAACATTATTTGAGACTGATGGCCAGGCCTCCAAATTCTGTAACAACTAAAAAATGTGTGATATGTTTGATAGTCTACAAACACTAATGTAAGCACGTCATTAAAATTATGCAGTAAGGAGCTCTGTTTGTATTTACATATATGTGTACTTATTTATTTTATTGATGCTGTAACAGTAATTTCTGGCTGAAGAAGAAAAAAAAATATGATTTCCCAAACTTTAACAAAAGGACCAAAATGCATTAGGATACAAACCTTTTCTGTATAAAACAGTGTCTAAATAAGGATCATCATAATCAGTAGCATGGCATAGTTCAGGAATCTGGTTCTCACCACTCTTCACTTGACCAATTCCTCTTTTCTCCCCAGATCCACTGTCTGACCAAGAGGGTGATCTCTGCTGTCTGCATTAACCGAGCTCTCTTATCCTAAGGCTGACTTTTGCTTCAGCCATTGGGAAGTGCTGGCTATGGTCAGGAGGGTAGAAAGAGAACCACACTCTTGATTCTGCTCACTTACCACCCAGTGATGCCTCTCACCTAGGTCTGACTTCCCTGCAAGCCCAACTCAACTTTCCCATTCTGCTTTCCAGGTAACTTGTTCTCCTCACCCCTCCTTCAGCTAACAAACTAATAAAGTATAATGAATTAGTGTTGCTTTATATTGATGGACGTTTGAATTAAGTTTTCATTTGTCAACCTTGGGAAATACATTGCTTACCCCTAGAGAAGTATATTTCTAGAGGAAAATCTGAGTAGGATGTGGAGAGGCAAGAATATTTTGGCCATGTGTGAAGGAAAACACTAGTCCATAGGATTTTGCTGAGTACTGGGCAGCTAAGAGGATTGGGAAGTGAGAAAGATCTTCCAGTTTATGCAAGAGAATCTTGCTGGGGAAAGAGAAAGATCTGAAATAGGCACAAAACAGGTATATCTTTCAAGATATTTAAAGTGAAAATCCAGCACAATTCCAGATTGGACTGAAGTCTTCCTCATCTTACCTATAATACCAACTTCAGATCTTTTATACATAATATCTGGTATACAATTTTAGAAATTACATGACATGACTGGAAGCTGAAATGTGTGCCTCATAATGAAATGAGGAAAATCATGGAATAGAAGTTAACCACCAGATGACCCTAATGCCATAAATGATAGGCAATGATTTTTTTTCTTATTGGATTGTTTAAAAAGTGCTTTTATTTTTTTAAAATTTTCAACAGATGTATAAAAATTGCATGTATTTATAGCATCCTATGTGATGTTTCAGCACATGTATACATTATGTAATGTCCAATCATGGTAAATATACTGATCTCTTCAAACATTTAACATTTCTTTGTAATGAAAACATCCAAAATCCTATCTCTAGCTTGCTTGTTTTACAGTAAAATATATAGTAAATTAACATGATGTGTAGTCACCCTACAGATTCCTCATCCTTCCCTCCCCACTTTGCTCCCCAGCCTCTGGTATGTATGAGTGAGATGATGTGATACTTCTCTTTTTTTTTTTTAAGATTTATTTATTTGAAAGGCAGAGTTACACACAGAGAGAAGAAGAGGCAGAGAGAGAGAGAGAGAGAGAGAGAGAGAGATCTTCCATCCAATGGCTCACTCTCCAATTGGCCACAATGGCTGGAGCTGCACCCAACCGGAGCCAGGAGCCAGGAGCTTCCTCCAGGTCTCCCACACAGGTGCGGGGGCCCAAGGACTTGAGCCATCTTCCACTGCTTTCCCAGGCCACAGCAGAGAGCTGGATAAGAAGTGGAGCAGAAGGGTCTTGAACCAGCACCCATATGGGGTGCCGGCCGGCGCTTCAGGCCAGGGTGTTAACCCGCTGGGCCAATGATACTTGTCTTTCTAAACTTCGATTATTTCACTCAACATAATGACCTCCAGTTCCATCCATGTTGTTGCAAATGACAAGATTTTAACCCATTTTATGCTGAGTAGTATCATTGTGTATAAAATACTTTTATAAGTATGGCAATGAACATAGAGGAAAGGTAAATAAAATGGATTACAAGAAATAGAATTAAACAAAGAGAATGTTTTAGACAATAACTACATGTCTATTACAGAACTGAAAAATAAAGTGCAGCCTGCTTCCCACCCAATCAACAGGGAATGCAGTTCAAAACCCCCCAGCAGATGCCTGAAACCTTAGACAGTACGAGATCACAAACACACAGACACACACACACACGTATGTGCATAGATAGATAGATAGATAGATAAATACCTATGATATAGTTTATTTTATGTTAGGCACAGTAAGAGATTAACAATATCAACTAATAACAAAATACAACAATTTATTTAATGTGGTAAAAGTTATGTGAATGTGATCTTTGTCAAAATATCTTATTGTCCTATACTCATTCCTTCTTGTGACAATGTGAGATGATACAAGGGCTACATAATGAGGTGAAATGAGGTGAATGGCGTAAGTGTTGCGATGGACGGTTAGGCTACTCTATAAGGGTTACTTGAACATGAGCACTGTGTATTATGACAGTCAGTCTGATGACTAAGTCATCTACAGGTGACTAATGGCTGGGTATGCTAGACAAAACAATGATTCACGTCCCAGGTGGGATGCAGCAGGGTGACATCAGCTTATATCACACTACTTAGAAAGGTGTACAACCTAAAACTTATGAATGGTTTATTCCTGGGTCTTTTCGTTTGATAATTCGAGATAGCAGTTGACTGCAGGGAACTGAAACTGTGCAAAGGGAGGCCATATATACATGGTCACTCACTATTGTATCTGAAAGTAAGAAATCATTGGATGAATTTAATAAAAGACTGGATATCACCAAAATTTTTTTTAAAGATCAGAGAAGTCAAACAGTTCAATAGAAAACTTTAAATGTGGCCTGGCATTGTGGTGTAGCAGGTAAAGCTGCCACCCACAACATTGGCATCCCATATGGGCACCAATTCAAGTCCTCACTGCCCTAATTCTGATCCAGCTCCCTGCTAATGGCCTGGGAAAAGCAGTGCAGGATGATCCAAGTGCTTGAGCTCCTGTACCCATGTAGTCAACCTGGAAGAAGCTCCTGGTCCCAGGCTTTGGCCTGGCCCAGCCCCGGGTTTGTGGTCATCTGGGAAGTTAACCAGTAGATGGAAGTTCTCTCTCTCCCTCTCTGTAACTCTGACTTTCAAATAAATAAATCTTTAGAGAGAGAGAGAGGGAGGGAGGGAGGGAGGGAGAGAGAGAGAGAGAGAGAGAAAGAGACTTTAAATCATATAGGCACATAGAGGAAAAATAACTGCAAAATAACACTGGATGTGACATTATCAAATGGTCCAAAATATGTATAATTGGAGTTTAGAAGGAAAGATAAAAATGGGGAAGAAGCAGCATTTGAAGAGATTATGGTGAAAACATTCCAACTAGTTAAAAAAGTCCACCTCTGGATTCAAATTTTGGAAAATCCCAAACAGGGACCATTCAGAGAAATCCACACCTGGACATACCATCATCAAACTGCTGAAATCAAAGACTTCAAAAAAAAAAAAAAAGAATCTTACAATCACTAAGTAATCTATATTTTTATTTTTCCTTAAGCTGAAACTCTTAAGCAGATTTCATAATTTCTTTGTTCACAGCAAGATAATAAAAAGTCCTGTGGTCATTTTCAGTTCTGAATACATACTGAAGTCAATATGTCAAAGAAGGAATCAGTGCAATAATAATAATAAAAAAGTTGATTCTACTGAAAGTTCAATCTTGCTTCACATAGCTCAGAGCCAGGTTTCCGGAACCTTCACAGTGGGGAGAACGGCTGCTGCGGATGTGGCGGGGTGAGGTGTAGCACAGGCTCTCGTGCGACTGTTACAGTTTTTACTTGGTTTGCTGCTCTCTGGGCATGGTGAGACATTCAGAGTTCCTTCTTCCTTCCATGGAGCACTTTCCTGTTTCCTTGAAGATTTTCCCACCAGAAACATCTGACTGATGCTCCCTGTCTCCTGTGAACTGCTTACAATTCCCCTATCTCCCAACTTCTGCCTCTATTACGTGACAACCCATTTCCCTTCTCTGGCCATTGCCTGCTTCTGGCTGGAAGCCTTCCTAGCTGGGTCCCTTTACAAATCATCCTCAGACTGTCTCCTCCTTGGCTGTCCCCATCATGTCCCTGGGACACATTTCTGCCCTGCTGGCAGTGCAAACACAGTTTGTTTTCACTCTGTGCAGCTTCATCTCAACTCTGCCACCAGACAAGCCGCCTTGGCCACAACCATTTACTTTTAGACTTCTTAGACTGGGAACAAATCCCAGTGTCTCTGTCACCTCAAACTTCACGACAAAGATCGGCCTCTCCAATTGATTGTCTCAAAGCCCCTCTTATGGATCCTCTGAGCTCTTGGTTATTTCAGCCTCCAGCATTTCTAATCTTAACCTGGTTCCTGGATGCCTCCTCTGCATGTATCTTTCTTTGAAATACGGGAGAATTCAGTGCCCACGTGAACACGCTGTTACCCAAGCAAACAGCCAGGGACCGTATAGTGTAATTAGTAAAATGTGTCTTGGGAGCACATAAGAGAAGTTCTTAGCCTTGGGAGTCCAGAAAAGACTTTTTGGGGGAAGCCATATTTAAAATGAGACTTGTGGGATGAGTAATCCTTATCCAAGCAAAGTGGGAAAACACACATAAAAATGCCAGGGAGCAAAACAGGATGTATTCAAGGAACTGAAAGGAGCTCAGGAGAGCTTGATTAGAACGTGAGGAAGGAGCAGGCAAATGTGAGGCTGGAAAAATAAGCAGGGACTGAAGCAGGAAGCCTTTGTCGTTCATGATAGAAATTTAAATTTTGTTCTAAGACCGGTAGAGTCATTGAGAGGTTTCTTTCCTTAGCAAAACGGCCTGTTCCGGTTTGCAATTTAGAATGTGCTGTGGCTGCAATGCGGAGAATGGGTTTGGGGAGGGGAGTGGAAAGAGACCCGCAGAGCCCAAGCCTGGAAGCAAAGAAAGCCTGACACTAGAATCTGCTAAACCCAGACAAGTTATGGGCCTGGTGCAGAGAAGCATCAGGTCCCAGAGCCTCTGGGGCACAGGAGCCAATGGGCTTGGTGGCTGGGCCATGGCTAGTGGAGAAAGACAAAGGAGTCAAAGATGCTGCACAGGTTTCTGTCTTCAGCGGTGCCATCCCCTGAAATGAGAACCCAGGAGGAGGAGCAGGTTGGATGGGCTGCGTTTCGCACCCATGGCTCCAAGGGGTCCAGTGACATCTCTCCTGTTTCAGTTATTGGGTGGCCTCCTAGTGAGCCTTCAAATCTCAACCCAGCTCCTTCTGGCTTCTCCCGAATCCCTAGGTTTTTCACAGAGCCCCTCCTCTCATCCTTACCTTTACTCCACCACTGTCTTCATTGCTATTACTTCATCAATGTGCCTTCCCCAGTAGATAGTGAGCGCCTTGAAGATAGGGAATCTGTATGAGTCACTACCTGTACCCTCGTCACATAGTAGGCACTCAATAAGTGTTGCTGAATAAATTGATTCTTCCTAAATCTTAAAATACTGAATCTGCTTACAGAACCAAAAAATATGTATAATGAGATTTTTTTCTTCTCTCTTTTTCTGTTGGTTCACCCCCAAAATGGCCGCTACGGCCGGCACACTGCGCCAATTCGAAGCCAGGAGCCAGGTGCTTCCTCCTGGTCTCCCATGTGGGTGCAGGGGCCAAGCACTTGGGCCATCCTCCACTGCCTTCCTGGGCCACAGCAGAGAGCTGGACTGGAAGAGGAGCAACTGGGACAGAATCCGGCGCCCCAACCAGGGGTGCCAGCGCCGCAGGCGAAGGATTAGCCAAATGAGCCACAGCACCGGCCAAATGTTTTAAGCCAACACATTCAGAAAACCGGTACGTCAGATGTTGTCATCACAATAACTACAAAAAAGAATCACATGCTCACATGCAAACAAGGCATTGCTAGCCTTCTAAGAAGGATACAAAAGGTTCAAAAAATTAGGTATTCAAATGAGACTTTGTTCAAAGTAACCTCTGTTGAATGTGTGCACAGAGGTCATATCAGTTCTGTCTGATCTTGTATTCTTTCTGTTAGAACAAGCTGCCTCTCATAGAATAGTCTGTGAGTTTTACCAAAGGCTTCCTTGCAAAACTGAGTATAGAAATAAGTGTTTGTTGTAAACATGAATGTATTTATTCTGTTACCAAGCGAAAGCTATAGACATCTGCCATAAAGCACAATGGTTGCAAGTAGAGTCTGTGAGGCTGCCCATCCTGCGTTTCAGTCCAGGCTCTGGCACCTGGGGGCTGGATGACCTCCACTGCTGTGCTCTGGGTCTCACTCTTTGAAAATTGAAGATAGCATGAAATAGGAGTCTGCAGGATCTCACAGCTGGCACACCTGCATGCGACAGTCTGATTCAGTACTTCTGGTGGGGGGGAGGAGTCATGAGGATAATATGAGTCAACGAACACAAAATCCTTAGCCCAGTGCTTACCATGAGGGCACTTCCAAAAGTTCACAGAAACTGGAATTAAATTTGGTTTAGGGACAAAACATCTTTTGAAGCCCTTGAGTAGTTTTCTCACAATATGTGTACTCTATTAATTTGCTGAAGACTCCTTGTGTGCTGGCTATTGTGCTTGCCATTCTTCCTCATACTGTTGTTTTCAGCACCGTACAACACAGCATCCCGACTCGGGTAGCTGACTGTGAACATCAGTGAGTACTGAAGGCCAGAAGGGAACCCAGGAAAGGAGTGCTCACAAAGCCAGTGCACTTCACTCAGTGGCAGTAACTACGGATTTCTGGCAGAATAATAGTTGGGATTCTTGTCTTTGGCAATAATTCTGGTGTACATAAGACAATAAAGCAGAGCTCTTCCACAGAACAGACAGCCATCAGCAGTCAAGAATAAGAGGGAAGAGTGAAAGGAATGACTGAGGAAGTAATGAGCACACAGAGGGTAGCTGCAGGCTCACAAGCCGGGACACCACAGCGGTGCCAGCACCCCACTACTGAGAGTGACAAACCCTGAGAAAACGGGGCACACCCCTCCACCCTGTTTACTCACATAGAGCTAGTCTATGAAAATATTTCTATTGCGACCGATTACAATTCTCAAGATAGTATTATAAAAAGTAGGCTTAATTTTTATCTGGAAAATTCATTTATTTTTTTCAATTGCAAAATATTTTTGAGAAAAAAATCATTAGGAAACAAACCTGATCATTATTAGTAATAAGTCATCGGTTTGGCTGTTCTCAAATATCCAATATTCCAATATCCAAATATTCTTACTAAAAATATGTTCATTTATTTATTTTTTATTTGGAAGGTGGAACAACATAGAGAAAGAGATCTTCCATCCACTGGCTTACTCCTTGGCCAGGAGTGCTGAGCCAGGCAAAAGCTGGGAGCCAGGAACTCCAACCTGAATACTTAAGCCATCATCTGCTTCCTTCCATGGCAAGCATTAGCTGGAAGCTAGCTTGTAAACTGAAATGGATCTTGAAACCAGGCATTCTGATAAGGGTTGCAGGTAGCCCCAAGTGGTGGCTTAACCCACTGTGCCACAATGCCTACATCTATTATGAGCATACTTAAAGAGACTGTGGGCCTCGGTGGCAGATGACTTGGTAACTCCATTTTATTTTTGACATTTGCATTTATATATACTTGACATTTACTCTTCCTATGCTCAATCTTAATGGGAATTGTGTGACTCATCTTAAAGGTATTTGTAAGAATATGGAATTCCTTAATATTTTCAGAGAAAAATGTTCACTTTTAAGAGCCATGTACTAAATTATACCAACCATTTAGACCAAGGACAATTCATTGAGAAAAGCCATTGTCTTGGAAGGCAAATGCTTTTGTTGGAATTATCAAGCCCATCATGGACAGAGGTTTTTGTTGTTTTTTTTTAAACTTTTATTTAATGAATATAAATTTCCAAAGTACAGCTTATGGATTACAATGGCTTCCCCCCCCATAATGTCCCTCCCACCCCCAACCCTCCCCTTTCCCACTCCCTCTCCCCTTCCATTCACATCAAGATTCATTTTTGATTCTCTTTATATACAGAAGATCAGTTTAGCATACATTAAGTAAAGATTTCAACAGTTTGCTCCCACACAGAAACATAAAGTGAAAAATACTGTTTGAGTACTCGTTATAGCATTAAATCTCAATGTACAGCACACTAAGGACAGAGGTTTGATATGATATGGTAGAGTAGTTTAATCATGGATAGTTATTCTGTGTAATTTGTAAGGTTGTTTCCAGTCTTGACATGACCCTTCCAAGTGTTATAGGCTGAAGTTGTCAAAATGTTTATAAGTGAAAAAATATTCAAATATTCCTATGAGCTCATGTTTCATTGTTTATGATGTGTGCCCACTAGAACATTCTGCACCAATGAGACTGCTCTCTGTCTGTGCAGTCCAATATGGCAGCCACCAGCCACAGGTGGCTCTGGAGCCCTGGAGCTCTGGCTAGTATAACCCAGGAGCCCAACATCTGCAGTTCCTCATTGGTGTGAGACTACAGGCTCTCTCACTGGAGAGCATAGGTCTATCTTCACTTTTTAAAAGCTCTGATCTCCACCTGATTATTCATTTTGTGCATTTAAAACATTATATTTAAAATAGACGTAGACTTAGTATGACCCAATGGCTCTGGAGGAAGCCTGAGAGAGTAGAATTCTCCACAGACCTCAGGGGAAATTCAGTTTCATTCTGACCCTAGAACTAGCACAGTGGCCGGCACACAGTACCCCTCAATGAGTAGTAGACAAGTTTTCTTGGAATTCCTTGAATCTCTTAATTCAAAGTCAAACATTCAATTCACTCAATGCCATAGGCTTATTTTAAAGACAGTACTGGTTTCTTATTTCATTTTCACTGTGTTAGAAGTCCAAGGATAAGAAAAGTTCAAGAACTTCATGAACCAGCTCAGCACATGAACTCAGAGATTAGTCAACAACTTAAACAAACAAGGCTGGCCAGCTGGTCCCTGCTTTATTTGACCACAGTCTGGGGCAAGGACACAAGACACTGAGGACAGGAATTATGAGTGTTTCTCTCTCCTCAACACCCATCCCCCTCTTTTTCAATCCAGCAGTTTGACCTGCAAAACTCTGCCCTGGATGACAAGGCAGTTGGCCCTGGGGACCACTCCAATCACTCCACAACTGTGCTCTGCTCAAAAAGCTCTCGCTCCCAGAGGACCCAAGTGAGCCCTAATCAGGCAGGCCTCCATCCCAGCAAGGTGCAGTCCATCTCCCTGCATCCAGATCCTCCTTTTAGTCTAAATGAGCTTCCCTACCACAGACATGCAGCCAAGGCGGATGGCAAGAAGAATATAGATGGAGGCTGCCATTGTGGGATAGTGGGTTAAACTGCTGCCTGCAATGCTAGCATCCCATATGAGTGATGGTATGAGGCTCAGACACTCCACTTGTGATCCGGATCCCTGCCAAGAGACTGGGAAAACAGTGGAAGATGTCCCAAGTACTTAGGTCCCTGCCACCCACATGGGAGATCCACAAGGCGTTCCAGTTTTCTGGCCCTGTCACAGCTGCTGTGGCCACTTGGGGAGTGAACCAGAGGACAAAAGACCTCTCTCTTTCTCTTCCTCTCCTCTTCCCTGTAACTCTGCCTTTTCAATAATTAAATAAATCCTTTTTAACAATACAGATACATGGGCCCTTGCTTTGTCCTTGTTCAATACCCAAGAGAGGCAGTTTTTGCAACAGCAAGAAGAGAGAAAAGTTTAGCCAAATAAACATGATCAGGATACACTATAATTAATGGGCTCCACCACACAGCCAAACTGCCCAGTTTCATCATTTCAGACCATTTGGATTCACCACCAAGCTTTCCTCTTTCTACAAGTAGCCATGGGGGAAGAGAACAGTCTTGTCTAGGCTGGGATTGAGTAGGTGGCTCATCCTGCACCTGTCATAAGAATGATGTTTGGCACACAATGTTTTCCCACTCGTTTTCTCCATCTATCTCCCACTAATAAACAGGTTGAAAAGATATACAGACACTAAAGATTGTGGAATCTTCCCACACCAGTTTACCACAGTCAGACATAAATGCATGGCAGGTGTTTGGCACAGTGAGACGCTGCTTAGGAGGCCTACGTCCCATATCAGAGTGTCTGGGTTTAAGTCATGGCTCTATTTCTGATTCTAGCTTCCTGCTAGTGTGCTCCCTGGGAAGCATCAAGTGACGGCTCATGTAGCTGCGTCCCTGCCACCCATGTGGGAGACCCAGATTGAGTTCTAGGCTCCTGGCTTCAGTTTGGCCCAACCTCAGCTGCTGTGAGCATTTGTGGGGGAATCAGCAGATGAAAGATCTCTCCTCTCTTCCTCCCTCTCTCCCTTCCTCCCTCTCTCTTTCTCTCCCCTTCAAGTAAAATGAGAATATTCAATAAAAAAGAATAGAAATGAACTGTGAATTGTGTCCCTCTCAAAATTCTTATGTTGAAATCCTAACCCACAGTGTCTCAGAATGTGACTATGTTTGGAGACATAGTCTTTAGAGAATTAAATTAAAATTAGATCATTAGGTTGGACCCTAATCTGAGGACATTTCGGATACTGATACACATTCATGTAAGAACACAGATGCGTGTCCTCACAGGAAGAGTACATTGGATGTGGACAGGTACAGAGGAAAGACAATGTGAAGACATAGAAGACAGTAATCTTCAAGCCAAGAAGAGCTGCCTAGAACAGATCCTTCCCCCATGACTCTCAGAATAGAACAACCCTGCCAACCTCCATCCTGGACTTCTGATCATCAGAATGGAGAAAATAAATGCCTGTTGTTTAAGCTACCAGCTCGAGCAAACGAACCCAGGCTTTTTCCAGTTCCATCTTTAGAGCCCTGCACTCTGGGTAGGGATAAGAGCTCTTTGCCCAGAATTCTTCATTATCTTCAACAGGTCCTCCTCTGCCCCAGGCTCCAGCTACTTTTCCTCCCCTTCAACCAAAATGTAGCAAATATGTTGGAGTGTATTCACATGATAACTCTCTCCCTTTGCTTCCACCTCCCCATTGCCCAGAATGAATTCATCTCTATCGCCCAGGAAACACCTCCAGGTCCCAGCCAGCTTCTGGGGAGGCCAGGGAATCTCAGTGTTTCCCAGAGTCCAATCAATTCTTCCAAGCTTGACCCTAGGAAACCCAGACTCTGTGGAAGAAGCTCTTACCAAACACTTCTGATCCAAATCGTATTTTTTTAAAGATTTATTTATTTGTTTAAAAGTCAAGAGTTACAGAGAGAGAGAGAGAGCGCACTTCCATCCACTGGTTCACCACCCAGATGGCCGCAATGGCCAGGACTGAGCCAGGTTGCAGCCAGGAGCTTCATCCAGATGTATCAGTGGGTGGCAGGGGGCCAAACTCTTGGGCCATCCTTTGCTGCTTTTCCCAGGCCATTATCAGGGAGTTGGATCAGAAGCTTTATATGCTAAGCCACAACACCTGCCCCTCCAAATAGTAGTTGGTCACATTCTGTGGGAATAAGATATCTGCTCCATGAAATGTCTTCTTCTGTGAACCACCACCCAAAAGTCAAAATTCTCAATACAATGAATAGTATAATACCTTTCACTGTGCTTGAAAGTTGTCTGTATTTGAATGCCTTTCACAAAGTGTGGCTCCTGTTACTCTTTAGAATTGCCATATTATTATCAGTATATTAGGCAGTTTGCCAGATTTTGAGAACCCTAAAGACCACTGCACAACCCTGAAGAAATCTCCTGCCCTGCTGGTGCTGGTCCCGATCTGGAGCTACATCCCTAAGAGAACAGGACGTCAGGGATTAAGAGCAGGGGCCACAGTCAAGAAAATATTTCTCCTAAGCTATTTCTGGCTTTGTGATCTGATGCTGTCATTTAATCCATCAGTATGGCTTATGCGCTCAGCACTGTACAGGGTAGAGAAAGCTATGGGAGATGCAGATCAACTTCAACCTTCAGCGGCTCCACCAATTATAAAGGGGATTAGATTGAAAGTGGACTTGGGAGGAGGAAGGTGGTGAAAAACAGGGAACTTATTCAAAGAGGAAATTATTGCAAATACCCTGGGATAAGTATTTGGGGCAGCTCATTAGTAAAGAACTAGCAAAAAAAAAAAAAATATGGCCAACCAATACCATGGCCTGTTTCCTGCCACAACACTGAACCATCCTTGTTTTGTCTCCATAATGTAAAAGATTTTTAGAACATGAGAATTATTCATGGGTCCACAGTGTCTCATTCCTAAAATCTGTTTACCATTCAGGGAGAAAGTTAACTTCCTTTCCCCATAGTGCTCAAGTAGGAAACAGCCACACATTGTACCTGAGGAGCTCATTTTAAATATTGTTGAAATTGGGGCTGGCACTGTGGTGTTGGCCCTGTGGTGTAGTAGGCTAAGCTTCTATCTGTGGCACCAGCATCCCACATGGATGGTTGTTTGAGTCCAGGCTGCTCCACTTCTGATCCAGCTCTCTGCTTATGGTCTGGGAAAGCAGTAGAAGATGGCCCAAATACTTTGGCCCCTGCACCCACATAGGAAGACCCGGAGGAAGCTCCTGGCTTTGGATCGGCCCAGTTCTGGACGTTGTAGCCATTTGGGGAGTGAACTGCCAGATGGAAGACCTTTCTCTCTGTCTCTGCCCCTCTCTGTGTCTAACTCTTCCTTTCAAATAAATAAACTTTACAAATTTTTTTGAAATTATTAATTTATTTATTTTCATTTTATTTGAAAGGAAGAGAGACAGAGACAGAAAGACAAAGAGCTCCCATCCCCTGGTTCATTCCCCAGTTGTCTACAACAGCCAGGGCTGAGCCAACTGAAGCCAGGAGCCTAAATCTCAATCTAAGTAGCAGAGAGTCAGAGATCCAAGTTCCCGAGCCATCATCTACTGCCTCCCAAGATGTCCAGTAGCTGGAAGCTGGATCAGAGGTGGAGAAACCAAGACTCGAGCCACGCACTCTGTGATGTGGGCGTCTCAGGCAGCGTATTAACTGCTATGCCAAATGCCCAATCCTCACTGCAAATATTTAAAAAACATTTTCCAGGAATTAGAGCCAGCTCCATAACACTATGATTTAATTTTTTATTTACTATAACATTATGTTTAATATAAATTTAACTTAATATAAAGTTAATTTGTAAAATATGAAGACACATTTTTATTCATAGTCATTTAACGGTAAAAATCAATGTAAGTAATTTAGCATATGAATATCAATATTTACTTTTTAGAACTAGAATCATTATAGGTAAAAGTTTGACTCTCTTTTTTTCTGGCTTTCATGCTTATTTTAATATCCACATCTATTTGATCACATTAAGAGTAAATCATGGGGCCCACACTGTGGTATAGTGGGTAAAGCTGCCGCCTACAGTGCCAGCATCCCATATGGGTGCTGGTTCAAGTCCCGGCTGCTCTGCTTCCAATCCAGCTCTCTGCTACAGCCTGGGAAAGCAGCAGAAGATGGCCCAAATCCTTGGGCCCCTGCACCTGCATGGGAGACTTGGAAGAAGCTCCTGGCTCCTGGCTTCAGATTGGCACAGCTCCAGCTGTTGTGGCCTTCTGGGGAATGAACCAATGGATGGAAGATCTCTCTCTCTCTCTCTCTCTCTCCCTCTCACTCTCCCTCTCCTTCTCTCTCTGGTAGCTCTGACTTTCAAATAAATAAATAAATCTTTTTAAAAAAAGAATAAATCAGCCGGCGCCGCGGCTCACTAGGCTAATCCTCCACCTGCGGCACTGGCACACCAGGTTCTAGTCCCGGTTGGGGCGCCGGATTCTGTCCTGGTTGCTCCTCTTCCAGGCCAGCTCTCTGCTGTGGCCAGGGAGTGCAGTGGAGGATGGCCCAAGTCCTTGGGCCCTGCACCCACATGGGAGACCAGGAGAAGCACCTGGCTCCTGGCTTCAGATCAGCATGGTGCACCGGCCACAGCGGCCATTGGGGGGTGAACCAACGGAAAAAGAAGACCTTTCTCTCTGTCTCTCTCACTGTCCACTCTGCTTGCCAAAAAAAAAAAAAAAAAAAAAAAAAAAAAAAAGAATAAATCACTACCACATCTATTTGATCTCATTAAGGATAAATCACTAATCTTTTGATTCTAAGTAACAAATTATTTGCACTCCAGATAACCTCATCTTATCTCTAAAACCTACTCAGTCACTTTAGCTGCTGGGGTTAGGATCAAAGGAAGCAAGAATCAGGATATCAGAGATGAGGCAAGTATTAAAAATACCACTTTTTATCCAACTTTGAGATTCAGTAGTTTTCTCTTTAGGGACAGAAAGTATCTGCAGTCACAAAACAGCTACAACAAAATGTCCTACTTTCCATGCTAATGGCTGTGTCCCGTTACTTACTCAGCCATAGCCTACTGGGGGATATTAAGATCATTTCCAACTCCTGGCTCTCATATGCAATAATGTGATGAACATTACTGGGTATGGAGCTTTCTCCGATTTCCATATTTGATCCTGAGTCTATTTTCTGCAAGAATTACCAGATGACAAGGTAATATGTCCAGGTCTTTGTTTCACATGTTATACTATAATTTCTACTTGTGTCACCGACACTGTCTTCTAAATGGCATAAGCTTTCAAAATGTGGTTATCTTTACTTAACATACACTAAATTGATCTTCTGTATATAAAGATAATTGAAAATTAATTGTGATGTGAAGGGGAAGGGGAGAGGGAGTGGGAGAGGGGATCGTTGTGGATGGGAGGGAAGACACGGGGGGGGGGGGGGAGGAGGCTATTGTGGTCCATAAGCTGTACTTTGGAAATTTATGCTCATTAAATAAATTAAAAAAAAAAACCTGATGAGAGAAATTAAACAGAAAAAAAAATAAATGGCATAAGCTTTCATAATTGCATAATGTGCCATTCTCCTTCTTGCCAGACCCAATCACTTCAGCGTCTGAAAACATGAGGTTTCTCTCCAAGAATGGATGAGAGTATGGCCTCTCCGGGAACACAGTCGATCTTGCATGGAGAAGCCCATGCACTGCAAGACTCTTCAAACAATGTGGAAGAACCTTTGGAGTCCGTTGTGTCAGGAAACCACAAACATCCTGCACCTGATGATCCTGCACCTTGGGTACCCCAAGGCCTTGGGGGTGGCTGTCTTTGCTTTAGTGATTTAAAAGGGAAAGCAGATGCAATGATTATATGGACCATACATAAAATCAGCATGTTTATTTGGTCCAGCACAAATATACTTAGGGAAACAACAGGACCTACTGTATGTTATGACCACCACAATCGATATGTATTTAATCTACTTCTAGACATTTATATATTCAACAAAGAAAAAAGCACTAAGAGACTGGTAGATGCCAGGCACTGTGGTGGATATGGAGTGTACAGTGGCAAACAGCATAGACAGTGCCTCTGCCCACGTGGAGTTCAGTGTGTGTGGGTGAGTACACTTAAGAAGTACCATGATGAAGTCAGATGGGGCAGGCTTCCCGCCCAGCTGGGACAGCCTGTGGATGACACAGTCCAATCTGACCTTTCTATCAGCCACCCAACCAGCCCCACTCCTATGCCCTCCCACACCTTCAGAGAAGTCTCTGTGGGTTGATCTTGTTTCTCTCCACTACACGGGGAAGAGCTGCTGCAGAGAGCAATCCAAGAGACAAAGCACTGGGTTTCACTGAAATACCAAATCTAGAAACAGGAGAGGAGATGGCCCCACCTGACCCCTTCCACACCCTGCGTTTGATGCTTCCATGAAGGTAGACGGTAAACAGGAAAGCTCACCACAACCCTGATGGTGACCTACTATCTTTGAGGCCAGACTGGCAAGTTTCCTACACAAATAAAACCTTGCTGTGTGTCTGGGGCAGGTTTTATGTGCAGAGCGACTGACCAAAATCCTTAGGCTCTAGTGGGAGCCCTGACCTTCACAGAGCTCCCCACGACTCTGGGTCATCCTGGTGTGTCTGCTCACACTGCTGGTCTGTCCAGCGGTGTGTGCCATCTGTTCCTTCACTTGTCTGTCTGTCAGTTAATCTTCTCTCCAGATCTTTAGCAATTCAATAATAAACACCAGAAACCCAACTCCACTCAAAACATACACAAACACACTGTAACCTTGCTTAACAGCATTGAAGCCAAGGAAGTGGGGCTGGGGGAAACAGGGTGTTGGTGGGTGTTCCCAGTTCCTATGGTCACAGCCTTAGCCACAGCCTTAAAACACATGGTATCGGGTTCTCAGCTAGCCCCCTCGGCGGAGAGCACTGGGAGTTTCTGACCTCCTTTGGGGTTAAGGCTGCTGGTCTCAGTCTGTGCGTAAGCGAGTGGTCACCAGCCTTACTTGCAAAGGGAAGTGGTCAGAAAACACACTGTGTCCTGGTGAGATTGATAACTTGGAAGATCTCTTGGAGGAAGGCCAGGAAATAACAGCAAGGTTGTATGTGAAACTAAATATATATCCATCACTAGTGTATTGGCTCATGATTTCCAACAAGCTCGGAAAAGGGAATAAAAAGGTGAGCCTAGGGAAGGGAGTCTGAGATGGATTTTATCACAAAGCCAGTAGCATCCTCTGCCATTTCTTCTCTTTGTGAAGACAACAGCTTGTAGGAGGAGTAGCTCCCGTGAAGCCCAACAGCTAGGTCCTGGGTACTGATTGGACAACACACTTGATATATACATCGGCTTGTTGGTTTACCATAACAGTCTTACAAAATAGTTCTCTGTCCCCCTTTTACAGATGATGGGACTAAAATCCAGAAAGGCAAATGGACCCAGTGTCCCTAAGTTCTAGTAAATACAATAGTCAGGACTTGTCCCCAGATAAGTGGCTCCAGGTTCCATACACGTGGACAGTTACATTCTGCAGCCATACAGGGCTGAATAATTTCCATCAAGTTCAGTCCCAAGGAAAAAGGACATAAGTTTCAGTGCATCCTGCTAATACAGCTGTTGCTATCAAGATCAAGGTTAAGAGTGGTTTTAAGTTGGGCGGTTAGACTCAAGAGGTCTGCAAGCTATGAAGCGTATTTCTTTCCTGCTCCTTCATATTTCTTAAGATGAAAGCAATTTAGAGAAATGCAATATACTCTGACCATATGCAGCTTTCAATCTGATATCAAATATTGTTTCCTTTTGGGGCCACCATGCCATCAGAGTTGTCATTCCGTTACCTGACCTAAGGTGAAGGAATTATTGCCAGCCTATGCTGTAATATCACTCCTGGAATTCAAAGTAGTTAAATCTAGAAACAGAATAAAATCTTCTGAGCTGGTAGACAATGAAATTGAGACCACAAAGCACACTTGATGACCATATGCCCACACTTTGTCCTCCAGGAAAAACATGAGAAAGAGTTACTCTGCTTTTAGGAGCTGGCTCTGCTTTAGAAAAAAAAAAATGAAAGCTAAAGGCTGGGCTCTCAGCCTTGTCCCTGAAACCTGTTTGGAAATTTTCACTAGGCAACCTGGAGACTGAATTAAGTCCAGCAAAACCTTATTGGCTATCTACCATATGAAGACCATGCTAAATGTTGTGTAGGACACAAAAATTGAAAAGACAAAGGCTCTGCCTTCCAAGGACTCATGGGGACCACAGAGTCATAATCATTTCTATTAGAAGACAAACTGGGAACAGGTCCTGGGACTTTGAATTAGAAGGAAAAAATGGGGCACCAGATTCTTTCCCGGTTGCCCCTCTTCCAGGCCAGCTCTCTGCTGTGGCCCAGGAAGGCAGTGGAGGATGGCCCAAGTGCTTGGGCCCTGCACCCCATGGGAGATCAGGAGAAGCACCTGGCTCCTGCCTTCGGATGGCCATTGGAGGGTGAACCAACGGCAAAAAGGAAGACCTTTCTCTCTGTCTCTCTCTCTCACTATCCACTCTGCCTGTTAAAAAAAAAAAAAAAAAAAAAAAAAAACAAAGAAGAAGAAGGAAAAAACTCAGTTGAAGAGATGGGAGAATGTCTTTGGGGAATGTGATGTTTAAATTGGACTTTGTAAGCTGAGTAGGATGTCAACAGGTGAATAAAGAAAAGGAAGGAAGTTTAAGGCCAACAAAACCTCTAGAGCTAGACCCAGGTATCAGAGAGCATGGTGTATCCCAGTCTTAATGGCTGAGTCAGCCAGGGATGGGTCTGAGTGTGTGCACACTAGTCCATGAATACATGTGGAGAGAAAAGGCTTGGATATTCTAGCAAAGACAGAAGGCATAGGCCAGGGAAATGCTGTATAAGGTCCTGAATGGTAGGAAAAGGATTTTTTCTTTTATTCTGCATTGTCACAGAAGTGCATGACTGGGGTGAGCCTTTGGCACAAGAATGATGAATGCTGTTTGCAACACCCACATCCCATATCAGAGTGCTTGAGTTCGAGTCTTGGCTCCACTTCTGATTCTACCTTCCTGCTAATGTGCACCATGGGAGGCAGCAGGTGATGCCTCAAGTATTTGAGTTCCTGCCACACCCATTTTTTTAATTAATTAATTTATTTGAAAGTCAGAGTTACACATAGAAAGAGATGCAGAGAGAGAGAGAGAGAGAGAGAGAGAGAGAGAGAGAGAGGTCTTCCACACACTGGTTCACTCCCCAGTTGGCCACAATGGCCGGAGCTGCCACACCCATTAAAGACCCAGGTGGAAGTACAGACTTTAGTCTGGTCCAGTCTCCACCATTATGGGCATTTGGGGAATGAACCAGTAAATGGAAGATCTCTATCTATATGTCTTTGTCTATATCTCTCTTTCTCTGCCTTTCAATAATTTTTTTAAAGGAGGTAGATAGTCATTCAAATTTCTGAGCATTGAATGACATGATCAGGAATGTAATTTAACGTGAGTCTTTGGGAAAGTCTTTGGGAGGGAAACCCTAATCACAGGTCATGGTGTCCCTAATCAGACCCAGAAGAGGATCTGGATAATAGTGTTACTGAAATTTGTTTCTGATGCTGACTGTTTGGCTCCAGTGGAGGGCTTCAGACTGGACAAATGAATAGAGTCATTTTGGCCTTTCCTTCTCCCTGGGGAATAATGACAAAATAACCAAATTTTTTCCAAACATTATGGCAGGCAAACAGTTACTGTGCAATATTAACACAAGCCCCTCACTGAAGAGCTTACCCCTTTTCATGGAGCATGGAGCCTAGGAAGACATTCCATCGGAGTCAGCAGGGAATAGAGTACTACTGAATGGAACCCAGGTTCCAGACAGCTCCCAAGGGCTGCATATCCTATTATCTGGGTGATTCCTGGCAAATGGCATAACCTTGATGAATTCAGTTTGTTAGGGCTGCTGAGCAAAGTGCCACAGACTGGGTGATTTACACAATAGAAATGTATTCTCTCACAGTTTTGGAGGCCAGAAGCCCAAGATCAAGGTGCTGACAGGGCCAATTCTTTCCGTGGACTGTAAGGGAAGGGTCTGCTCCCGTTCCAGTCCTCTCTCCTTGGCTTGGAGACGCTGTCTTCATGTGCCTATGGCATTCTCTCTGCTGTTATCTCTACGTCCAAATTTCCCTTTCTTAAAAGGACATGAGTTTACTAAATTAAGAAACACCCCAGTGACTTCATTTTAACTAAATTATCTCTGTAAAGGCCCTATCTGCAAATACAGTTACATTCTGAGCTACTGGGAGTTAGGGCTTCAGCACATGCACTTTGGGGGTGGGAGGGACACAGCTCAACACATAACCTTTCATTTTCTTATTTTTGAGATGATACTGGAATTCTTACAGCCTGTTGTGTGCGTGTGTGATGACAAATCTGGTTGATTGAATTACTTACAAGTGTGCTCGGTGCGCAGTAAGCATTCAGAGGAGTGTAGAATGTTCTCCATCCCTGTCCCTCTGACAACTCAGGCCTTACTCCTGAAGGAAAGGCAAATCTGATTGACAAGTAAGCAAACCATCAACATCCCATCACAGTTCCCACTGAAAGTGGTCAGCATGGCTCTTAACTCACCTTGCATAGCTCTGAATGTATGTATACTTCACTGACCAACCTTACCCACTGTAAATGAAAAGAAGGAAGCAGGCAATGCTACTCTACTTTTTTTCTTAGAAAGCATAAGTTTCACTGCACCTTTCAATGCAGATTGACAGGGGCTGGCACTGCGGCACAAGGCCAGCATCCCATATGGGCGCCAGTTCAAGTCTCACCTGCTCCACTTCCGATCCAGCTCCCTGGTAATGTGCCTGGGAAAGCAGCAGAAGATGGGCCTAGAGCTTGGGCCTCTGCGCCCATGTGGGAGACCTGGAAGAAGCCCCTGATTCCTGGCTCCTGGCTTCAGCCCGGCCAAGCCTTGGCCATTATGGCCATTTGAGGAGTGAACCAGCAGATGGAAGATTCTCTCTCTGTCTCTCTCCCTGTCTCTCCCTGTAACTCTGCCTTTCAAATAAATAAATAAAAATCATTTTTAAAAAAATGCAGACTGACAGCAGCCTGATTGATGAGCTTGGACACCAAGGTCCATTAACTTTGCAGCGTCCTGGCCCACGCTGCCTTAGCATCCCCAGTGCTGGCCAGGAGAAGCCAGAACAGCCCTGGGAAACAGGCTGTGTTTAACTGCCAGTGCTGTGTCAGCAGCAAGTGTGCAAGGATGGTTATTTGTGGGAGGCACCAAAGAGTGGCTATTATTTTAAAAGAAATTCTCATAGAAAGAATGTCAGATTTAAAATAAATAAATGGGCTCATGGAAGCTGAATAAACTGTAACGTAAGTGAAATGCTGAGCATTAGACCGTATCCATCCACCACTCGTGAAAACAGCTGCCACAAGTACTGAGCTTTCGGTTCCTTCAGAATCCACATGATAATTGATTGGAATAAAACAGAATGCTTCCAAAAATATTCATTCATACCACTGATCATGCTTAGTTTATAAAATCTGAAATGTAAGGTGAAATGGAATTTGATGTAAGAGAAAATGGGAATTGAACTGCAAGTTGCACATACATGTTTTGTTATGTTTTCCACATTGTAACATCCTTGAAACCAGTATATATACAAAACTGATGAGATGGGAAGCACTGGGTCACAGTTTAATTAGTCACATTTTTCCTTTCTTCATGGTATATAAAATACTTCTGTAGCTAAAAATCAATAGTGACACCAATTCAAAGAAATATGAAAGCAACTCTAAACTTATTTGAGTCTCCTCTGGGGATAGAAAAGTGGCTTGCTTCATCCTCTTTATAGTCCTCTTCTAGTCCATATGTGGCAAACATTACAACATCCTCAAGCTGAAAGTGTAGGAAGGAATGTCCACGAAGAGAGAGTGTTCTATCCCAAGTCCTACAGCAAATTGCCTGTGAGTGATTCAGATGCAAAAGGAGTGTGTGTGTGTGTGTGTGGGGGGGGGGGGGTCCTATTACATCATTCTGACCAAAAAAAAAGTGGGACTGTAAGAGAGTAGCCACGGAACTGCTCATCTGTGTATGTGCCGTGTGCATGTGAGTATAGCTGTAACACCATGACACAGCCTGGGAGTAGAAAATGAAGGAAGCTGAAGCAATAGAAGCAGGAAGCAGTAGATACAAGAAGCCTGAGAAGCAAGGCAGTTTGTGAGCCCTGAGTCTCAGAGGAGCATAAGAACCCAGGCTTTCAACAGTGCAAGACAATTCACTGTCCCTACCTAGATTGTCAGCCTCATAACCAAAACTTAGCTTCACAACGGGGACCAGCCCGAGTATTCTCAGTTCCTTACACGCTGAAAGGTTGGGCACCCAACTTGTACTTAACCAACAGTTCCTTCTATTTTTTAATGTTTATTTATTTATTTATTTTTGAAAGACGAAACAACAGGAGAAGGGGGTGGGGGAGAGGGAGAGAGACAAAGAAAGACTGATCTTACATTTGGTTCACTCCTCAAATGCCCACAGAAGCCAGAGCTGGACCAGACTAAAGCCAAGAGCCTGGAACTCTATCCAGGTCTTCCACGTGGAAGGCAGAGATCCAAGTACTTGAGCCATCAACTGCTGCCTCCCAGGATGAGCATTAGCAGGAAACAGAGTAGTGGGGGCACGACTTCTTTACTTAAGGAAGAATTAATAATATATTCCTGTTGTGAGGTCTACCATATACTAGCAGGAAAGGAAAAAACAAAAATGGATAAAATTTCGTCACCAAGCTCCAGGAAAACTCTTCTAGCAGAACTAAGGCCTCCAGTGTCATAGAAGACCAAAAGAAAAATTTTAAGTCATTGGAGAACTGATCATTCTTCTAAGTTCTGTTGCTTCCTTTCAGTGAGGGACTTTTGAATCTTAAATATTTCTCCAGAAGTAACTCCATGCCAAAGTTATTTTAGACTCTAGTATTTTCAGGAAAACAGTTTTTGTCCCTGTGTGATCTTATTTAAGGACAAAAAGGAAGCAAGGGGATGGGTGTTTGGCGATTAGGACACAGGTTAAGACCCCTAACTCCCATATTAGAGTACCTGGGTTATTTACCTACTTCTCCTCATGGCTCCAGAATGCTATGAATGTGCACCCTAAAAGGCAGTGGTGATGGCCCAAGTAATTTCATCCCTGCCACCCACATGGGACCTGGATTATATTAATTCCCCCTCTCCAACACTCTTTTGGTCTGGCCCAGCCCAACTGTTGCAGGCATTTGGGGAGTGAACCAGTAGATGAGAGCCTACTCTGTTTCTCTTCATCTCTCTTTCAAATAAACTTTTTACAGAAGGAAGCAAGGATATTTTAAAGGTTTATTTATTTATTTGAAAGGCAGAGTGATGACAGAAAGAGAGAGAGAGAGAGGGAGAGAGAGAGAGAGATCCATTGATTTATTCCTCAAGTACCTACAACAGTTGTCATGGACCAGGGCAAAGCCAAGAGACTGGAGCTTCTTCCAGGTCTCCCACATAGGTGGTCAGGACTCAAGTACTTGAGTCATCATTTGCTGCTTTCCAAGAGCATTAGCAGGGAGCTAGAATGAAATGGAGTAGCCAGGACTTGAACCAGCTCTCCAATACAGAATGCAGGCATCACAAGCAGCAGCTTAACCCACTGCATCACAATACTGGCCCCACAAGGATTTTAAGTCAGAAAAAGTTGATTTGATTGGCCATACCATGCAAGGGAATTCAAAATTTGTGTTATATCTTCTTCAACTATGAATAATAGAAATAATAGTAATTGTTGAAGAGGTGTCTTAAAGACAGCCTACCTCCATGTTGTAGTTGTCTACTTGCTACACACACAGGACATTAAGAGATCATTGCTGGGAACATTAGAACATCCAATTAGAACACCAAGCACTTTGTTAGGCTCTAAGAATACGGTGTTGAACAAAGCAGATGCAATACCACATTCATAGAATTTAAGCTCATTATCAGGACAGCAACCAAATCCTTCCTCTAACTCTTCCATGAATTTTCTCTTGAGCATTTCTGCTTGCATTTGCAAAGGATTCCAGAGCATGGCCGCAGGTGCTTACGCTGGAAATCCTAGTAAAACAGAATTTCCAATGGAGAAGAACATTTCTCATATCTCTGCCTGGAGCCTTGAATTTCTGCTTTGCCTCCCACAAGTATCATGGAGATGCAATATCAGATATGAAAAATGTCTTATAACCTACAAAGATCTGTGATGAATTCTAGTAGTTATTCCTGCATTATGATTATTAGCTCTACATTCTCGGCACTGTCTTGTCAAGATTGGAAGAGTGCATGGCTTCATTATTCCCTGGTGGATAGCACTTTCTGGAGCTTTTGCCAGGAAATAAATAGTGAATTTCAAAGCCTGCAGGGACTGAGATGGAAGAAAGACAAAATGGAAACGGGGAGAGTTTGTTGCAAGTGGAACTGTCTGAGGAAATAGGCTGAAGTTGAATGTGATTTGTGAGGTCTTGAATCAGTAGCAATCTATTGAGTAACACACATTTTTACTAACACATTTACACCCTGTAAATTCCATGTATTGTCTTCAGAAAAGTGATTGCAAGCAGGAGGAAGGACCAGGAGAAGTGGCCTGTTATTTCATATGCCATTACAGACTTCAGATAGAACCACAAACCAAAAACTGAGGAGCCAGACAAGTTCACGACCTATCAGCAATACCGCTATCAGCCATTATCATTAACTACACTTTCTCTTGCCTACCGTGAAAATCGGGCTGATAGAGTTTGTCAGAAAAATAGCTTGCCCTGTAATGAGTTAGATGTTTCTTTTCTGCCATTGTCTGATTTTTTTTTGTTGTTAATCATCAGCCACACAGGCTAGAGCCCTGGCCAGCACTGTGGTGGCTGAGATGTGCATGGAAGACTACTTTCTTTGCTTTGAACAAAAGACAGGGGCACTTTCCTCACCTTGGAGGAGTCCCACAAAGAGAGCTCTGAGTGGCATCAGTCCAGCAGCTCACATTCCTTCGAAAGACTTCTTGGCCACTGAAAAGGGCGGTGGTGGAAGCTAATGGTGGGTTGCTAGAAAGGGAGATTGGTTGAAAGATAAATAACTGGAAGAATAGATGCAGCATTTCAGAGAGCCCTGGGAGTCATGACAGGTCAGGCTCAGCAGACTCATGTGGACTATGTCCACAAAAACTGAGAGAAGGAAGAAAGGAAAGATGATGAGAAAGAGGGAGGAAGATGTCAATTGGTGCTAACCTCCTACACCCTAGAGCCCAAAGGTGGAAACAGACATACATTGCATAATAAAGTCACAACTGTCATAAGTGCTACAAAGGAGACCTCCATGATACACATGCATTCAGCAGGGGCAGCCCAATTCCTTCAGAGTGGTCAGAAGAGGCTTCCCCAAGGAATTGATGCTTAAGCTGATGGATGAACACCTACGCTGTAACCAGGAGGATACGTAGGGGGAGAATGTCCCAGGCAGAGGAAAGGCATGTGCCAAGGCCATGTGGCTGGATGAATCATAGCCTGCTCGAAGAACGAAAGAACAGCCGGGTGGTTGGAGCCCAAAGGACAAGGGAGGCTGGAGAGCAGCTTGATCTGCCACACAGGCCACACTAGGCAGCAAGGGGTTGGTCTGCATCCCAAGAAAACTGGATGGCCCAAAGGGCTTGCAGCACAAGACACATTTTTTAAAAAGATCCCTGTGGCTACACTGTGGAGAAGAGGGTTTTGGAGAGTAGGAAGGGACATGGGAGACTATTTATAGGCTGCAGCTGTTGTCCAGTCTAAAGAAGCCTGTAATTCAGACTAAGGTGTTAGAGATAGACAGCAGAGGACAGATGCAAAGGGGGCTTAGAGATTTTTTTTTTTCTACATAAAGTGAGTATTACAACTTGCCAACATCCTGACTCAGAGGGAGATTCAAACTTGTTCAGTCTGGACCTGTGGTTCTCAACAGGGACAGTTTGCTTCCCAGGGGACATTGGGCCATGTCTGGAAACATTCTGTGCTGGAGTGATGCTGCTACTGGAACTTAGTGGATAGAGTCCAGAGATTTATTAAACACCCTACGATGCACGAGAAGGCATCATATGAATAATTATCCAGCCCAAAGCATCATGGATATCAAAGTCTAAAAACCTCAGTCTATACCCATGGTTTCTCTACACAGCTCCCACAATGAACAGATCTCTACCCTCATATCACCCTTATGAGTAACTAAGTCATGGAATGGGGCAGGATAGCAGCAAGGAGGACCAGCTGGTGGCTACTCGGTACCTGCCGAGCTCCAAGCTCTGGCAGAGGAAGCCCCTTACTACACACAGTGACACTCTACATTACCCTCCCTCCTTTCCTCTCCTTTCTTGTTCCATGCACTTGGCACAGTCCATGAGAGCTGGAAAGATTTGCCCTGGCCACTGCATCCAGATGTTTTTCTCTTACTTGGGTTTTGTCCAGTGTTTGTAGTCTTTCCTTCTGTGGTCACAGTGGGTGTCTAATGAATAATTACCTTCAGGCTTGGTGAAGAGGCTTCAAGATTTAAGCACAGGGACTTTTGGAATAAAGTAGAGGAGAGACTTATTCAGTAATTCGAATAATTATCTCAACAAATGATTTATTTTTCTTAAAATTTAAAAACTTTCTTTGAGAGGCAGTTGGGGTGGGGCTGGGGAAAGAGTTTCTATCTACTGTTCACTCCCCAAATGCCCACAATGGCCAAGGCTAGGAAACTGGAAGCCAGTAACACAATCCAAGTCTCCCACATGGGTAGCAGGAACCCAGTGATTTGAGCCATCACCACTGTCTCCCAGGGTCTGCCTTAGCAGGAAGCTGGAGACAGCAGCTGGAATTAGGAATTAGACTCAGGTACTCAGATGTGGAACCCAGGCATCTTAACTGCTAAGCTAAATGCCCATTTCCAAGTTATTTCTAATAAAACAACCATTTGCTTTTCTTCTCGGATCCATGGTATCTGCAATACCTTACAGCACCCCCTTACAATCAGGCTGAAGACTAGATCCTCAGATCCCTGGTCCTTTTCACATTTTTTTCCTCTTTGGGTTCCTTCACCTGCCCATCAGCCAGTAAGCACTCTCCTTGTCCGGACTGCTCAGAGAAAGAGTTTGCAACCGGCACTTGCAAATGGTTGTTTTTGCCTTCTCCCAAAAGGTGAGTCATGGTCCCAGGCACTGAATGTTTCTTAAAATATCTCTGCCTATTGTTCTGCCACCGCAAACTTCCTTCCTCACTCTAGTAGAGAGTGTTACCTGGCTCACATATTTCTATTTCAAGATAAAGAATCACGGCCTCAGCTTCTTGTAGCATACGATTCCCATGATCTCACAAGGCAGAATGAGCATCGGAGAAAAGAGTAGGCAAGTGAGCAAGAATGGATGAGGATAGGTGATTGTCAAAACACCACCATAAAAAAGAAATCCAGTGACTATGTTCTATCGATGAATACAAATTTTCTACATTTTCATGCAGGGAAAACAGTATCCCCATAATAATGGCCTGCATTGTAGAAACCAGAACCATTCAGTATTTTATCACGTCCAAGTTCATTTCTCTTCCACAGTCTACCTTGCCCCTACATTATCATTGTTCTACCATTTCTGAAAGAATGCCGTATTACCCTTGTAAGAGCAATGATGACTCTGGAGGATTTATTGATGGCAGTCTTTCACATGAAAAGCTAAAACAGAAAAAGGACTTTGATTTTTAGACTGACTGATTTTTTTCCCCCTAATATAATGGATAGAAGATTGGCTTTCCTCCAGGAAGTTTCAGAGAAAAATTTGATTTTGTTTCCTTTCAGACTCTTAGAGAAAACAATGATTCATGTTTACCGTGCTGATAGGATGATTATGATGAATAGGTGAATTATGCTGATACCCGAGGCAGAGGCACAGAGGAGTATGAAGGCTATTTTTATTTATATATGATTTTCAAACATTAACCCAGACTAAAAGAAATGTGCGTGGTATGCACCAAGAGTGAAAGTCATTTCCACACATCTCCTGCAGAGCTGCAGAGGAGCAGGAAATAAATCTAAATATGGACTATCTCAGGGCCCATTCACGAATAGACAGCTGCCCACATGAAGTGACTTCAAAGTCACTGGAAGCACCCCTCCACCTGGAACATGCTCCCTGGTGGTATTTGGAAATATTCACATTACTCACATTTTAGAGTTGAGCCCTTATGAAAATGTGTTAACCAAGGGAACTGGAACATTTAGTGATGATAAGTATTCACACTCTATTAGTCAGGTTTCTCTTTAGAAACAGAACCAAGAGGATAGATACAAGGGCACTTCAAAAAGTTCACAGAAAATGAAATTAAAAGATAAGATTTTTGGTGCAAAAATGTTTGAAATCCTTGCATACTGAAATATGTTCCAATAGTTTGCAGAAAATGCACATTATGAAAAAGACAGTACATGGATTCTGAGAGAGAGAGAAAGAAAAAGGGAGAGATGGACTTATTTTAGGGAATTGGCTAATGTAATTGTGGGGACTAGCAGTCTGAAATCCACAGAGTAGATAGGCAGACTAGGAATGTCAGCAGGAGTCAATGTTGTGGTCTTGAATCCAAACTCAATCTGAAGGCAGAATTTCCTCCTTCCTGGGTAAGACCTTGGTCTTTTCTTTAAATGCTTTCTACCGATTAGATGAGGCCCATCACATTTGGAGGGTAAACGGTGTTATTCAAAATCTACTAAATGAAATGGTGATCCCATCTAAAAGATACTTTCACAGCAACCCCTAGGCTGGTGGTGATGGACCAAAGAGTTGGGCACAATACTGTAACCAATTTGACATAAAAAACTGACTATCATAAACTTTTGGGGTTGAATTGGTTTACTGCATTTATTTGTCAGTTTCCTTAGGAATCAACATATGGGAAAAGCTAGTTTTGACAATGCATTAAAAAAAAAAAAAAAAAAAAAAAAAAAACAGGAGATAAGAGGAAACAGCAACAAGAGAGGAATCCCTAAGACAAGGAAGCATTAAGTCAAACATTGCTGCGTGAAGTCCAAGGCCAAGAAGGCAGCAACATGGACACAAGGTGCTGAGGATTTGCTGTGGAAAAAAACGAGGCCAGGGATTAGAAAGGAAACGCCCCTGAAATTGAAGGATGAAAAGGAATATGGAGGAAACCTAAGACAAAATTAGCCTAGTGCCTCTAAGCTGATGTGCAGAGTCCCTTAGAGCACTCTTGATTATTGTGTGTAGAGCCTAATCTCCATTTCCATCAAGGAACTCCACCTGACACCAGGCCCATCATCCCATTTCTGCCAGTGCTTTGCTGAATCATCTCCATGTAAGATTCACACAAGAAACAGCAAGAAGAATGGTCATATTTATTGACTGGCATTCACTATGGGCCTGACACTTTCCCCATGTCTTATATATAAGCTCATTTATTCTTCCCAAAATGAAATGCAAGTGTCTCTACTGTTGCTTTTATTTTACATATAAGAAATCAGACCTTGAGAGGTCAAGTATCTTGCCCAGAGACACACAACCAGAAATCAGCACAGTGAGACTTGACCCTCCTCAACCTATCATCAGAGCTTACACATCATAAATAGGAATCCATCATTTCTGAAACTGTGATTGAAGATATTATCTGTTATGCTGCTCCATGTTCCTTGTGTTAGGACATACACACACAATATGTTCTTCTTAGTACCAGGAAAAAGATTGTATCTCAGAAGGACTTGGTTTATTTAGATGTATCAGATAATATAATCCATTTGGTTTCTTCCTCCTATATAGTTTGCAATTTTCTATTTAAATTTCCATAGCCTTAGTTTTTGAATCTGTAGTTCTGCAATTACCCCAAACATTATTTTTCAGTAGGAAGGATATAAATCCTAAAATATCTATAGCATTTGATACTGTATATTGTTGCTTAAAACAAGTAGCTATAGATTTTGAGAAATTTCATGTTCCTGAAGAAGTTTGATTATCCCAGAAGAAAACATAATCAAAGTGATTTCCTTGATAGCAATAGCTGAGGCTCAAATAAACACCAGGCATTCAAGAAGTCACATTCCATGATTAAGTGAGTATATACAGGAAGAATCCACTAGAAATTCCTGACTTCTGAAAAACCAGCTTCTAACCAGTCTACCAGCACCCAAAGGAGCCAGAGTTCCCCAATCAGCTCTCTGGGGGGTCCAACCAGAAAATACTGAACCATACAAAGGTTTTAGGAGTGGGGAGGATCCAGGAAGAGGCAAAAATTTGCAACTCTAATGTTAGAGCAGCGCCAAGTGGGGGCTGAGGGAAAATCAATGCCTGCCGCTGCCTATTGTGCCTTGGTCAAGCAACAAGTTTACTTACTGGGTCTGGTCCCTGGGTCTGCTTCCAACCATGCTCTTGTTTCTAGTGCTTCTCCAATTCTGATTTCCCTTGTCCAAACTTGGTCTAAGCCGCCACCCTGTGGCCTTTATTTTTCTGTATAGATCCCAGCCTCCATGTTATTTCAGGGGCCTCTATCCAACATCAAGACTTTCACGCTACTTCTACCAGTAAATCCATCCACCCTAGTCTCCCAGACTCTTGTTAACAACATCCTGCCTTATCTGAGTTCCAGCCCACTATGATTCATTCCAATACCACAGCAAAAACAGTGCCTTTATCCCAGCCTTCATAGTGGATGGCAGTCCTCATATTGCCTTCGGTACAGCACAGTAGATCATGAACACAAATCAAGTCTCCTATCTGATACTCCATGACTAGAGCTTTCACACTGAGGCTGTAGGTCCTGGCCCTGATGCCTTTCCATGAGTGCCTAAGTTGAGATTGATGGGACTTTGCAGTTCTCAGCTTATAGCCTAGCCTGGGCTGAAGTGTACGTGGAGCTGTGGATAAGATATCTTTTTCCTTAATATACAGTGAGTTTTCACGTGTGCCAGATAACTGTGCAGAGCTGCCAGTGGGCCACATCCCTTATATGCTCTGAACCAGAAACAGCAGGAAAAACCAGGTCAGAAAATACTAAGCCTGAGGTTATGAGACAATCTGGAAAGTACAGAGAACCCCACTGAGGTATACCTCACAAACCACACACATATCCTAGGCAGTAAAAATGCAGCCACGTGGTAATACTTGCAATGGACTGAAGGATACAAGGGACACTGGAGCCTCAGAAGCTTTTAGTGACCACTGGAAACCAATGTTCTCACTGATTGGTTGGCAACCCCTTGGAGATTTCAGCCTTTTTTGCCCTTGTAGTCCTTGGGATCCTGTGTCTACGAACAATGCCATTGCTTGGATCCCATAGTCTTTTTTTAATAGAAAGCTTTTATTTAATAAATATAAATTTCATAAGTACAACTTTTGTTTTATAGCGGTTCTTCCCCACATACCTGCCCTCCCACCCCCAAACCATCCCACCTCCTACTATTTCTCCCATCCCATTCTTCATTAAGATTCATTTTTAATTATCTTTATATACAGAAGATCAACTCTATACTAAGTAAAGATTTCAATAGTTTGCATCCACACACACACACACACACACACACAGTATAAAGTACTGTTTGAAGACTAGTTTTACTGTTAATTCTCATAGTACAACACATTAAGGACAGAGATCCTACATGGGGAGCAAGAACACAGTGACTCCTGTTGTTGATTTAACAATTGACACTCTTACTTATGATGTCAGTGATCACCCGAGGCTCTTGTCTTGAGCTGCCAAGGCTATGGAAGCCTCTTGAGTCCACAAACTCTGACGTTATTTAGACAAGGGCATAATCAAAGTGGAAGTTCTCTCCTCCCTTCAGAGAAAGGTACTTCCTTCTTTGATGGCTCCTTCTTTCCACCGGGATCTCACGCACAGAGTGGATCCCATAGTTTTACCCCCGAGTTCAAATGCTGAGCTATCTGCAGGACTGCTGGGCCCACCCACACAAGAACAGCCCGTGTGGAAGTATCACTCACTTCATCTCTACCCAGGAAGTGCTGTGGTGGTCACTTGAGGGTGTCTAGATTTTGAAGGCTTCCTGCATCATCCTGGCAGATACACCACTCACCTAGGTTGATTTACTTTCTCCCTAGGCTCTCATCTACAGAGCATGACCTTTAGCTACTTACCTAAGGAAAAAAAATCATACATCTGTGAAATTTTTATGGCACCTGAGCCACCCTGAGTCAAAAGCTGTACATGGATAGAAATTTGGTAATGAGACAAACTCTGCAATCCTGTACCAGAAAATTATCTATCTGGTTTCCAATGGTAGAAGACCCTTCTCAAGTTAGCTTAAATAAAATGGAATTTACTGACCCATATAATGGCAAAGTCTAAAGACTGAGTGATGACTTCAGGGGCAGCTAGTTTTAGAACTCAAATAATGTCACTGGAACTTAGTATTTTTTTCTCTCCATCCATTTCATAATTTTATATTTTTCTAGGATGAAATTAGACACAGATCATGCATAGTCATAAGATAGCAACAGTTGATTCAGCCCTTTTGACTTGCAGGTCCAATCAGAGTGGAATCCATTTTCCCAGCTGCTCAAATAGTAGTTCTGGAGTTCAGGGTCATTGAATTTGAATGGCCTAATTTGGGCCATGTGCTCACTCCTGTACCAATCCCCAGTGACTGGGGGATGGAAAGTACTTGGTTGGCTTAACACAGCATACAAATTCAACTTTTTTTTTTTTTTTTTTTTTTGACAGGCAGAGTGGACAGTGAGAGAGAGAGAGACAGAGAGAAAGGTCTTCCTTTGCCGTTGGTTCACCCTCCAATGGCCGCTGCGGCCGGCACGCTACGGCCGGCGCATCATGCTGATCCGAAGGCAGGAGCCAGGTGCTTCTCCTGGTCTCCCATGGGGTGCAGGGCCCAAGAACTTGGGTCATCCTCCACTGCACTCCCGGGCCATAGCAGAGAGCTGGCCTGGAAGAGGGGCAACCAGGACAGAATCCGGCGCCCCGACCAGGACTAGAACCTGGTGTGCCAGTGCCACAAGGCGGAGGATTAGCCTAGTGAGCCGCGGCGCCGGCCACAAATTCAACTCTTAACCCTACGGAGGAATCAGCTTCTCTGGAACCACATGCACAAGTAGTGAGGAAAGAACAGGTCACTAATAGAATTGGAGAGTTGTACCCACAAGAACAGAGAATGGATTCTGGGTAGAAAAAAAAAGCAAAAGTCAACACAGACTCTCAGGGCTGCTTTAGAAATAGGTCTTGGTGTCTGCCATGCATGTTCCTATGTTTTCAATCTAGCCCCAGCCTTAGCATGCCTGACAATTTTATCTGGTCTTAACTCTTGTTTTTGAGCAATCACATCTATCTGATGCTGGTGATTCTGAGAGTAGTTCTGCCTTAGTCAATCTCTGCCTGTTCAACCTCAGTTCCACTAAAGCAATGCAGAGACCATGCACCAAGTCCAGCTGAAGACTACTACATAATTGTTTCAATTTGCATTTCCAACCAACTTTACCTGTTACTGGTCACACTAAAAGTAGGTGGAACCTGTATTTCTGTCGTTTAGTTCAAGAGAGACAAATCTGTAGAAATTCCTGTCAAATAGATAGATGGCTTTATTATATATTTTTAAAAATTCTTTATCTTTTTATGGACAGGAAATAGAGACAGAGAGTAAAAGAGACACACAGATTGAGAATACAGACAAGAAGAGAGTGATTGACTTTCCAAATACCTACAACAGCCAAGGCTGGGCCAAACCAAAGCTAGAAGCCTAGAACTCAATGTGTATATCCCTTTATGGGTGGCAGAGACACAACTACTTAATCACAACTACTTACTGCCTCCCTGGAGCTGAATTAGCAGGAAGCTAGAATCAGAAGTAGAGCCAATACTCAAATCTGAGCTGAATGAAGGTGTCCCAAGCAGTATCTTAACCACTGCACCAAATGCCCACAGCAACAGCTGGCTTTGTTTGATTAAAAAGATTTCTTTGGGAATGCACCACAAGAAGAAAGAAGAAAATCAAATTAAAGCTACTGAAAAAAGAATTCCTTTTAACAAGAACTCTTTCAAAGAACAGTTGGCTGGTAGACTGCTTACAACGCATAAACAACTGACATTTGTATGTATGGTGTGTGTGTGTGTACACACACACGTGCACGTGGTGTGCATTAGAGCATAAGAGGGCTTGGGAGAAAAGTGCTGTCTGTAGTTCTTCTTTTCCAGTTCAGTGTTAAGGTCTCCAGTGTAATCTCCAGCCCTTCTAATGAGGAAACAGGAAATACTTCTCTGTTTGTTGTGCTGGGATTTGATTTAGCTCTCATGTGCCCATCACACTCTCTGAGCGAGTACTCCAGTGTTACTTCTCTGATATTTAAGTGATACAGTAACACAATGGTGGCTTGAATGGGGCTCATGTCCTGGTTGATAACAGGACAAAGTCTGAGTGATGATTTTGTCTGTCTGCAACAAGAATAATTTTATTACATCCCTCCCTTCCATTTCCACCCCCCGACTCATGGATTCACTCCAAAAAATATATATTGAGTACATACTACATATCCCGGACCCCCTTAGGACCTAAGGCTGAAATATAAGAGAAAAAGAAATTAGGAGTGAGGATAGTGAAATCTAAGGCTAGGGGCATGAGAAGAGACAAGAAGAGCCAGAAACTGTTTTCAGCAAAAATGTATCCTTTTGAGATTATTTCCCATATTTATCTTCTAAGAACAGAGTCCACACTAGATAGACCATAAATCCAACTGGGTTCTGAGAAATAATACATTCTCAGGCTTGTCTGAGGTGGGGTTTGCAGGGTTGTATGTTTTTCTTGGTTTTATTTGCATGAGAAAAAAGAAAGAATAGGAAAAAAAGCTTACCCAGCACAGCTGTAAGACTTTAGTTTCAACAAACTATTACAATTACTTCTCAGTTCAAAGGGTGCATTTTTATTTTTCATGTGCATATCTTGTACAAAAAGGTAGCTCCACAATGTTTTTCTAAATTTAATTATTTCTGTAGGTTTTCTTCTACTTAGTCAAGCATCCAGAATCGTTTCATATAAGCATGAACAAAGCAGAAAGAAAGTCAAGGATTTCTTTTTCATTCCTTAAAGAAATCCTTTGAATTTGTCACTTCAGACATGGTCCTTTAGGTAGACCAGTTGCAGTAAGAAAGCCTAGCAACAAACTACTACCCATTTTTCTGACTGATGCTTTGACTTGCTTACATTCCTCATCCAGTAAATGATCCAACCCCTTTTTCACTTCCTCATTTACAATCAGCTCTTCTTTGCTTGGAGTAAGAAAGCTATTTGTCACAAGGATGTAATAAAGCATTTTAATTAGCTTGATGGCCATGTGGGATTACACATTGTTGAATGGCCACCATGCTTGGGAAGTATTGGAGCAACCTCTTGCATGTCTGCTTCGGAGGGCAGTGAGTGTCTTCTGAAGTGGAAGAGTGATCTTCCTTGGGGAAGTGAAAGTTGGTGCTTCATCTGAAGATGCTCTTGCTGATAACTCGTCTGCCAAGTACATCAAGTACACAAAATTGGCTAGAAAGCAAAACTAGTTGCAACACAACATTTGGAGAAAGTTTTGAACTGTAACAAATTTCCCCATTCTAATCATAATAAATTGCAGAACAAAAACTGTGGTCTATGAAAAGTATTTGAAAAAAAAAAAAGTTGGGCATTAAAAATAACTCTTCACTCCCTGCCAAGTCTGATGAAGCCAAGCGTAGACCCACAAAAGTTGCTACACATTACTGTGAATTGCTATCCAGCTGTCCAATCCAACGAATGAGACCATAGAAATCAAAGGGAAGCCTTTGCCCAGCTGGATTCTTGTACACAAATCCACGACACCATGACTTTTTTTGGCATTTGAATCTTCTGGAAAAAAGAATTACAAGATATGTATTCTACATTTAAAAACAACAACAGCTTCTTGTGGTTTTATTGGATGCCTTTGTGCCTGACAGTTATGCTCTTCCCAAGTTTTATCCTACACACTTGTACTGGGAGTCGACAGCATTATTCAAAGATCTCAACTGTCACTTAGGGGACTGGTGAAAGTTACACTGGCACTAATAGTAGGCTTTTGCTTCAGACAACTTTGCTAGTAAAAAGCAGCTTGACCTCAATATAAGGATCTTTGTTTATCTCCAGTTCATTTTTAATAAAGCTTTTTGATTTATATTTGTAGTTATTTAACAGATGAATTAAAGACATTCTCCCCATCCAAATGATGTGGTGCACTAGGAAGCATATTGACTTTGGAGGAAGATGGAAGCTGTTGTTCTCAGATATGAGCTCTGGGAATACAGACAAGTCATCACCCACCCCCCAGTACTAGATGCTGCTTCTCTGCATAATGTTGTAAAGCCACCTCACTTAGATTGTTGATGGTTAAAATGAGATAATATGTATAAATTACCTGGCAAGTCTTGGCACACAACAGATGCTTGTTAAGTATTATTTTTGTTCGTAAATAATTTTTGGTTTCAATGAGTTCTATGCTTACAAGTTAAATCACTTCACACTTAGATTGCATTTGCAAGGGCCTACTTGTGCTTAAGTGTCCTGCTCCCAATACCAGATGACTATACACGCTAATGCACCTACAATATTAATCCTCTAACCACTAATGTTATGTTGTGCATTTGTCCAATGAACACCTACTAAATATCTATGCCCAAAAGGTCATCTGCATGGGATGTTACGATACAAAAGGCCCAGAGCTAGCATGCAGCAAGCTGAGTACCTCACAAGAGAGAAGGGCAAGGGAACCAACAGTCACATCGGCATGTTCTAAGTTCTTTCTAGAGAATTTATCCAGAGTGTTTCTAGATCTTTACATAATACTTGAAAGAAGAGAATATGGGCCTCTGCTGGCAGTGGAGGGAGCAGGAAGTTCAAGAATGATTCAGCTGAGTCTAGACCTACCACAGGTGTCACCAAGGCAACAGAGCCAGAGGAAGGGATGTAGGAGAGATTGTTGCAGGTAGAAGAAGAAAATGTCTCTTTTTTGGTAGCACAAAACCCATCACACACAGTAGTTATAATCTTGAACTTAACACTCATCATAGATAAAGATGGAGAAACTATGTGAGCATCAGCTATGGCCAAAGTAGTCTTGCTAAAAGAATATAAAGAATGAATTAATGCTTTCAGGAGATTTGAGAAGATTGTAATCTAGCTAGAAGAGTAAGACATACATATGGTAAAGAACCAATGTAAAGCTGCAACCATTGGACTATTCAGAATGGATGAGTACTGCACGGTGGATTATTTAATTTTTTAACTTATTACAGAATGAGTGAGTAACCTCCCCCAAGCTAAAGGGATCAAGTATCAAAGTGTTAGCGCCGAGCTTTCTGACTCTAGTCTCTGAGAGCCACAGTTGATGTCAAAGCACAATTTCTGGCTGGGAGAGATGTCTTCAGGCTGGGCTCTTGAAAGTGAATGAATGACAATTCATCTCATATTTGAAATCATAGAAAGTTGCAAGATGAAAGTTAAAAATCTAAGCAGTGGGGAAGAAAGCAGCTGACACAAGTACTTTTGGCAGTATTTTAGCTGCATTCTGCAGGGCCAAATACGAAAAGAACTGCACACAAACACCATGGTCAATTTGTTCCTCACAGGGATACAAGCCTGCAATCCTGAAGCATTTTATAAGCATGATAGGGTTAAACGAATAAGTGAGCATATGATGGAAAATGCAAGCCAGTTTTCTCACAAGAGAATCAAGCTCTAAATAAGAAAACAGAGGTCAGAATGAACCTTGTGCTGAGTTAAAGAAATTGTGAACTGATTTTTAAAATACAAATATACACACAAAAGGTACAGAAATATATATTCAGGCTGGGGTGTGTGTGTGTGTGTTTGAGAGAGAGAGAGAGAGAGAAAGGGAGGAGAGAATATACATATGATATACACACATATATCTCTAACAGTTTTGTCTGTTGGGAGGACCTGGAACCAGTGACAGCCAGTAGCAAGGAGTACACCTGGTACCCGCATCTTGGTTTGTAAATGCCATTTTCCAAGAAAAGGAAACAAAGCACTCCTTGGTGAAGCGGTTGAAGTAAGGACTAGAGCAGGGAAAATACAAAAAGGATCAGTACTCAAACAAACGAACCAATGAACCAAAAACCCACACACAGGGCTAAAGACAAGTTGAAGGGGCACAGAAGCTCACTTGAAAAAGCCCCTAGTGGCCAAACCTGAAACAGTTTGAGCAACAAAATAAAAATAATAGCAGTAGATCCTAAGCCAAAAGATAAAATAAGTACTCCATCCCTTCTGATAGAAATAAATAACTGAATAAGCAAATAAGTAAAAGGCAGAGAACAAACAACTGCTCTTCAGAGACCCCCACTAATGAATGTAGAAGGAATAAGGGACCTAGAAGTCCTCATTGTTACACCAGGGGAAGATGGCTGCAGGCAAGATTGGTGAATGATAAGCTTCACAGGCAAATGTTGATGGAGAAACAGGATATTTGAATAGTCTCAACGTCTATCTACCCAAATACACAAAAAAAGACGGAAATGTTAGTATGGAAAAAGCTATAGCCAAGTGATGAAGATTAATGTCACCAGGAACCAGGCAAATCTAGATCTGCACTTCTAGGTCTCCCCATCTTCAAGCGGGGCTGGATCTGAACATCCTGGGGGTGCCCTGAGTTGTCTTCTCCTATGACATTTCTGCCTCAGTGCCTCTCACAGAACCAGGTGGGTACGTAATGAATGACTGTTGAAATGAACCTTCAGCAAGGCACACTGGGTCTTCCCTATCCACACAGGCCCTTCATTTTCAAGTCCAACCTATTTCATATGGAAAAATATTCAGAAAAAAAATTATGCCTACCTTCACCGTATATAGAGACTTTGTTTTCTTGTTATCATTCCCCAAGTCATATTGATCAACAACTGTACACAAAGCTTTACATTATATTAAGTACCATAAGTAATGTAGAGATGATTTAAAATGCAAGAGAGGACTGCAAGGTTATATGCAAATACTAGGCCAGTTTATGCAAGGGACTGGAGCATTCACAGATTTTGTGTCCATAAAGGTGCTGGAGCCAACCCCGACCCAGATACCACGGAACAAGTCTTTGCTTCTGCCGTCTGCTCAGTGGACCTGCACCTTCTTCCGTGAGATCTGCACTGACCTGTTCAGAAATGGAATCCTATTTTTACCCTGTTTCCCAAAGAAGAGTGTGAGAAGGGAACCAGACATAGTTCTATGTGCAGCATTAATGTGGCAGAGCAGATAATGTTTTTATTATGGTCTTTGATGTAAACAGAGAGAGTCAGACTGAAACACAATTTTCATGGATGATTTAAATGTTAAAATCTGAGCACTCTGAAGCACCGTGTACAATGCCCATACCCTCCAATTATTCTCAGCTATTTGTGTGAATAAATGTACATTTTATTCCTGGGTCCTTTGCATGCTCTGTTAATAGTTTTTGGATCCATCACTAAAGCCTCACCTGAGGTGCTTTGAAAAAACACTTACATCCACACTTGCCCTCCAAAATTCTCATTTAATTATTCTGTTCAGGTTCCAGACATGGGTATTTAAGATCCCCAAGTGATTCTGACCTGAAACCAGGAAATAAACCACTATGCAAAGAAATAAAGTGTGTCTTACTACTAACGGTCAAGTGCACCTTGGCATGGTAGGGATGAGACAGCTGCCGCTGCCCTTTGAAACAAACTTCTGTTTTAGATGCCAGTGATGTCCATATTTCAACCTGACTGTCCCTGTCCTTGTCATGGTCTAACCAGCACAGACCTTTTCACTCCTTGTCCAGATTTTTCATCCACTCTGTTCTCAGCTGTCATTCCTGCCTCCACCCTGCATCTTTCTCTTTGATTTGTAGGTGAATCCAGCTAATGCTCTATTTAATGCCAACCCACCGTTCCCGCCCCCCACCCTGGCTGGCCCCTGCAGCCACTGTCACACATCCCCATTTTTCACTTTCTTGATCCTGTCGCTTTCTCCCCTCCTCCTGCCATACATCCTCATCCCTCACAATCTTTTGCTATTTCTACCACAAATAATGGGAAGAATCAGTATGAGAAAGGAGTTCATGGGATGTACTGCGACTACCATAAAAGTGTGCTTCTCAGTTAGACAATGGCAGATCATGGGCTGATGGTTCCAGGTGCTCTGCTCTGAAATCTCCCACCAGCTTATTACCAGGCCACTCTCTCCTGGGATGCTTCCAGCCAATGGCCCTGCACAGCAGGATCCTAAGTGTATCCTGGCCCTGGGAGCCAGTAGCTCCTCTGATTGGTGACTTAGGCTCAAGGCTCCACACCAGCCTTGCCAAACTTACCTAGAGTCTTCACTCTTCCTTCTTTCCCCACTCTCTGTCCCAAAGGTCAAATCCACATCAACCACTGATGTTTTTTCCCACCTTTGCCAATTCCCTCTCCATGTTCCCTCCCAGATATCTCACTGGTAAATTTCTTGCACACCTAAGCACATATTTCTGTCTGCTTCTTAGAGTATCCAAACTAGCACATGGACTGCCGAAGACAGTTGTAAGAATAACTAATATTTACCTTAAAAGAAAGTGACCACCCTTAACCATTTAATAATCATAAACTAGTGTACGAATGGTTGGTTCTCTGTTCTGGATCCAGGGTTCAATCAACTGAGGATGGAAAATAGGCAAAACAAATTCACATCTGCACTGAGCATATAGTGACTTTTTTCCTTGTCATTATTTTGTAAACAAATTGGTATTAACAAATACTTGCATGGCATTTACATTGCATTAGGTATTATAAATAGTCCAGAGATGATTTAAAATATGTTATATAAAGCATCCTCAGATTTTGGTCCTAGAACTAACCTCTGTAGATACAACAGATAACTGTGCACACATAACCACTCATTCAAGAAGAGATTTACCAGGCTCACAAAGACATATAAGGAATGAACAATTGGGCCCACAACGCATGCAGTAATTCCCATAGCAGGGCTCCTCTCCCCTGCTTCCACATGGGGATCTTTTAAAACAAGCTGGTCTCCCTCCTGAGATTCTGATGCAATTGGTTTGGGGTGAGGCTGGAAATTTGCATTTTACAAGCTCCCCAGATGATGCTACTGTGCCTACCCTCTTGGCATTGATAGAGATAGGCCAGAGTCTGCGGCACCTATAATATGTAAACTCCCCAGCTGCTCCAGAGAAATGTGGTTAATCGTGGTCCTGAGGGAAGAAAAAGATTTCCTCAGCAGATATTCATAAAGGAAACACTGCGGGATGTCACCAACCACTTCCTTAACAACATTCCTGCAGTAAACACCAAACAAGTTTCACGGCCCATGGACTTGCTTCCTATGACATCCCTCAGTGTTGCCAGGTTCTTTCCACGGGCCGCCACTTAGCACAAGCAGCTTCTGCTCACACACAAATCTAGAGAGGAATTTTCCGCTTTGGTTAGTGGCTCTCTCCCTGCTGTGTCGTGGGGTACGGTCTGCGGTCAGATGTGAGGGGAGCAAGAGAAAAACCTACTTTTCTCTATTTTCTGTAAGGGGGGGGGGGGTCCACAGAAAGCTGGGTTTGGCCAGAAGATTCTACTGCTCAAAAGACTTGAAGATCCAGTCTATAGAAAAAAAAAATAACCTTCCTATTCTTGAACAATTCAAGGTTGATCCCAGTTAACTCCCAAGAAACCTTGACTTGAGCGTCTCAGAAATAATTAACTTGACTATGAGGGCATCCATAAAGATGAACATCAGTGTGTGACTTGATCTCCAAGCAGACTGTGCATGCCTGGCCAGGAGCCATGTCAATGGTGAGGTGGACCCAGTCCAGTTGGAAAAGGCCATAGCCGACAGAAACAAGTTCCTCCCACATTGCCAGGAAGCTCAATACCAGTCACTTGAAGACTGACTGAGTTACCATCTCACAGTTCTTATCATTTCCTCCCAGCTAGGGAAAGAAGCAACCTCAAATCTCGAATTTGAGAAAATGAGTGTGAAAATCCAGCTCTAATGGGACATGATCTTAAAAGTAGTCAGAAAGGTCAACCTCCCAATACACACATGAATCAAGACATCACATTGTACCTTGGAAATAATATAATCTTTATATATCAAGCAAAAGCAAGGTTAAAAGGAAAAAAGAGAAGAAAGGCCACCCCTGGCTGTTCTCCATCTTCACCGGGTGCTTCTTAGTGAGCATCTGACACAGGTAGGCAGATAAAAGAAAACTGATAAGATTTATAAGCTGGAGACCACAACTTCAGCACGCCCCTGTGTGATCTCACACCTCTACCTGACCTCACCTGGATGCCTACCTGCCAATCAGATGACATAACCACACCCCTTTGGGAGTAAATAAAAGGCCTGGAACATGGTGGGCCCCCTCTTGGTTGCCTTGCAGATGCATGGCCTTAGGGCCACCTGCTTTCTTGCCTGCATGCTTGCTCCACGTGGCCCGTGGCCTGCTCTCTGCCTTCACTTTGCTACCCATGCTAAGCTACCTGTGGCTGCTCATAACCATACTCTTCCTCCATGTGGCTCACTCCTGGCCTGCTTTCTGCTTGGTATGGACCCAGCTTAGCTTCTAGACCACTCTTTCTCCCCTAAATAAAGCCCTCACTCTCCTGTGTATTCTTCTCACTGAATAAAAAGCTTAAAAACTTACCTGGTCTACTTGAGCCAGTATTCAGAATTCTTCTCTGAATACATGGCAAGAACCCACAAGATTATTAATATTGCACATTATTAATAAGCTGGCTGATATCACATCTCCACCTGGTTGTAGCACACACCGACAGAGGTTCCCATGCCTGATGCATGCCAACACTGCCTACTGATCTCTTGGCTTTCTCTTCCAGATCTCTTCCCAGCATCTTTGCAACCACCTTCCAATGCCAGGGATTAAGATGTTTCACGAACAAGTTCTCTCCACCAGTTATTACTGACTAACCTCCTTGCTCATCGAGCTGCAATTTGCTACAACTTCAGTGAAACTGATTAAAAAAATCTAACGTACAGAACAATTTTATTACCTATGAATTAATCAATCTCAAGGACATTGCTTTTTAGCTGATAGGTAGGGCATGCTTTTAGCATTATAAAAAAACGTTAGTGTTGATTTTAAATAACTTACATATAAGCTGGATTGAATGGTAAAGAAACAAATAGTAACAGTGAATATAAATTAAAAACTGAGTCTTTGTAATCCAGATGTGAAAAAACATCGTTTAAGGAATCAGAATTACTTGGGAAAAAAAATTATATTTCTTGATGAATTTGAATCATTGTTATTTCATTACCCTCTTCTTAGCTTCAACCAGACACAGAAAAGTCTTATATAGAACCATAGTTTATTTTTTACATATCACAATTTAGAAGTTCAAATGTACTTTTACCTACTATGTCCCTATTTTATTTTCTGCAATAAATGACCATTTTCCAAGAATGGTGGAGGTAGAGCCACTGGAACTGTCCTTACAAGAAAGGAAGAAGGGGAGTCCCTTTATGCCTGATAGAATTTCAAAGGCAAGCCAGCTCACCATCCTCACATTTCCCACCCCCAACCAATTTACCAATCTCTGACTTCTACTAAAATGCAGGGATAATAAACCTATCAGATTCTTCCTGCAGAGAAAATCTTGACAACGTAGATTTAAAAATTTCAGTGAGCATGCAAAGAAAAAAAGAAAGAAAGAAAAGAAAACTATCACAGTATAATAAGGGTAAGAAAAGCCAGGATTCAACATGTTGCTACTATCACCACCACCAAAGTTTTATTCCACCTCGGCCTTGAGCACATTAGTGGATCATGGAAAGGCCAAAGACCTACTGTGGTCTAGCCCAGTGCTGAGATTCTGTTGGAGTATGAATCCATTTTCGTTCCTGTCTTCCCCAGCCCCATTCCGCTGCCCTGGCACAGCCACATCAGCTTCTCCCATGGAGTTTGGTGAAGGCTATGGCAGGTTTACTGGTTGCCCAAATGAAAACCTGTTTCTTTAGTTCTGGTTTTAAAGACTGCTCAATGTCATGTGTGAATCCCTTGAATCCCTGCTATCCATGTAGGAGACCTGGATGGAGTTCCTGATTCCTAGCTTCAGCCTGGTCCAGTCCAGGCTGCTGTAGGCATTTGGAGAGTAAAGCGGCAGATAGAAATCCCTGTCTATCTTCCCCCCTCAGTCTGTGACACTCTTACTTTCAAATAGATTTTTTTTAAGTATTTTAGTTTTTTTTTTTTTTAATCGCAAAGCTTTTTTTAAAACAAAGAAAGGACAGGTTTTGAGATCTTTCTTTCTATCCTGAGTGAAAGACAGGATGAGGAAGTTTAACAGGAAGGGCTCTGAGAGTGCCAGGCTGTAGAAAACCTCAGCTCTGGAAATTGGTGTTAGCCCTGCTTCTCCTAAGGTCAAAGAAAAGGAAGTGAGAAAAGAGAGGTTTTATCAAACGGACTCTATTATTCTCACTATGAACCGCTCTCCAGGGTACCTTCAGCCTGGTGCTGTGTTTTGTAAATGAAGTGTCTTTCCCAGATGTGTCTGCTCACAACTCACTGGCGACCACCAGCGAGACGAAGAGCAGAAGGTGCCACAGCTGAAACTTTGGAGATAGGCCTGAGGTTTTCATAAATTTGTTGAACCATTTCTTTCCACTACTTTTGTGTATCTGAGGTTATGCCCAGTGGCGTTTTCAAAGATAATTGTTTCAAGATGCTTTAAAGAGCATTGTAGTCTGATTATAAATGAAAGTATGTTGTCTATAGAAAATGTCCCATCAGGAAAGATTCAGACCGGTGCACACAGATTTACTGGTGAGGAAGTTCATCATTGCATTCATTTTAATTCCCAGTCTATGAACAATATAAATGGCCAAAAAATAGAGTTTTGATAGATGTAACTATTTTATGGAGTCATTAAAATCATTGAGATAGTGATCATAACATATTGAGAAAAAACATAAAGTTAAAAATAATATGTACATTATGATTCCATTTACTTTTAAGTTTTTATTCATTACTTATGGAAAAAGATGTATTTAATATTCTAGAATTTATGGATGAGTGATTTTTGCACTATGAAGCACTTATTTTTCTTTCTTTTTTAAAATTGTAATATAATATGGTGCTACTTATGAGTACAGTATAATTTTATACCTGTAAACAATGTATAACAATCAAATCAGGTTAATTAGCATTTCAAACTCCTCAAACCCTGATCATTTCTACACGTTAGGAAACTGCAGTCTCCTCTTTTTTTTTTTTTTTTTTTTAAGATATAGAATACACTTTTGTAGACTCTGGTTACCTTACTGTGCTATAGAACACTCAAATTAATTCTTCCCATCTGAGTTTAGTTTGGTACACATTATCCAACCTCCCTCTAGGTTTGCTTCCCCCTACCCTTCCTACCCTGCTTCTCCAACACTACACACTTTCACCTTGATTTGCTTAAGGAAACCATGGTACTTCTGAATGAGAAAATGGCAGTAAAAGTGTTCTGTGGTATTGGACCCAGATACATTTCTTCCAAGGTAGGTGGCTACTAAGTTGGTGCTCCAGAACTTGAATTTCAACAGACATAGATGTATTTCATACTCTCCAACAACTTCTCACTGGGTACCTATCCTGCACCTAGCAAAATCATAGCTAAAAAGATTGACTGGGCGGGGGGGGGGGGGGGGGGGGCAGTGCTGTGGTGCAGCATGTTAAAGCCCTGGCCTTTAGCTCCGGCATCCCATATGGGCACAGGTTCTAGTTCCGGCTGCTCCTCTTCCAGTCCAGCTCTCTGTTGTGGCCTGGGAGGGCAGTGGAGGATGGCCTGGGTCCTTGGGCTCCTGCACCCGTGTGGGAGACCAGGAAGAAGCTCCTGGCTCCTGGCTTCGGATTAGCACAGCTCCAGCTGTTGCAGCAATCTGGGGAGTGGGCCAGTGGATGGAGGACCTCTCTTTCTCTCTGTCTCTACCTCTCTCTGTAGCTCTTTCAAATAAATAAAATAAATCTTTTTAAAAAACTTTAAAAAAAGATTGGGGCATCATTGTGGCATAGCAGTTAAAGCAGGCAATGCCAGCTTCCCATATGGGTGCTGGTTCATGTCCTGGTTGTTCGACTCCAATTCAGTTTCTACTAAGGGGCTAGAAAAAGCAGCAGCAGATGGCCCAAGTACTTAGGTACCTGCCACCCATGTGGGAGACCCAAATGAAGCTCCTGGATCCTAGCTTTAGCCTGTCCCAGCCCAGATCATTGCAGCCATCTGCAAAGTGAACCAGTGAATAGGAGATCTTTCTCTTCTTTCCATCCTCCCAATACTATGACTTTAATAAATAAACAAATCTTAAAAAACAAAAAACAAAATTACTGCAACTTTCTTGCTGTCAGTAATTAGAATCTAGAGAGTGTTACATAACAATATAGATGCCTGGACACACTGTTGGTAGAATAATGTATTTTGGGGACTTTTAGCTTTTTATTTTATGCCACCCTGTGGTACAAATAAATACAGTGGCCAAAATAATCATAATCAGTTTTAGTGAGTGTGCAAAATTAACATCTAAAATCTCCCCTGGGGCCGGTGCTGTGGCACAGTGGGTTAAAGCCCCAGCCTGCAGTGCTGACATCCCATATGGGCGCCAGTTCGAGTCCTGGCTGCTCCTCTTCCGATCCCGCTCTCTGCTATGGCTTGGGAAAGCAGTAGAAGATGGCCCAAGCCCTTGGGCCCCTGCACCTACGTGGGAGACCTGGAAGAATCTCCTGGCTCCTAGCTTCGGATCAGCTCAGTTCTTGCTGCTACAGCCATCTGGGGAGTGAACCAGCAGAATGGAAGACCACTCTCTCTCCCTCTCTCTCTCTCTCTCTGGCTATACCTTTCTCTGTAATTCTGTCTTTCAAAATAAATAAAAATTAATTCTTTAAAAAATAAAATAGGCTAGCGCCGTGGCTCACTAGGCTAATCCTCCGCCTGTGGCGCCAGCACTCCGGGTTCTAGTCCCGGTTGGGGTGCCGGATTCTGTCCCGGTTGCTCCTCTTCCAGTCCAGCTCTCTACTGTGGCCCAGAAAGGCAGTGGAGGATGGCCCAAGTGCTTGGGCCTTGCACCTGCATGGGAGACCAGGAGGAAGCACCTGGCTCCTGGCTTCGGATCAGCGCAGCGTGCCGGCCGCGGCGGCCATTTGGGGGATGAACCAACGGAAAAAGGAAGACCTTTCTCTCTGTCTCTCTCTCTCTCTCTTTCTAACTCTGCCTGTCAAAAAATAAAAATAAAAATAAATAAAAATAAAATAAAATCTCCCCAAACCTCAGTGTTGTACAAGAGTGCAATTTAATTAACTATTTAGAGATGCAAATCAGTGATTACTTTTCTTCTTTTTCATAAGAAATATCATCTTTACTAACTTTTAACACTAGGGAGCACAAGATTGATCCACTTTCCCAAAATGTTCTATGTAGTAGGTTTTAATCCAAGTGGAAAACCTAATGCTAACAGAAACAAATTTGACCACACTTTTAGAATTACAGGATAATTGCTAATTCTGTGGCCATTCATTCCCATGCCATAAACTCCAACACAGGAAACTATGAGAAATATAACCACTGGTAAAATTAAACCTGCAATTATAGCACCAATTTCTAGGATATGTTGATTTTTCTCTATTTTGCAACATGTACACAAATACATAAAATTTTCTCATTTATTTCTCATATATTGATCCTGTCAATCCAGAGTTTATAATGCCATGACGATTTTAATATACTTTTTGGTCCTGCTGATGGTCTTCCTTGTTATTTTATTTTTTAAATTTTCATCTAATATAAGGGTGATAATATACCCATTGTGTCAATATAAGCTACCAATCAGAAAAACAGAAATAATCTTGAAGCAAGTCCATGGTTTATCCAAATCTACCATCCTTTTAGCCAATAATTATCTTTGGCACCTATTGTTTGAATCAATCTACATTTGTGCAATGAATGTCCATCAAATTCTGTATCTTTAGAAATATTTCTCACCTTCTTCCAGAACTTTCTCTAGATACCCTTTAATTCTCTAACCCACTACCTGCAGTCTTTCCCAGTTCTTAAGGCAGTGTGACCAAGGTTTCTCTCTATCCTAACCTAAAACCATTCCAAGAGTTCCCAATCTTCATCAGCTGAGGCCTCCTCTAACCAGAATCCTCCTTCCATCACCATTAGCTGTATGATTAGCCTTTGATCTTTTCATTTTACATAGCCTTAGTGAACTTCTAGTTCAACCCAATTCTCCAAATGAATTACATGCCTCTCTGGATAAGCCTTGCTGGTCTTAAAGTATCAGTCCCAACAGCAGAGGCCCTAGCTAATTCAAATGAAACAACAGAATATCAACAATGATACAACCTCATCCACAGATTGGAAGCAGGGATGAGGGCAATCAAAGCAGAATAAATATTGAGCACTTAGTGTTTTGTATGCACTATCTGTACACCCACCTCAATGGTCTAAATGTGAAGCAACAACTTTTAACACTACACTATGCAGATGTGATGAGGAGAAAAAGGTGCAGGAATGCAGAGGAGGAAGGGAAAAGAAGGTAGAATAACAGCAATTAAATTTCTGGTACCAGAAAAGGACTGGAATGGAATCCTGACAGTGCAATTTCCTCCTAGATGGCTGCATATATGGACCAACTGCAATATGTATTAAACTGCAACATGCATGTAACAAGAAAGGAGCAGGCAAGGATCCTCCAAGCAAAGGACCCAACATGTGCAAAGGCAGTACTTCACGTAAAAGAGGAGGTTTATTAAAATAGCACAAAAACACAGTTTCTGGCACATAGCAATGGTTAGTTATATTGATATAGATGATGATGATGGTGGTGGTGGTGGTGGTGGTGGTGAGGTAGTGATGACTACAGCTGTGATGGAAGAGCTTCTCCTTTTCAAATCTTTGCCTTCACAATTTTTGGCCAACAGTAAAGCTGGTTAACTAAGATCTATTTTTCCCAGCTACCAGCTCTCTTTTTAGCGAAGGTGCTTTTTCAAAAAGCATTTACGTAAAGACAGTCAAGGAAAAAGAATGAGAAAGGGAACTAGAAGTGTGTGGATCACGAACATCTGGCTTATCTTTTGTCTTCTTTATAGAATCTTTCAGTACAGAGCCACTTGATTTAATCCTGACAAACAGAGGAAAGATATACAGATGATCTATAGTGCTCATTATGGTATGGATGACCAGTTTCTCCAGAAAAAAACCAACTAGAACAATCATAGAACATGTTTACCTAACACTTCAAGTTTCTTGGTAGTAACAGTATAAAGAAAACGGTATTTTTCCAAAGTAAACAAGGTGACTTCCAGATTTCCAGACTTCTACCCCTTCAGACCACTTCTGAGAAAAGGCTGTCAATGTACATATGAGTCTTCTGTTTTACAGAGAATTTGGAAATAATAATCCAGGCAGCCTCCTTATCCACCTTCTCATCTACCAACCTTCTCAAATAGGTAGACACTTACTTGAACTACTTCTGAAATGCCAAAGTCAAATACACAGTGAAACATAATTTGCATGGATGATTAAGCCCCTCTTCTAGATCTTCACCTCTTTCTAAAGTTGTTGTACAAATAATAAGGTTCAAAGGATGAGCAAATCTAACAGTTACAAATACTGGATTCCCACACCCAAAAGATTTCCATAAGACTCAAATAAAAGCATACACTTTCCTTCTCTTTGAAGTTGACTGGTTATTGCCTATTAAACTTCACCTGGTTTGCTTATTTCATGATTATTTCCTTGGGCTCTGCCTGAAAGAGCAGACTGTGACAGCTACAAGTATGAGTCTGAGAAACAGCAACCTCCCTTCAATACGAGGGGAATAAATTAATTCTCTAACATCAGGCATCTTTGATGGAGTCCAGAACCACAAAAGAATTGTCAAAATATATGGCCCAACAGTGTCCACTGTTTGTTACTCTTCTAATAAGCACAAGTAAAACACCTAGAAGGATGTTTTAAAAGAGAGCACCTAAGTTTAATGGCTCATAAATTAATAATGAAAAACATAATGTACAGCAGGTATAAAAATAATATGGCTGTTAAGCAATGTGTAAAGTGGTCACTTGCCCCATCATCAGAAAATATCACAAGATAGGTAGCAGATTAACTGGAATATGTAATTCTATTTTAAGTTTTTTTTTTTTCAATTGCATTTTTAACATTTCAAAACCTCAGGGTGTGAGTGAATTATTGTGTGATGTCCTTCAGCCAAAATCCTCTTAAGTTGACAAGTGGGACAGGAATTTGAGTTCTGTAGGAAAACCACCACATTTGCTGAGATCATCTTTTTTGCAATTGTCATGGTCTGTGAATTTCTGGAGTCATAGTTTCTTTTCCCCGACTTGGTCCTTCCAGGTCTTGCTCATTTTTTCCAATGGTCTTCACTCTTCAATGGTTACAATTCAAAATTTCCTCAAAGGTGGGATGCCATGCATGAAACTGATTTTATAACTACCTCTAATCAGTAAATCATATTGGAGAGCTAAGCTAGGAGATATGCAATACAATGAAAGGCGGAGTATATTTACACACTTGTTTTGTTTTTCTCTGTTTTAATGAGGCAATATTCACCAACATGGACATAATGCATACCTTGAATTCTCTATTGAAGTAAAAAATTCCACTGAGCTTATATCAATTATACAGTGTGCTTTTTGTGATGCCTTTTAGGCCCATCATTATTAATTATGATCTATGGTACAATTACATGGGAAAGAAGAAGAAAAAGAAGAGAAATAGAAGAAGGAGAAAAAGGAGGAGGTGATTGGGAAGATAAGTAAATGGCTTTTTTTTTTGTACTTTATACTGGAGGCAGGGAGACTCTGATCTGCATCTATGGAACGTAGTGTGGGAACATGTGGAGGACATCAGAAAAGAGTATGGAGGAAGGAAAACCAATTCAGCCATTGCTTTCATAGTCCAGCAAGACACTGCCATTCAACCAGTGCCTTGCAAGTGAGATGCCAACACTGGAAATGAATCCAGAAACATCTAAGAGAGACACTCAACATCACTAGGTGGCATAGCAGGGAGATGGAAGGAAGAATCAAAGAGGGAGTAGGTGTTTCTAATGAAGATGGAAATGGCGGCATTAACCACACTCAGATCTTCAGTGGAAGGAGTAAGCAATCACGGAATGCTTTGTGCTTCCAGGTTGGGGAGGAATGGTAAAAAGAGCACTGTTGTCTTCACATTTATAAGCTTTTTGTTTCGCTTATTACTGCATTGTAACTCACATAGTCACTTCTTCCAAAATGCTGGGCAAAATCACTACCCTAATTGCGTGCATATCAGAAGTGATTTATTGCTGTAGGTTTAGTGATCCAGTTTTGTACTTCATGTCAGATGCTGACTGGCTTCTATCCTCAATGCCAGGAGGACTATTGGTTTTTCCAGAAATGTACCAATGGGAATGACTCATCTCATGTGGGAATCAAGGGAGTATATTGTCTGTAGGAAATTTTAAAAACAATAATAAAACCAAACTAAAAATCACTGTGCTTATTGTTATCACAATGTGACTGCAATGCCATGCTGTCTACAAGTTCCCATTGCAAAGTATGCTAGAGAACTTGGCCAGGGCAAAACACCCAAACTAGTTGGATCCATGTATTCATTCATTCATCAGGACTTCCCTTGTATAAGTCACAGTGCTATGCACTGCAGATAAATTAAGGAACAGCACTGACACTGTCCCTGACCACATGGAGTTTATACTTTCAGTGGAGAGCAAAGAATTCTACAAGTGTGCAAGTTGTCATGAAATGCATTTTCCCTCCTTCTTGAGTAACATTTGAGTGACAGCTGAGCTATAAGGAAAAAGCAGCTGTGTAAAGACCTAGGAGAAGGGCTTCTAGGCAGAGATAATCTCAATGTGGAAGGCTAAAAACAAGGACAAAGCTAGTATGCCTCAACTTTATGAATGAGGTGCTGAGCAGAGATGAGAATCTTTGAGCATATCCATTGAAAGGAGCAGGGATTTTAATCTGCTTGCAAAGGGATACAACT